>NW_025961413.1:1152846-1465346 GCF_023159225.1 Perognathus longimembris pacificus
GTTCAGAGAGACAAACATCCCCTTTTATTGTTGTTTGTGGTGGTCATGGGACTTGAACTCAGGGCCTGAGCATTTTCCCTGAGCTTTTTAAATCAAGGCTAGTGTTCTACCACATGAGCCACATCACTACTTCTGGTTTTCTAATAGTTAATTGGAGATAAGAGTCTCATGAAAGCCAAGTCAAGTTTTAAAGAAGTGTTTGTGAAAATATTAAACAATAAAGTTGGTAATGCAAAACAATGCCCAAACAAAAAAATTGGTGTGTACTGTTCAAAAGAAATCAGTTCATGTACTCTTTACCTGACTTACGCAAATGTAACCCCTCTACACATCACTTTTATAATAACAATAAAAATACAGTTTTCATTGGTGTGTATAGTATATGCCAGCAGTTATTTGTAGTTTTTCATTGTAATACTAAGTATCCTCTCAGTGTAAGCATTCTTTTGCTTTGGTTTATTCAGATAGGTTTTTGTTTTGGTTTTGAAACCTTGTACTGCTCATCAAGTGGGAATATTTTTGACATTAGACATTTATAACACGAAAAATATGAATAAATTGTTGCAGCAGGGTCTTGATAATTTAAAGGAAAGATCCTTCCCAGCTTTACCACAGTTGATCTGTGAATGAATTTCTAGTACTGCTTCTTGGAATTTTCCTGAAACTGAATCTTTCAGTGCAAGGGGATTGTCCTTGGGAATGTAGTTGTGTGCCTGGTGATTTGCTATTTTATGTGTTAGCAGCTGTCAGGAAGGGTATGGAGTTGGGTAAGCAACTGTAAAACAAAACAAAAACAACTGTAGAAAACTGCAAGGTTCAGCTGACAGCTCTTAAACAGAAGTAACCTAATTGTCTTTCCTTCTTATACACATTACCAATGAAAAAGGATTTCTACAGCTCAGATGGTTTTGTGGAAAGATTTGAAAAGATCATTTGAAACCATTAATAGTTCAGAACTAACACGCACACCCCTCCCCCTACGATTTCCCACCACAAATGTACTGAGCAGTATGGAGAGACGCTGCGGATATGTTTCTTAACTAGAAATGTCTTCTGAAGGCCAAGCCTTCCTATAGTTGGAAGAGCAATGCCTGCCCCACGCTTTCTGGGCTTGCACTGAAAATGGAAAGAGACTTGGCTCTCCATGGGGATTCTGTTTTACAAACCCATCTTCTTCACCTCGGGTATTAATATTTGTTTTCACCTGTTTTGCATAAAAGGTAGGACAAGGTACTATGGGGTAATCAATGCACAGTTCAGTTGTTAGGTCTTTCCTCGGAGGGCTACATGCTGATAGATGCCCCACCTGGCTGTCTCCGCCCGGTTACCTAGGTGACCCACACACCTGGGGGCGATTGCCTCCCCACCCCTGAGGTCACAACCAGGCCCCACCTCCCCATCCGGGCCCTACTGAAGGCCATGCAGGGGTGGGAGGGGGGCAGCTCGCTCTCTGTCCCACAGCGGGCGCAGTGAGCTTCGGCGCCGGTCAGCAGAACGAGCTCTCCTTGCCTGCCCGAGACCACGTGGCGTCCTCCATTCCGGCTCCTGCGCTACACACCCAACAGGTAACGAATGCACCGTGAGGGAATGCGGAGGTTCTCATCCTCCTTAGAGGGTTCTTGAACTTCCGAGCGGTTAGTGTCTGGGGGAGGTGGAGTAAACTTAGTTTAACGGAGGCTCTGAACTCCGGGTGGAAAGTCCACACGGAGCCACCGCGGCTTCTCCCTTGGAGTGCACGGGTGTTTACCCGCATCCTCGCCGACCTCGCATTTGCACTGCGGGCGCTGCCGGGCGGGGTGCGGGGACCCGGGTTAGGAAAGGGGGACCCACGCCCCCATCGCCACCCGGACCCGGGCAGATCTGCCCTCCCCTAGGCGCGCTTCCAGCGCCCCTCACCTGGCTTCTGGCGGTCGCGCGGCCCCGAGCAGCCGGCACTGCCCAGTGGGACGGCGCGTGCCGCACCGAGTCCGGTCCTCCCGGTTCCGGGGCTCAGGCTCGGGGTGCTGGCCCTGCACGCCCGAAACGCCTGCCCGAGAGTCCGTCGGACGCGGGAGTGGACGGTGAGGATGCCGCTCGGGGACGGGCGGCGCCTGGGCAAGGGCGCACCGCCCCGGGACTGGAGGCCTCTGGGCGCCAGGCGCCGCCCCTCCCCGCCCTGAGCCCGGCAGGTGCGCGCGCTCCTCCGCCACCCCGCCCGGCTCTCCCGGGGCGGAGCTCAAGGCCGGCGCCGCCCGGAGCTGCGCTCCTCCTCCTCCAGCGCCGGCCGCCGCTCCTCTCCCTTCTGCCCGCACAGCATGGGGCCCTGGCCTGGAGCGGGGGTTCCGGCGCCACCCCGGAGGCAGCACCGCTGAACCACTGCCGGGAAGATGGAGATGAGACGGAAAGATGCAAGATGGAGAATGAGACGGAAAGGGGTTGAACTGGACATCTACTTTTGGTGAGTCAACACGCTGCCCAGAACCACATGCTGTTGAAAATGACCTTTGGCAAGATAGGCGATATTTGGGGTACGCTTCAGGCATAGGGCTCGGTGTTAATGGTAGGATTAAAATTTGATTAGGATAACCATGCCCTAATCCATACCCTAAGCCACTCAGGAATCCTATGCCTTACTTGAAACTAAACCAACTAAACTAAGCCAAACTTGAATCCTATGCCTTTTTTTTGAAACTAAACCCACAAGTTAACTGTGCCTAACACAGCAACCCTCACACAGTCCTCAAAGCTGGAAGTGAGAACTGGTTTGCTGGTGTGGTTTTGGTTCTTTCCTCCCTCTCTGGCCTGTTTCCAGATAGGGTTGAGGGTATGTGTGGGCTGCAGGCCTTTGTAACAGCTGGCTACCTGTAGACTGCTAATGCTCTGATAAACACTCCCAAGATTCCATCCTTCAGTATGTGGCTTCTCATATGATTTACACATATCTAACAATATGACTGGGGTTAGGGGTCGGTTGTTGATGTCACTAAGGACTGGTGGTTGTAGGGCTACTCAGAGTGTGCCTTAGCATAAAGATGTAGTTATGGTTTGGAAATAGATTAGGCAGGTGTTGGGTTTTCCATTAATCTTAAAGAGCAGGTTAGTGTTAAGGACTAAGTTAGGGTTAGGATCACTATTACAGAAAGATAGTAAATGATGGTTGAGGAATGGGTCAAGCTTAGGGAGTGGGATATAGAAGGGGATAGGGAATGTGGTAGAAAAAGGATGAGATTGGGGAGCCTATTAGGGAAGATTTTAGGATCAGAGTTTAGGAAGGGTTGAGGGTTAGGGAATGGGTGAGAATTAACTTTGTGGAATGAGTTTGAGTTATGAGATGTGTTATGGAGTGGTTTACAAAACAAGTTATGGAACAGGTAAGGATTAAGAATGTGTTAAGGAAGGGGTTAGGGTGAGAGTTAGGCAATGTGTTCAATATGAATGTGTTAGGTACACAATTGTATGGATTTTGGTTACTGAATGGCTTATGGTGAGGCATAAGGTTGGTGAGTAGCTTAAGGTGTGGGTTTGGGTTGCAGCACGCTAGGGTGTGAGTACTGGCTAGCGTTAGTGTGCACGATGGAGATCCATGTTAGGGTATGGGGTAGGAGTAGGATTAGGGTTGGATTGAAGCTATATTATAGTTAGGGTACATGTGAGTGTAGGTTTATGGTTATGGTTAGGACATGTATTTTGGTTTGGGGTAGGAGATAGGGTAGGGATTAGAGACTGTGAGTGGCCTCAAGCTCCTCCCCAGTATCTTTCTTTACTAGCCCTGCTCTTTTCCATGCCCTCCTTTCTGGTGTCTCAGAGTTTGTCTTTGTCCTGTATTTGTCTTCATCTTGTGTCTCCCACTTATTATGCAAAAAAGTCCATTTCCTCTCACTGCAAGGCCTATTTTTGTGTAAGCATACAATTTAAAGCTTAAGTCTAGGGTCCTAGCTTTGAACAAAGCCCATCTGTACTCTCAAAATACCTCAGAAGAACCTAGATAGGTGAGGATGAAGCTGTGAGGAAAGGTTGTGGTTTCCCCTGGTCTATGTCATCCTGTTTAAAGGCCCTGTACTCTTCCCTATGGTAATATGGCACCTGTTAGGGTGACCCAGACCCTTGGGTGGCCTGGTTCTCTATGGTGCACCTCTCTGAAGCAGTATAGTCATGGAGGGTTCAGTCTGTGGAGAACATTTGGTGGAGTTGCTGGTACCCCAAGGGACCAGTTTCCTTTTTTGTGGTGTTATGCCCAGATTTCGGGTCGCCAAAGACCTCCAAGGAGCTTATTCCAATGCAAACACAAGTCTTTATTGCAAGCCCGAGCCTGGACTCTCAACCACCAACACAGCAGATCTGGATTGAGAGCCCCGACCCTCAGATAAGCAGGGTTTTTATTGTGATTACTACAGGGGCAGGGTGTTTCCAACTTGTCAGATATTTGATTGGATGGCATTTAGCAAGCAAGTCTTGTCTTATTTCTATTGGCTATCTACCCTTTCAGTTATCTGTTTTGGTTTTGATAACAGAAACTGGCCTTGATATCAGGAACTGACAGCAGGGGGTCACATAGTACTGATGCAGGGGGTTAATACATGGGGTAGAGCATGTCACAAATGTGTTAAGCAAGCCATTTACAGAAGCAGAATATTGCAGTGAGGCTGACCTAGTACCAACTTTATTTTAACAATTTCTTCCGTGTTTTCCTGGACCGAGACCAGGCTGACATCTTGTGAGGGATATAGAGTCTTGTGGGTATTGGTGACACTCCAGCAGTGTATTTGGACATGAAAAGAGCTTCCTAGAGAAGAGCAGGCTGCTGTTATCAGAGTGGGTCCCAACATGCCTGAATCCTTACCTTCACCCTGTCATCTGCTTCAGGCTTGGGCAGGGGCCAATACAGCCTCTCTACAGCCTATCACGATAACTGGCCAGGACCCTGGGAGGCCATCACACTGCTTACCTATAGCCAGTGCACCCCTGGCATTCCTCTGGCCTGGATAAGGAGGAAGGCACTGGGGCTGCCCACCCATGGGTTCCTGAGCTCAGAGGATGTGTTGGCAGCATAGGGAAGCTATTGGCAGGGCAGGGGGGTGGGGAGGCAGGGAAGGTAGGAAATTCTCTGTCTGCCTGCCCCAGGAGGGCTGGATCACTTACTCCCACCAGGCTGGCTTCTCCAGAGTAAGAGGGAGGCAGCAGTGACTACTGCATTTTAGGCTGTTGTCGTGATTTCCATCTGTCTGTCTTCCACATGCAGAAGCCCAGGCCCATTCCAGGCCTGTGGTCTTTCCTATATCCAGCAGAGCCCAGACACCCAGCAAAGGGCTACTGTGAGGAACCCGGCCACAGTCAGAGGTGTAGACTGCTTGGGGACTCAAAGCGCATTTGCTCTCCTCCATTCTGGGCAGCCAGCAGGCTCTCTCTGACTTGGCCAGCTGCTTCATGTCTACATTGAAGAAAGTGGATTAACGCCCCTGTTGCTGAGTGTTGGTGGGTCTTGGTCTCCTGAGAATGTCAATTTCACACTGTACAGAAGCCCTTATGTTGATGGAGTAGGAGCCCTTCATCAATCCTCAGTTCTGTGGGGAAGTGTCCCTACCCCTAACATCCTGACACCCAGCCTCTTTGCTCCCTTCTCCCCTTATGGTTTTGCCCCAGGCCTCTCTGAGAAGGGTGTGGATACACATCCTGTTGTGCTTCCCCCTTTAAAGGACCAACCAGGGCTCTGTGGACACTGGTGAGATGCCATGGCCATGTGGAACAGCCTCTTCATGCATCTTCCTGAGTCACATTCCCAACTGAGTTTACAAGGGATGTCTTGGCTCTTCCAAAGTATAGATGAACAAGCTCTGGTCCTGCTGATGTAGCATCATCAGGGTAGAGGCTTGCCAGATTCAGAAAGTTATACCTCTTACTTGTTCTAATTTTCCCACTGCCCTTGAGATTGAGAACTGATGCCAGGGATGGCAGACAGACTGAAACGACTCCCCGGCAGTAGCCATGGCCTGTGAAGGGCCCTGCTTCCTATAAAACCATACTGGGTGACATTGAGGGAGGCACCCATGGTCTGGAGAGTGTAGACAGAACAGAACATTTATGTGTTATTTCCCTAGGGTTTCTATGACAAGGCACTGCACACTGGGAGCTATGGAGATCTTCTTTCACAGCTCTGAAGTCCAACAGGTTGAACAAAGTCCAACAGTGAAAGCAAGGTGTATTATAGGCCACATTGCCTTGAGAGGTGCAAGGACATGATGTGTTCCAGGTCTTGTCCTGGTTTCTAAACCTGTGAGGGAATAGTGTAGTTTGTAGAGTAACTCCCCTGTGTGCATTTCTGTGACTAAGTTTCCACCTTTTTTTTCCTCCATTCTTATGCCTTGAACTCAGAGTCTGAGCACTGTCCCTGGCTTCTTTTTGCTCAAGGCTAGCACTCTGCCACTTGATCCACAATGTCACTTCTTGCCGTTTTCTATATATGTGGTGCTGAGGAATCGAACTCAGGGCTTCATGTATATGAGGCAAGCACTCTTGCCACTAAGCCATACTCTCAGCTCCACTTTCCACCTTTAAGTGTCACAATAATAGTTGTTTAGAGTGGAAGTGAGGAAACAGAAGACACTGTACACAAGAAAGCACAAAAAAAGTGACAGGGATGACCCTAACAACACTTGCCAACAGCCCATTTCTGTATATGGTCACATTCTTAGGTACTGGAAAACTTACACATATGAACTTAGGGGGCACACCCATTACAATGCCACTGCTGGTGGTCCCTACTTCTCATTCCCTAGGCAGATCCCTGCTCACCCTGAGTACTGGACTTTGGGTGATACAGTGATGTAATTCAGTGAGTGCTGGGTGCACTAAGGTTTGGAGCAGGATCAGACAGAGCCTAGCCTGTCTCTGGGCACTGAGACATTGGGATACCTCCTTGGGGCTTCAAGTTTCCCTGTGACCTGGGCAGATAGTAGTTGCAGCTACAGGTTCCCTAAGGCCAAAGCCTTTCCTAGCTGAGGTAGACATTGCTCTTGTGATCTGCAGAGATGACAGTTTCCTGGTAAACCTCAATGGCCAGATCCTGGTCAGTGGGAACAAGGCATGCCCAGAATAGGTCTTTAGCATCTGGAGTGGGAGAGGTATGGGCAGAAGAGAGGAGCAGGCAGCCTCATGTGTAACCAAGTGTAAGACACCAGTGTGGATCCACTTCCAGGACCCAGCCTCTGGGAGCCTCTGGCTAGTGAGGCTCCCGATGCTTCACATAGAATCTGTGCCACTTCAGGGCCAGACACACGTGATTCCCCCAGATCTGGAGTGCCCCCACCCACCCCATGTGGCCTGGGCTTATGTTCACAGGACTGTTAGATGATGCCCCGAGTAGTTCTTGGGGTTCTTACCCTGGGTGGGAATCTGAGTGTTAAGCACTAAGAGGCTATGCAGTTACAGGATCAGAGGTCACTTCACCTGGACTTCATCTTCCCTTCTACAGGTGAGACATAGCGGGTTGTTGTGAGGTTTTTATTTTTTTGAGCAGGACACTTGCCCATGGTTGGTGCTGAGAGAACACTGATTTCCATGTATTGAGAGATGACAACCATCAGAAACCATTCTGAAGTTGGCATCACTGTAAAGTCAGGGTCACTGAGTACTGTAATCACAGTCATCTGAGGAGGCATCAGGGAGAAGGTGACAAGGGCCTGGTATGAAAAGATGGTCACTGGGTTTATGTTAGGAGCTGAGTAAACAAGGTTTCTGGGACACAAAAATGCAGACTCTGGCTGGCCATGCTCCAGGTAGCACTGGGATGTGGAGGGACTTGTAAGCTATGCTGAGGATCACCATGACTTCTTAACTTCCAGGAGTTATCATGTGTTAGCCAGTGCTCTGTTTCAGACAAGATCCCCACCTAGGCAGCCACACAGACACCTGTGGCCTCCTTTGCTCCCATGAGGCAGGATGCAGAAAGAGATGTGGCAACACTCATTTTAGCCATAAAGGATGCTATGTGGACTGGGTGTTTACTCATTTCCTGAAGAAAGTTATGAATAATCCTACTTAGTTGAAATGTCTCTTTTAACCTTAGTTTAAAAGGGACCCCATCTCTTAGATGAGAAATGGGGGCTATTTTTCTCCCACAGA
This sequence comes from Perognathus longimembris pacificus, assembly GCF_023159225.1. Taxonomy (NCBI): domain Eukaryota; kingdom Metazoa; phylum Chordata; class Mammalia; order Rodentia; family Heteromyidae; genus Perognathus; species Perognathus longimembris. The sequence continues at coordinate 1,160,944 of NW_025961413.1, forward strand.
TTTTCTCTATTTTCTGGCTTAAGTATAAACTCTCCATCACTGCATTAACTCTTTGTTTTGTTATTGGTTCCATAATTTTTAGAGGGCGAAGGAATCTCATTTGTGTCAGATATGTGTAACAATGGGAAGCTAATTCATCCTAAGAGTATTCTGGGAACGCAATCTTTTCAAAGATTGAAGTAAAGTTCACATGATACAGAAGGACTTGAACACTTTAGTGATGCACACTGCCCATGTTGAGTGTCTGTTTGTCCTAGATACTTGGCTTGTTTCCATTGAATTGTTGTTGTGCATAATGCTGCTAAACATTTACATATTCATACATTTCTGTGTGAATGTTTTCACTTGTGTCAGTATATGTAGGAATAGGATTGCTAGATCCTATGGAAATTCAAGTGTTAGCTTTTGTTTCACATGTGTCAAACTGTTTAACGTAGCTGCCGCACATTTTTGCATTTCTATGAACAATATCCACTTATTTTTTGTCACCAATCCTTGATCATTTTTACATGTTTTTTCTGTTTCTGAAGTGATGTTTGTGGTTTTGATTCTCATTTCCCTGATGGGTAATGATGTTGAACAAGTTTTTTCTTTTGTTTTTTTGGGGGGAGGGTTTCACTGTATGTCATTGAACTCATGATCTTCAAGGCACACGGGATGGCTGCAATCAACCAACAGAGCATGCGGCAACTTGATTGTGGGATCCTGCTCACCTGTGTGGTTGCTAGTGTATATGAAGGCATGTGTGCAGCCACTGTTGTTGGTGGGCGACTGTGTCTGTGCAGAGAGGCTTGCCATGTCCATCCTAGGAGACATGGAGGTGCAGTCTCACAGTATCTGGCTCTAAGGAGATGCTCTCCATCTGGAGCGCAACCTGCATCCATGAGTGTCTAGCCTTTACTGGTACCCACTGAGACTAAAGCTTCAAAGGCTAAACAGAAGAGGTCAGGAAAGGTCACTGTGATGTTTGGGCTGGATAAAGCTGAAGCCTGGAGATTAGTAGGTGCTATGGTGGGTGACAGAAAATCCACTGGCCATCAAAGAAAAGTCTGATAAGTTGAACTGCTTCAAAGGAAATCAGTACAAACCTCCAAATATTTCCAAGACCAGCTGTTAAATTCTCCAAAGAACCCAAGATAGGCTGCCAAACTCTCCGGAGACAAAACACCCGTTAATTCTTAAGTACAGAGATTCAATAAATTTTTAATAAACCACTGAATGACCTGAGAGACACACAGTCTAGAGCTGTGAACAAGGAAGGAAATGTAACTACTTGTTGAGGCTCCATAGTTTATTCTAGGTATTAATAAGGAAACTGCACAGTAGTTCTGGGTTCATCTACCATTTCTACATTCTAGGGATTCTAGGCATTTTAGGGTTGGCTATTGAATCCTGGCCACTCACAGGTGCTAGCCAAGTCGTCTTTTTTTTTTTTTTTGCCAGTCCTGGGGCTTGGACTCAGGACCTGAGCACTGTCCCTGGCTTCTTTTTGCTCAAGGCTAGCACTCTGCCACTTGAGCCACAGTGCCACTTCTGGCCATCTTCCATATATGTGGTGCTGGGGAATCGAACCCAGGGCCTCATGTATATGAGGGAGGCACTCTTGCCACTAGGCCATATCCCCAGCCCTAGCCAAGTCTTCTTGAATGACTTTTACAATTAGTTCCTTTCCACATTCTCAGTCTAAAATTTGGAAAGCCATTGTAGAGTTAAAACAGATATTTTATGCTGTGACTCATTGGTTGTACCTTTAGGTATTTCTCCAATAGTTGTACTATGCCCTATGCTCAGTGACTCTCTCAGTGCTTCAGTGAGAAGGTACCCAAGAGAATATCAGTAGGAACCTGTGCAAATTGTCCATACAGAGTCAGAGTGGGGCTCTATGGTGCTGTCCCAAGTGCTAGTGCGCCCTCTGATGTTTACTTGGGAAATGACAGGTGTGACATGCAAACGTGTGGAACAGTGGTGTTTTTTTTCCTCTTAATTCTCTGTGTGGGTGCTGTTGATAGGGATTAAATTATGCCCCTGGCCTCTCTTCAAGTCTACATCAAGTTTTCCTTTATACTTTCATATCCATCCTGGGTCCTGGAGAATGAGGTGAAGGCATGTGTGAGGAAGGGCAGCCTATCTTGTCCTGCTTTGTAACAACTTCAGTGACCCTAGGCCCCTGCCGAAGCCTCTGAGTCTTTGCTATGCATTCAGTTTTGCTTTTGGTCTTGTCCTGCTGTGATTGTGGGTTAGGGGCTGAGGGGCTGTGTGGAAAACATTTTATTTTTATTACATAGCTCTTAAACACAGTTTGTTCCACATTGAAAGGCATTTAATTTTCTTTTTGATGAATTTAAAATTTATTGTGTTTCAATGCCTCCTACAACCTAGGCAAGGAACTCAACACTGAACCTCATCCCTTTACTATAACACAATCAGTTCCCTTAGACTGGTTTTACTAAAGTTTTCTAGTAAGGAGCTTCTGTGTGACTTTTTGTTTTGTTTTTCCTCTGTCGCCTATATAGGATCGCACTTTTCTGTGGAGTAGTTCCAGTATGCCCCTCCTTTGTTGCCTGTTGATTTCTTCTGACTGTAAGTATTTGAGGGCAAATTTTTTTAGTATCAGAAGAAAACATGGCATACATACACTTGTAATTTTGAGTGTAGTATCTGTTAGTATGGCCCAATGTAGAAAAGTGGCTTGAATGACACCCCTTTCCCTGAAGGAGTGACACCCATTCAAAAACATTCTGAAGTTGTCATCACTGTAGGTCAAGGTTCTAAGACCCTCTAATCATTGAATTACAATCATATGAGGAGGCATCAGGGAGAAGGTGACAAGGACCTGGTATGAAAAGATGGCCAGTGGGTTTTATGTAGGAGCTCAGCAATCACAGTGGCTGGTACTGAAGCACCCAGACCCTTGCTGGCCATGCTATAAGGTAGTACTGGACAATTAAGGGAATTGAACACTATGCTGAAGTAGTGCCATGGTGTCACCAGACAAATGGCCTCTCAGACCCTGGGAGCTATGCCTTATGCTCATTAGTGCTGTGTTTCAGATAGGAACTCCATCTATTCAGGAAGTTCCTTCCTGTGCCTATAAGTTCTTGCATCTTTCCTACTCTGTCCTTCAGTAGTTTCAAGGATTCAGGTCTGATATTGAGGTCCTTGATCCATTTTGAGTTGATCTTGGTGCATGGTGATAGGCTTGGGTCTACTTTGAGTTTTCTGCATTTGGCTGCCCAGTTCTCCCAGCACCAGTAGTTGAAGAGGCTATGTTTATTCCATTGTATGTCTTTAGCTCCTTTGTCGAATATCAGTTGGCTATAACAGTGCGGTTTTATTTCTGGGTCTTCAATTGTAATCCATTGGTCTTCCGATCTGTTTTTACACCAATACCATGCTGTTTTTGTTATGATGGCCTTGTAGTAGAGCTTGAAGTCTGGTATTGTGATACCTCCTGCACTGCTTTTTTTGCCTAGAATTGCTTTGGCTATTCTAGGTTTTTTGCTGTTCCATATGAATTTATGGATTGGTTTCTCTATTTCAGTGACGAATGTGGCTGGGATGTTGATAGATATTGCATTGAATTTGTATAACAATTTGGGCAATATGGCCATTTTCACTATATTGATTCTGCCTACCCATGAGCATGAGAGGTCTTTCCATCTCCTTGTGTCTTCTTTGATTTTCCTTATTAGATTTTTATAGTTTTCATTAAATAGGTCTGTCATGTCCTTGGTTAAGTTGATCCCTAGGTACTTTATTCTTTTTTGGCTACTGTAAATGGAATTGTTTCCATAATTTCCTTTTCTGTTTGTATATTGCTGGTGTACAGAAAAGCTGCTGACTTTTGTGGATTGATTTTGTATCCTGCTACTTTGCCAAATTTGTTTATTAGGTGTAGGAGTTTGGGTACTGAGTTTTTGGGTCCTTTAGATATAAGATCATATCGTCTGCGAATAGGAATAACTTGATTTCTTCCTTGCCGATGTGGATCCCTTTGATGTCCTTCTCTTGCCTTATTGCTATGGCTAGAGATTCCAGCACTATGTTGAAAAGAAGTGGGGAGAGTGGGCATCCTTGTCTTGTTCCTGAGTTTAGGGGGAATGATTTAAGCTTCTCTCCATTTAATATGATACTAGCAGTTGGTCTGTTGTATATGGCTTTTATTGTTTTGAGGAATGTTCCATCTATTCCTGTTCTCTCCAAAGCTTTTTTATTTTATTTATTTATTTATTTATTTATTTTTTGCCAGTCCTGGGCTTGGACTCAGGGCCTGAGCACTGTCCCTGGCTTCTTTTTGCTCAAGGCTAGTACTCTGCCACTTGAGCCACAGCGCCACTTCTGGCCATCTTCTATATATGTGGTGCTGGGGAATCGAACCTAGGGCTTCATGTATATGAGGCAAGCACTCTTGCCACTAGGCCATATTCCCAGCCCCTCTCCAAAGCTTTTAATAGGTATGGATGTTGCATTTTGTCAAAGGCTTTTTGGGCATCCACTGAGATAACAATGTAATTCTTAATTTTAGATCTGTTTATGTGGTGAATTACGTTGATTGATTTACGGATATTGAACCATCCTTGTGACTGTGGGATGAAGCCTACTTGGTCATGATGTATGATTTTCTTGATCAGTTTCTGGATCCTGTTAGCTAATATTTTATTGAGGAGCTTTGCGTCTGTGTTCATTACTGATATTGGTCTGTAGTTCTCTTTTTTTGTAGGGTCTTTGCCTGGTTTGGGAATGAGTATGATATTAGCTTCGTAGAATGAGTTTTGGATTTCTCCCTCTGTTTCTGTTGCGCGGAAGAGTTTGAGGAGTATTGGTATTAGCTCATTACTAAAGGTTTTGTAGAATTCGTTGGTGAATCCATCTGGGCCTGGGCTTTTCTTTGTTGGGAGGTTCTTGATTATCTCCTGTATCTCACTGTAAGTTATTGGTTTATTTAGTTGATGTATTTCTTCTTGGTTCAGTTTGGGCAGTTTGTACTTCTCTAAGAACCAAAAGGCACTCTTTTAGTTCTGTTTTATAACAAGAGACTTACCTTTAGAATAAAATAGAATGGGATTTCATTCCCCTTTTCATCTTAAAACTGTATTGTCTCCTCTTTTCCTCCCCTCCCCTCCCCTCCTATTTTCCTTGTCTTTTCTTTTTTCTTTCTTTCTTTCTTTTTTTTTTTTTGGCCAGTCCTGGGCCTTGGACTCAGGGCCTGAGCACTGTCCCTGGCTTCTTCCCGCTCAAGGCTAGCACTCTGCCACTTGAGCCACAGCGCCGCTTCTGGCCGTTTTCTGTATATGTGGTGCTGGGGAATCGAACCTAGGGCCTTGTGTATCCGAGGCAGGCACTCTTGCCTCTAGGCTATATCCCCAGCCCTGTCTCTTTCTTTTCTCCGGACAATTTATGTTTGCGTTACATATTACTATTCATGATTCCAAACCCGTGTGGTTTAGAATGTGTGTCAGGCCACTCCAATGGCCTTCAGCAGTTGTGGGGTTGCTTGATCAGAGTCCTTGCCCTACCATGCTTGATTGTGTGTCCCCGCTGTGCCTAACTTTGTGTGACAATGGAGACTTGAATAAATGGTCAGCTGTGCTTTCACTGTGTTCATGCAGCTGTGAGGGTATGGATGGGGATTGAGTGCTGTGTATCTTTGTGTGTAAACTTGGACAGCCCTTAAGCATGTTTGACAAAACAAGGCCACCTACCTCCAGGGATGCAGAACACTGTCTGGTAAGCATTGGAGTGGGTTGAGCTTTAAAGTTTAAGGAATTGGGTTGTTAGTTGTCTGGGGTTAGAGGTAAAGGTTAGAGTTCTTAGGGCTACTGTTTTCAGGGTTGGTATGATTGAGATTAGGGTTCAGGTGTAGGGTTGTCGATGTTAAGGATATGGTTAAGGTTGGGTGTTGTTAAGGATACTCAGGGTGTGAATTACAATTAAGTTTTTAGTTATGCTTCAGAAAAACAGATCACATCATCCCATCATATCAACACATCACAACATATCCTCAGATCATGTCACATCTTCACATCACATCAGGCCAACCTTACCTGAATGAGCCACCCTACCTGGCTCAATTTTATGATCTAAAGGTTCTTGAAAAGGCACTTTTTTAGTTCTGTTTTAGTAGCAAGATACTTACTTGTAGAATAAAATAGAATGGGATTTCATATCTTTTTCATTTGAAAACTTTATTCTTTCTTCTTCTCTTCTCCTGTCCTTTTGTCCTCTCCTCTCCCCTCCCCTTTCCTTTCCTTCTCTTCTTGTCTGTTTTTTTCTGTCCTCTGTTTTCTCCAGACATTTTATATGTGAAGTACATGTTAGTATTCATGATTCCATACCCTTGTGGGTCAGAATGAGTGTCAGGCCACTCCGATGGCCTTTAGCTGTTGTGGGGTTGATCAGAGTGCTTTACCTACCATGCTTGATGGTGTGATCCCACTGCGCCTAACTGTGGTTGACAATGGAGACTTTAATAAATGGTCAGCTGTGCTTTTACTGTGTTCATGCACCTGCTCTGCACACACATGTGAGGGTATGGGTGGGGGATGGGGTGCTGTGTGTCTCTATGTGTAAACTTGGACACCCCTTTTGCTCAAGCCTAGCTCTCTGCCACTTGATCCACAGTGCCACTTCGGGCCATTTTCAATGTATGTGGTGCTGAGGAATCGAGCCCAGGGCTTCCTGTATATGAGGCAAGCACTCTAGCCACTAGGCCATATTCCCAGCCCAAAACCTACAACTTTATAATGTAGATTTTTTCCTAATTTAAGATACTCATAAATTTATATAGCTAAATTGTGCCCTAAAATTCTAATTTTTGTGTACAAATATTTAATCACTTCTTAAAATGTAGGGGACTTAACGATTATAACACCATGAAATCTACGTTTGAATAGTAGTGGGCTATAGATGAAGATCCAGAAATGGGCACACATGTAAGCATAGTAGATTGCCAAAAGTTTTCATTGTAGTTCTTCATTTTCATATTATAACAAATTCAGTGACTTGTTCTACTGACATGAGTTGTTGGGAGGAAAGATATTCCCCTAAAGCAAGAGATAACTGTTGTAGGGAGCAGCTGACTCCATCTTGATTAGGGAAACTCTTGGGGAGATGTGGAACCTCCAACCCCATAACAATAATAACCTCAGACTGTTGTTGATCGTAGGAAAGTCCTGGAGACTGTTATCTCCAATTAACCACCAGAAAGCCGGAAGTGTCACTGTGGCTTAAGTGGTAGAGCACTAGGCTTGAGCTGAAGAGTTTAGGGACAGCACCCAAGGCCAGAGTTCAAGTGCAGTGACCAAAAAAAAAAAAAAAAAAGAAAGAAAAAGAAAAAGAAAAATTGGAATCAGTGTCAAATCAAATAATTTGACAATAGCCACAGTGCTTGCTAATTCATAAGAGCAATGAATTCCCCAGAAAGAGAATCAGAGTGACTAATGTCTAATTAAACAGTGAGCTAGTTTCCTCAGCTATAAACAGAAATAATCTCTCTGCTCACTGTAAAGGGCTGCTAAAAGTAAAATGTAATTACTCTTGTATCTAGTGCCTTACACTGCACTTACAGTGTAAGTCTAGTGCTGGTGGCTCACACCTGTAATCTTGATTACTCAATAGGCTGAGATCTGAGGATCCTGGTTAGAAGCCAGCTTGGTGAAGAATAGCCTCTGATATTCTTATCTCCAATAAACTACTCAGAAAAATCCAGAAGTGGTGCTGTTTCTCAAGTGTAGAAGGCTAGCCTTGAGCACAAAGAGGCTCAGGGACTGTGCCCAGGCCCTGAGTTTGAGCCCCACAACCAACAGAAAACAAAGCCCAAGGACCTGGGTAGGGAGGCGGACCAGTGTACACTTCATGCTATATTATCAAAATGTTTTTGTTTTGTTATTTTCACTTTTCGAGTTTGAAGAGCTATTTTATACTCCCATTAATCATGTTGTTAATCAGGTATACTTTTGTTATTGAAAGTTCTAGATAATATTTGAAGTACTGGAATATGTGAAATTTTACTGTGGGGAAGAATATGAAATTTATAACCTGAAACATTTTCAGGGAATAACTTCCAGCAAATTGTAATTAAATGTAGGTGTCAAAAAATAATTAGCACTTTGTCTCAGACCAGGGCTTTTTATTAGCCAGCAGGCCTTCAACAAAAGCACTCAACTGAGTCATCTTAGCGTCTCTTAGGCTCACTATCATAGTGTATGTAGTTTTAGTAGAGGAGAGTTAACATAATCACTTATAGTTAACCAAACTGTACTCTTATAAAAACACTTATATGTCATCAAACACTGGAATTCCTACTATGCGAGATATGTATTATCATATAAAAAAGAACAGGAAAATGTACAGAAGTTAAAAATGTTTCTGAGTCATAAGAGTCATGTACTACACAAACAAGATTCAGAGGGAAGGGTGACATTGCAGTAACTGCATGCATCAGGTTTTAAGATATTTTTGCTATAATGATTACTTTTTATAATAAAAATGACACAGAAGTGTTAATTTATTTAAGAAAAAGTAACTTAGAAATGCAATACTGAAATTTTGGCCAGAAACAGACCTCAGCAAATCTTTGCCTATTTTTTGCTTTTGCTCATAAAGTGTCATTTTTGTAGTAACATTTTAAAGTTAAAATGTATGTACAGACATATTTCTAACTGTACATTAACTTCATTTTGACTGATCTCTTTTAAAAGTACAGAAATTTTATGCTTTACAAAGTTAAAAACATATTTGCAACCAAGAATATATATATGTCATTAAGAATGGATATCCAGAAAAGTTACCCTTTTAAAACGTAAAAATAAAATAGAATTCTCATTTTTTCCATTCTTTTCTTTTCTTTTTTTTTTTTTTTTTTTTGGCCAGTCCTGGGGCTTGAACTCAGGGCCTGAGCACTGTCCCTGGCTTCTCTTTGCTCAAGGCTAGCACTCTGCCACTTGTGCCACAGCCCCACTTCTGGCCTTTTTTTTTTTTTTTTATATGTGGTGCTGAGGAATCGAACCCAGGGCTTCATATATACGAGGCGAGCACTTTACCACTAGGCCACATTCCCAGCCCTTTTTCTATAATTTTCTGTAGTCGAAGGCCACTGGTCTCTTTAATGCAATTGCAAAAAATTTGTGGATAACTTACAAGGCATTAGTTTTACAAGGAAAGCATGAAAGTTTTGGAAAATAATTTTTTTAAAGTAAGCCATGACACAGCTGGTTCCCTGAGGAGGGAGGGGCCTTTAATCCTAGCTACTCAGGAGACTGGGATCTGAAGATTGTGGTTCAAAGCCAGCACCAGCAGGAAAGACAGTGAGAATCTTAGCTCCAATTAATCACCTAAAAGGTGGGGAGGGAGCTGTGGCTCAAGTGGTAGAGTGCTAGCCTTGAGCAGAGAAGCTCAGAGACAGTGCTTAGGACCTGAGTATAAGCCTCAGGAGTGACATACAACACACACACACACACACACACACACACACACACACACACACACACACAGTACAGGAACTTTCTGGGCAGTTTTGGGGCTCAACAAATTGACAATGAAACTGAAAAGTTTCTGCGTAGCAAAAGACATAGTTACTAAGCTAAAAAGGCAGCCTACAGCATGGGAGATCTTTACCTTTTCATAAGAGCCTAATATCCAGAAGGTACAAGGAGCTAGCCCCTCCATAAATTACCCAAGAATAATGGGAAAAAGGGGTAGAGACTTATCAGAAGAAAAAGTAAGAATGGCCTCTTAATACATGAGAAAATGTTCAACATCCCTATCCATAAAGAAAATGGAAATCAAAACTGTATTTAGTGGGAACAAATGAAGAGGGAGTAACACTGTTCGACAAGAAATGTAACCATTACCTTAAGTAACTGTAACCCTTCTGTACATCGGCTTTACAATAAAATTTAATTAAATAAAGAAGCTATGTTTAGATTTCATCTCATCCCACTTAGTTTGGGCAGCATAGAGAAAACGAGCACTAAAAAATCTTGGTGGGGATTCTGGGGGGAAAGGAACCCTGTTGCACTGTTGGAGGGGATATAAACTAGTGAAATCACACTGGAAGGCACTTTGAAGATTCCTCAAAACACTAAATATAGAACTTCCCTATGACCTAATGATAGCACTTTGGGGTATCTACCTAGAACATTGGAAGTCAGGGTATGTTAAAGACACTTGAACATGCATACTCCTTATGGCACTAATCATGACAGCCAAGGCATGAAACTAGACCAGATGCCCAACAATGGATCAATGAGTCAAGAAAATAAGATATTTGGATACAGATAGATAGATACAAATTTTACTCACCTGCTAGGAAGAAAAATGTTATATCATTTGCAGGGAAACAGATACACCTAGAAAAATTATGGTAAGTGAAGTAAGTCAGTTTCAGAGAGACAAACATAACTTTTTATTGTTGTTGGTGGTGGTCATGGGTGTTGAACTCAGGGCCTGGGCACTGTCCTTGAGCTTTTTCACTCAAGGCTAGTGTTCTACCACATGAGCCACATCACTACTTCCTGTTTTCTAGTAGTTAATTGGAGATAAGAGTCTCATAAAAGCCGAGGCAATTGTTTGTTTTTGTTTTTGTTTTGGCCAGTCCTGGGCCTTGGACTCAGGGCCTGAGCACTGTCCCTGGCTTCCTTTTTGCTCATGGCTAGCACTTTGCCACTTGAGCCACAGTGCCACTTCTGGCCGTTTTCTGTATATGTGGTGCTTGGGAATCAAACCCAGAGCCTCATGTATATGAGGCAAGCTCTCTTGCCACTAGGCCATATCCCCAGCCCCCTGAGTCAAGTTTTAAAGAAGCGTTTGTGAAAATATTAAACAATTAAGTCAGTAATGCAAAACAATGCAATGCCTAAACAAAAAGACTTGTGTGTACTCTTAAAAAGAAATCAGTTAATGTACTCTTTACCTGACTTATGCAAATGGAACCCCTCTACACATCACTTTTATAATAACTATAAAAATACAGTTTATTGGTGCGCATACAGGAGCAGTTATTTGTAGCTTTTCATTGTAATACTAAGTATCCTCTCAGTGTAAGCATTCTTTTGTTCTGGTTTATTCAGATAGGTTTGTGTTTTGGTTTTGAAACCTTGTACTGCTCATCCAGTTGGAATATTTTTGACATTAGACATTTAAAACATAAAAAATATGAATAAATTGTTTCAGCAGGGTCTTGATAATTTAAAGGAAAGATCCTTCCCAGCTTTACCACTGTTGATCTGTGAATGAATTTCTAGTACTGTTTCTTGGAATTTTCCTGAAACAGAATCTCTCAGTGCAAGGGGATTGTCCTTGGGAATGTAGTTGTGTGCCTGGTGATATGTTATTTTATGTGGTAGCAGCTGTCTTGAAGGGTCTGGAGTTGGGTAAACAACTGTAAAACAAAACAAAACAAAAACAACTGTTTGAAGGCCAAGCCTTCCTATAGTTGGAAGAGCAATGCCTTACTGACACTTTGCTTTCTCAGCTCGCACTGATCATGGAAAGAGACTTGGCTCTCCATGGGGATTCTTATTTCTTTCTCTTTTACAAACCCATCTTCTTCACCTCAGGTATTAATATTTGTTTTCACCTGTTTTGCATAAAAGGTAGGACGAGGTACTGTGGGGTAATCAATGCACAGTTCACAGCTGTAAGGTCCTCCCCCGGAGGGCTACAGTGCTGTTAGATGCCCCACCTGTCTCCGCCCGGTTACCTAGGTGACCCGCACACCTGGGGGCGGTAGTCTCCCCGCCACCGAGGTCACATCCGGGCCCCACCTTTCCATCCCCACCCTACAGAAGGCCTCACCCGGGGGCGCTTCCTCTCAGTCCCGCCGCGTGCTCCTTGAGTGTGGCCGCTGGTCAGGGAACGAGCTCTCCTCCCCTGCCTGAGACCGCGTGGCGCCCTCCTTTCCCGGCTCTCTGCTGTACACACCTACCAGGTAACAAATGCACCGTGATGGAAGGCGGAGGTTCTCATCCTCCTTAGAAGGTTCTTGAACTTTAGGGCGGTTAGTGTCTGGGATCTGGAGTGAACTTGGAGTAGTTTAACCGAGGCTCTCAACTCCAGGTGGGAAGTCCACGCGGAGCCGCCGCGGCTTCTCCCGTGGAGTCAACGGGTCTTTACCCGCAGCCTCGCCCGCCTGGTTTCTTCCTTGTGACCGACCCGCATTTGCACTGCGGGTGCCGCCAGGCGGGGCGCGGGAACCCGGGTCTGGAAGGGGCCACCCTCGCCCCCATCACCACCCGGATTTGGGGAGATCAGCCCTCCCCTCGCCGTGCTCCCAGACCCCGCTCCCGGCAGCCGCGCGACCCCGAGCCGCCCACACGGACCTGTGGGTCGGCACGCGCCGCACCGAGTCCGGGTCCTCCCGGTTCCGGGGCGCAGGCTCTGGGGTGCTGGCTCTGCCCGCCTGAAACGCCTGCTCGGGGATGGGCGGCGCCGGGCCGAGGGCGCACCGCCCCGGGATTGGAGGCCTCTGGGCGCCGGGCGCCGCCCCTTCCCGCCTTGGGCCCGGCAGGTGGGCGCGCCTTTTCCACCCCGCCCGGCTCTCCCGGATCAGAGCCCAGGGCCGGCGCAGCCCCGAGCCGCGCTTCTCGCCCTCAGCGCTGGCCGCAGCTCTCCTCCCTTCTGCAGCACAGCAGGCGGCCCTGGCCTGGCGCGGGGGTCCTGGCGCCGCCCGTAAGGCAGCACCGCTGAACCACGCGCGGGCGGAGGAGGAGCGGAGTCTCCTGAAGGATTCCCGTGTGCTCCGAAGATGGAGAAAGAGACCGAAAGGAGGCGAACTGGACGTCTGCTTTTGGTGAGTCAGCATGCTGCCTAAAACCACATGCTGTTGAAAATGAACTTTGTCAAGATAGGCGATATTTGGGGTACGCTGCAGGCGTAGGGCTCGATGTCAATGGTAGGATTAAAATTTGATTAGGGTAAGCAAACCCTAATCCATACCCTAAGCCACTCAGGAATCCTATGCCTTACTTGAAACGTTTCATTAACTAAACCCACACAATAACTGTGCCCAACACAGCAACCCTAACCCAGTCCTCAAAGCTGGGAGAGAGAACTGGTTTGCTGGTGTGGTTTTTGTTCTTTCCTCCCTCTCTGGCCTGTTTCCCGACAGTGTTGAGGGTCTGTGTGGGCTGCAGGGCTTTGTAACAGCTGGCTGCCTGCACACTGCTAATGCTATGATAAATACTCCAAGATTCCATCCTTCAGTATGTGGCTTCTCAGATAATTTACACATATCTAACATGACTGGGTTAGGGGTCGGTTGTTGATGTCAATAAGGACTGGTGGTAGTAGGGCTACTCAGAGTGGGCGTCAGCATTAAGATTTAGTTATGGTGTGGAAATAGATTAGGCAGGTGTTGGGTTTTCCATTAACCTTACAGAGCAGGTGAGTGTTAGGTACTAAGTTAGGATTAGGATCACTATTACAAACAGTAAATGATGGTTAAGGAATGAGTCAGGCTTAGGGTTAGGGAATGTGGTAGACAAAGGATGGGGTTAGGGAGCCTGTTAGGGAAGATTTTAGGATCAGGGTTTAGGAAGGGTTGAGGGTTAGGGAATGGGTGAGAATTAACTTTGTGGAATGAGTTTGAGTTATGAGATGTGTTATGGAGTGGTTTACAAAACAATTTATGGAACAGGTAAGGATTAAGAACGTGTTAAGGAAGGGGCTAGGGTGAGAGTTAGGCAATGTGTTCAATATGAATGTGTTAGGTACACAATTGTATGGATTTTGGTTAGTGAATGGCTTAGGGTGAGGCATGAGGTTGTTGAGTAGCTTAAGGTGTGGGGTTGGATTGGAGCACATTAGGGTGTGAGTACTGGCTAGAGTTAGTGTGCACAATGGGGATCCATGTTATGGTATGGGGTAGGGGTAGGGTTAAGGTTGGGTTGAAGCTGTATTACAATTAGGGTACATGTGAGTGTAGGGTTATGGTTACAGTTAGGACATGTGTTTTAGTATGGGGTAGGAGATAGGGTAGGGGTTAGAGTCTGTGAGTGGCCTCAAGATCCTCCCCAGGGTCTTGGTTTACTAGCCCTGCTCTTTCCCATGCCCTTCTTTCTGCTGTCCCATGGCTTGTCTTCCCCATGTATTTGTCTTCATCTTGTGTCTCCCACTTATGCAAAAAAGTCCATTTCCTCTCACTGGAAGGCCTGCTTTTGAGGACTTTTGTGTAAGCAAATAATTTAAAGCTTAAGACAAGGGTCCTACCTTTGAACAAAGCCCATCTGTACTCTTAGAAATACCTCTGAAGAACCTACATAGGTGAGTATGAAGCTGTGAGGATAGGTTGTTGTTTCCCCTGCACTGTGTCATCCTGTTTAAAGGCAATGTACTCTTCCCTATGGTAATACATCACCTGCTAGGGTGACCCAGACCCTTGGGTGGTCTGTTTCTCTATGTATGGTTCACCTCTCAGGAGCAGTATAGTGATGGAGGGTTCGGTCTGTGGAGAACATTTGGTGGAGTTGCTGGTACCCCAAGGGACCAGTTTCCTTTTTTTTTGGTGTATGCCCAGTTTTCACGTCCCCAAAGACCATCAAGGAACCGATTCCGATGCAAATGCAAGTCTTCATTGCAAGTTGGAGCCTGGACTCTAAACCACCACTGACACAGCGGATCTGCATTGAGACCCCCCCCCCCTCAGATAAGGAGAGTTTTTATTGTGATTACTACAGGGGCAGGGTATTTCCAAGTTGGCAGATACTTTATTGGATGGCATTTAGCAAGCAAGTCTTGTCCTTTCAGTTATCTATTTTGGTTTTTTTTTTTTTTTTTGGACCAGTCCTAGGCTGTGAACTCAGGGCCTAAGCACTGTCTCTGGCTTTTTTTTTCCTGGCTTCTTTTTGCTCAAGGCTAGCACTCTGCCACTTGAGCCACAGCACCACCTCTGGCCATTTTCTGTATATGTGGTGCTGGGGAATTGAACCCAGGTCCCCATGTATACGAGGCAAGCACTCTTGCCACTAGGCCAGATTCCCAGCCTCTATTTTTGCTTTGATAATGGGAACTGGCCTTGATATCGGGAACTGACATCAGGTGGTCACATAGCAGTGATGCAGGGGGTTAATGCATGGGGTAGAGCAAGTCACAAATGGGTTAAGCAAGCCATTTACAGAATCAGAATTCTGCGGTCAGGCTGACCTAGTACCAACTTTATTTTATTTATTGATTTATTTGCAGTTCTGGGGCTTGGACTCAGGGCCTGAGCACTGTCCCTGGCTTCTTTTTTTTTTTTTTGCTCAAAGCTAGCACTCTGCCACTTGAGCCACAGCACCACTTCTGGCCATTTTCTGTATATGTGGGGCTAGGGAATTGAACCCAGGGCTTCAGGTATATGAGGCCAGCACTCGTTGCCACTAGGCCATATCCCTAGCCCCTACCAACTTTATTTTAACAATTGCTACCGTGTTTTCCCATTACCACTAAGAAAGCTAGAGTGGGCTAAAACAATCAAGTAGTCAATCATAAGTAAACTAATCCAACAGTTACCATGGCATTTCTACTACTATTATTGTTATTTCTATAGTCTATGACTATGATCAATTTTTACTGTCCATTACCATGGTTGTTACCTATGTACAAAGGGGAACAAGGGCTCCCTATATTTTTAAATGTCAACTACAAAAAACTATTCTCACGGGTGGGGGTCCAGCCTTCTAGCATGGAGTCATCACCATGGTTATAATTGTAACACTAAAACTCATATTTAGTCACTCAGGTTCTCAGATTAGCCCTTACAGTTGCAGGACCTCATGTGCCTCCACAGAAGTATCCTGACTTTGTTTCCTGTCTTGTGTGTATACTGGGATAAGTATCCACTTTCTGTTGCTGCTTCTAGAAGGCTGAGGACAGTTCTTCATCCGAGGTCTTCCTTTTCTTTGGTACCTGTAAACATTTGCACCCAGGTACAGACTACTGAGCTAGGGCTGGGGAGCAGAGAGGGACTTGACGGGACTCGTTTCTTGACTGAGACCAGGCTGACATCTTCTGAGGGATATAGAGTCTTGTGGGTATTGGTGACACTTCAGCAGTGGATTTGGACATGGAAAGAGCTTCCTAGAGAAGAGCAGGCTGCTATTGTCAGAGTGGGTCACAGCATGCTGCCTGAATCCTTACCTGCACCCTGTCATCTGCTTCAGGCCTGGGCAGGGGCTGATAGAGGCTCTCTACAGCCTGCCAGGATACGTATATATATATATAAAGGCTTGTGTGAAGCCACTGGTGTTGGAGGATCACTGAATCTGTGCAGATAGCCACACCATGTCCATCCCCGGAGACATGGAGGTGGAGGCTCACAGTATCTGGCTGTAAGGAGATGCTGTCCATCTGGAGCACAATCTGCAGAAGGGCATCCATGAGCATCTAGCCTCTACCGGTGCCCACTGAGCACTGAAGCTTCAGAGGCTAAACAGAAGAGGTCAGGAAAGGCTATTGTGATGTTTGCGCTGGACAAAGCTGAAGTGTGGAGATTATTCGGTGCTATGATGGGTGATAGAAAATCCAGTAGCCATTAAAGAAGAGTCCGGTAAATTGAACTGCTTCAAAGGAAATCAGTACAAACCTTCTAAGATTTCCAAGAAGAGAAGTTGCCAAAATCTCCAAAGCACCCAAGATAGGCTGCCAAACCCTCCAGAGACAAAGCACACGTTAATTCCTAAGAACGGAGATTCAATAAATTTATAGTAAACCACTGAATGACCTGAGAGACACACAGTCCAAAGATGTGAACAAGGAAAGAAATGTAACTACTTGTGTTGAATCTCCATAGTGTATTTTAGGTATTAGTAAGGAAACTGCCCAGGAGTTCTGAGTTCATCTACCATTTCTACTTTCTATACTTTATTTTAGGGTTGGCTATTGAATCATGGCCACTCACGTGGTAACCAAGTCTTGAATGACTTTTATATTTTGTTAATTTCCACATTCTCAGTGTAAAATTTGGGAAGCCATTGTAGAATTAAAACAGATATCTTATGCTGTGCCATTCGTTGTACCTTTAGGTATTTCCCCAATTGTTGGACTCTGCCCTATGCTCAGTGACTCCCTCAGTGCTTCAATGAGAAGGCACCCAAGAGAATATCAGTAGGAACCTGTGGAAATTGTTCATACAGAGTCAGAGTGGGGCTCTATGGCGCTGTCCCAGGTGCTAGGGTGCCCTCTGCTGTTTACTTGGGAAATGACAGGTGTGAACATGTGTGGAACAGTGGTTGGTTTTTTTTCCCCTTAATTCTGTGTGGTTGCTGTTGATAGGGATTGAATTTAGGACTTGGGTGATGTTCTTTAGCTTTTCTACGTAAGATTGTGCTGCACTGCTTGAGCCACAGCCCGTCTTCTGGCTTCATTTTGTCTAAGTGTGTGTGTGTGTGTGTGTGTGTGTGTTTGTGTGTGTATTTGTTATTTTGTCTCTGTGTTTTCCAGCATGAATTTCATCTTTAAAGATCTCCTTATTCTGTTTCTAGAGTATTATTTGGGCAAGCAGGGATGAGGTCAGAGTGAGGGAAGGAAGAAGGCAGGGAGGGAGAGGGAGAGTACAGGTTTTTCATTCTTTTTTGTAGTTTACGATGGAGCATGAAGCTCCCTCATAAACTAATCTTGGATGGAATCTTTTTGTGAAGATAGTGCTTGTTGCCTATGAATTCCTGGCTGTTGTTTTCCATGGCTGTTTGCCTGTCTTCCTGGTCTAAATTTATGAAAGAAATACTGGTTGATGAAGTCAGGAGAAGATTGAATGTTTTAATTTAAATTCATCCTTCACCAACTAGATTGCTGTAAAGGTCTGACAGAGTCCCATATGATAAAAAAGGTATTTCCCCCTTCTGCCTGGAAAACGAGTAATGAATAAACATCACTAAAAACCCAGCCTGTTTATTCTTGTTTTGTTTTGCTCTCTGGTCTTGTCTGTCCTCTTCTCTCTTCTCTCTCCCCTTGCCCCCTCATCTGCCAAGTCTGATTGTGACAGTAATCTGGGATGAATGGAAGTGGCCATGTGATGCCCTTAGCCACCGTCCCTAGCAGGTGTCCCCTCAAGCCTGCTTGTGCCAGTGGGTTCCATAGTTCTAGGGGCAGGAGAGACCCTGAAGGCTGTGGACTGTCCTGCACCAGGCCCTGGGTTGGAGCAAAGGCCTTCTGCTAGGCAGACTTGGCAGGAGGTCCACTGGTGGGGCCTCAGGAAGCTAGAGGTGCAGGGGCGGGGCTTATGGGGCATCATAGCAGGAGAAAGGTGGGGCAAAAGCCAGGGAGCTAGAGGTGCAGGCCTGGAACTTATGGGGCATCACAGCTGGAGAGGGGAGGGGCAAGGGCAAGAAAGCTAGAGGTGCAGGGGCGGGACTTATAGGGCCTTACAGCAGGAGAGGGGCAGAGAAAGCTGAAGGAAGTGAGAAGTCAAGGGGCGTGGCCCTGGCACTGGACTGGTTTAGGTGGGTTCTGCCTGGGACTGGCGGTCCTGCCAGTAGCCCCCATCTTTGGGTTTGGGCCTACAAAGCTTGTCAGACTCACTGTGGTTTGGTGGTGGGTCTGAGCTTCTGTACACTCATCCCATCAGGCACCATCCGCTTTTCTGTGTGGGGAATCCTGGAGGAACGCTGACCCTGCACAGATGCGGCTTGTATGTGGAGAAGACCTGACCCTGGTGCACTGAGCTGACCTTGAGGCAACTTCGGAAGACAAGCAGAGCTAAGCCAAGCTTACTGCCAGGTGGGGCCCAGGGCATGGTTGTGGGGTAGGTGTGAGTGTATGGAGAAGTGTGGCCTGTTCCTCCTGTTTGCTTGTTTGTGTCCTTCCTGATGTGGCTTTGGTGAGGTTAAGGCCTCTGGAGCCGCCTTGGAGTCAGTGCAGAGCTTTTAGCTGGTGCTTTTACTCTTGGCAGGCCCAGGCTACGGTTGTTGGGTGCGTGTGAGAGCATGTGGAGAATCGCGGCCTACTTCTCCAGTTTGCTTGTTTGTGTCCTTCCTGAAGTGGCTTAGGTGGTGTGGCTAGGCCTCAAACCATGCCTCCAAAGCGGGCTTCCAGTCAGTGTAGAGCTGTTAGCTGGTGCTTTCAGTCTTGGCAGGCACAGGCCATGGTTGTGGGGTGGCTTATGGTGTTGAGCTTATGGGGCGTCACAGCAGTAGACAGGTCTGCTAAAACAAGGAAGTAGAGGTGAAGGGGCGCTGCTTATTGGGCTTCAATGCAGGAGAGGGGAGGGGCAAGGGCCAGAAAGTGAGTGGTTAAGGGGCATGGCCCTGGCACTGGACTGGTTTAGGTCGGTTTTGCCTGGGACAAGCCAGTCACTCAGCTCCTTACTGTGAGGTCCTATTTTTGTCTACAGAGCTGGTCAGGCTTAGCGGTGTTTGGTGGTGTGTCTGGGCTTCTGTACTCCCGTCCCATCAGGCAGCAGCCAATTTTCTGTGTTGGGAAGCCTGTAGGAATGCTGCACTGATGGGGCTTGTTTGTGGAGAAGGCCGGACCCAGGTGCACTGAGCTGACATTGAGGCAACTTCGGAAGACAAGCAGAGCTAAGCCAAGCTTACTGCCAGGTGGGGCCCATGGCATGGTTGTGGGGTGGGTGTGAAAGTGTATGGAGAAGCGCTACCTGCCCCTCCTGTTTGCTTGTTTGTGCCCTTCCTGAAGTGGCTTGGGTGAGGGTAGGCCTCAAACTAGGCCTCCGGAGCTGTCTTCGTCAGTGCCGAACCTTTCTTTAGCTGGGGCAGGCCCATGCCACGGTTGTGGGGTGGGTGTGAATGTGTGGAGGAGCGCGGCCTGCCTCTTGTGTTTGCTTGTTTGTGCTCTTCCTGAAGTGGCTTTGGTGAGGCTGGGCCTCAAACCAGGCCTTTGGAGCCTTTAGCTGGTGCTTTCAGCCTTGGCAAAGCCAGGCAATGGTTGTGGTTGGCTGTGAAAGTGTGTGGAGGAGTGGGGCCTGAGGTGCAGGGGTGGGGCTTGTGGGGCATCACAGCCGGAGAGGGGAGGGGTAAGGGTGAGGAAGTGAGAGGTGCAGGGGTGGAAGGAGCATCAGAGTGGAGTGTGGGGGCGGTGGGAGGTGAGGGGGTTGTGGGGAGAGGTGGAGCAAGAGCCTGGAAGCTAGAGGTGCAGGGGCAGGGCTTATGGGGCATCACAACATGAGATTGGAGGGCCAAGGTCTAGGATGTGAGAGGTGAAGGGGCGGGGTTTATGGGGCGACACAGAACAAGAGGGGAAGGGAAGTCAGAGGTCAAGGGGCATAGCTTGGGCGCTGGACTGGTTTAGGTTGTTCTGCCTTGAACAAGCATACCTGCCAGGTGGCTAAGGAAGAGCTCCTTTCTCTGAGGGTCCTCTAGTTGTGTTCGGGCCTACAAAGCTGGTCAGGCTCACTGTGGTTCGGTGGTGGGCCTGGGCTTCTGTACACCTGTTCCACCAGGCAGCAGCCGCTTGTCTGTGTGGGGAAGCCTGGAGGAATGCTGACCATGCGCATGTGCAGCCTGTTTGTGGAGAACGCCTAACCCAGGTGCACCGAGCTTACCTTGAGGCAACTCCAGAAGACAGAGCTAAGCTGAGCCTCCTGGCAGGTGTGGTCCAGGGCATGGGTGTGGGGTGCTTGTGAATGTGTGTGGAGAAGCATGGCCTGCCTCTCCTGTTTGCTCCTTTGGGCCCTTCCTGAAGTGGCTTCTGTGAGGCTAACGACTCAAAACAGGCCTCCAGAGCTGGCTTCCAGTCACTGCAGAGCCAGTGCTTTCAGTTTGGAAGGCCCATGGCATGGGTGTGGGTTTGTATTACCTGCCTTCCTGCCTCTGTCTGTTGGTTTTTGTCCTTCCTGAAGTCACTTTTGTGAGGCCAGTACCCAAACTAGGCTTCTGAAGCTGGCTTTTAGTTGGCACTTTCAGTCTAGGCAGGCCCAGGGCATGGATACAGGTGAGGGACAGTGTGTAGAAATACCATCTGCTTCTCCTAAAGTGGCTTGGGCGAGGCCAGTCCCCAAACCAGGTGTACATAGCAAGCTTCAGTCATTGTCAAACTTTTAGCTGGCACTTTCAGGCCCAGAACATGGGTGTGGGGTGTTTGTGATTGTGTGTGGAGAAGTGCAGCCTTCCTCTCTTGTTTGATCATTTGTGCCCTTCCTGTAGTGGCTTCAGGGTGCCTAAGCCCTGAAGTAAGGAGGTCAGGTCTTTCTGGTGGCATCTTGGCCACATGTTGCATTGTAGGGTCTGGCATCTTGTCTTTATGGTGGATGGAGGGATGGAATTCTGACCCCCAGGTGATGGTTGTGCCTGAATTCCTGGAGACAGATGTGAGCACTTCCCTTGTAGGTTACTGAACCTGTCAGTCCAGTGCTTGTGAATAGCAGCTTCCTATTACCCTGTCCCCTGACTTTATCAAATTTAGGCACAGACAACCACTGGTGCCATTACACCATGCCACACATCTCCGTGTTTGCATCCTGTGTCCTGTCTCTTGGCTTATCTCTGGTCAACATGGTGTCCCAAATCAGCTCTTGGAGCTGAATTGGTTTGTTAGTATAGTTTTTGCTTTTTCTTTCCTCTCTGGCCTGTTTCCTTACAGTGATAAATATATTTGGGGGCAACAGGCCATTGTAACAATTGCCTGCCTATAGACTACTAGCATTCTAATAAAGACTCCAAGATTTGATCCTTCAAAATGTGGTTTCTCTGATAACTTACATTACAACAGTCCCAAACCAGGCTTCTGGATCCAGACTCCCAGTCAATGCAGAGACTTTAGATGGTGCTTTCAGTGTAGGCAGGCACAGGGCATGGTTGTGGGGGTATTTGTGAAAGTGTGTGGTGAAGTTCAGCCTGCCTCTCTTGTTTATTCCACAATTTACTTGGCATACCAAGGTATTTTGTCTAGTTTTTGGATCATGCCTTGCCAGCCAGGCAAGCACCTTTATGCTGCGTCTTGTCCCGTGGTGGTCTCAGTGGGCCATCACTGCCCCCAGGCCTGGCGTGAGATGTCTCATTAGGAGCTGGATGGAGGTAGCAGAAGGCAGGAGCAGAAAGTGTGGCCTAAATGGCCTTTTCCTGTTTTTCCTTCCATCATCCATGGCTCTGATCCCACTCAACAGAGGAGAGGCCTAAGTGTTGAGCATTGGAATGGTAGGTGTTGGATCTTGGTGTCCAGTCCAATGTAGGATGGGCTCAGTGTACCCCAAGAAATCTTGGTTAGGAGAACATAGACCCCAATCTAGGTCTTACATATGGCACAGAGGTTAGGGTGGAGGGGATGTGTGGAAAATGTTTTTTCCAGATGCCTGTAATCCTTTCTACTCAGGAGGCCAAAATCTGTTGATTGCAGTTGAATCCAGCCCTGCTAGTAAAGTTCATGAGGCTCTTTATCATCAATCAACAACAAAAAACCTCTAGTGGAAGCAGAGCTGTGTCTCAAGTGGTGGAGTGCTCATGCCTGAGTTCAAGCCCCAGGACTAGCACAAAAAGATTTTTTTGGGTGGAAATGTGGGTTAAGGGTAAGGTGCTCCCCTAGCATTCATGAAACCCTGTGTTTGGTTCCTCAGCACCACATACACAGAAAAAGCAGGAAGTAGTGCTGTGGCTCAAGTGGTAGAATACTACCCTTGAGCAAAAAAAGCTCAGGGACAGTGCCTAGACCCTGAGTTCAAGCTCCAGGATTGGCAAAAAAGGATTTTCATTTTTATCATATAGGTCTTACACACATTTGTTTTTAGACTTTTATTTATTTAAATTTTTTTTCTTTGCCGAATGTGGGGCGTGAACTCTGTGCCTGTGTTCTGTCCTTGAGGTCTTCAGCTGAAGACTAGTGCTGTACCACCTGTGCCACAGTGCCACTTCTGGTTTTCTGGTGGGTCATTGGAGATAGTCTTATGAACTTTCTTGCCTGAGCTGGCTTTGAACCTGGATCCTCTGGTCTCAGCCTACTGAGTAGCTAGGATGACAGGAGTGTGCCACATTTTATTATGCCTGCAAAAGTATTTCACTTTCTTTTTTGTGAATTCCAGTGGTATTGTGTTTCAGGGCCTTCCACAAGCTAGGCAAGTACCTCAGCTCTTAGCCCTGGTTGTTTTTATGCCGCCTTTGGTTTCCATGATTTCCAGCCTTTGTAGGCATTTTGAAGAGAAAATGCACAGAGTGCACAGCGTGTCAGAATAAAATGTGTAAAGCCTGGAAGCTTGGAATACTGAATAGAGATTCTGGCTCTATAGCTCAAGGTAGGACATGGTGGATGGCTCCCATTAGAACCTGCTCTGGTGAACTCATGCCTTGACCAGGCCCCTGGCCTCTGTTCAAGTCTGTCAAGTTTTCATTTATACTTTCATGTCCGTCCTAGGGCCTGGGTCTGGGATCCGATTGGGTGGCAGGGAGGGTGGTGGGGTTGTGTTATGGGTCAGGGCACTGCTGGCACATTGCTGATGCACAGGCCTCCTCCCTGCACATGCCACCCGTGACGTCACCAGCCCCTTCTGTCACACACCCACACACCCGCGGGAACACTGAACTCGTGCGGGTGGCAGCGAGGGCTGGTTGTGGGTGGAGCGCGGCCTCCAACGCACGCGCCCGTCCTCACCTTCCTGTGCATGCTAGCGCACTGTAGGCCAGAGAAGAGCTGCAGCTCAGCGGCGGGGCGGGGACAGTGAAGGCCTGGTCTGACCGCCAGGCCCAGCCCGAGGGCGAGGCCCCATGGGGTGAGTGCCCGGCCCAGAGCATGGGGCCCTGAGGGCAATGGTGATGGTGACAGCGTGGACAAGTGCATTTGCACTGGTCAAGGGTCCAAAGTCCTAACCCCAAACGTGGAGATCCCTGCCCTGAAAGTGTCTCCACCTTGCCCCACAGTGGCCGCACAGACCCGCCCCACTCTGTCTTCCTGGCCCCGCCCCTGGTGGCGTCATGGCCCCTCCCCATGCCATCACCACGGCCCCACCCCTCATGGCATCACAGCCCCGCCCTATGCCTTCGTCGCGGGGGCGGGGGTTGGGGGGCCCTGCAGAGCATGGGAAGAGGCCTTGCCTCACGTGGAGGGGATTGGAACCTCCACCCTGGGAGGGCGGGACTTCCGGGAAAGGGAGCAGAGGCTCGGGAAAGCCACAGCCAGGAGAGCCTCGCGCAGCTGAGCTGCCACAGGAGCGACCTGCAGTCCCACGGGAGGAGAGTGAGTCCCCAGGCCTGAGGACGGAGGACAGGAGTTGAGCCAGGGCCTGTGGACAGAGGATGCCCGAGCCCCAGGCCTACGGAGAATGGAGGCCGGCTGTCCGAGCTGTGGGCGGGAGGAGAGCTGAGGCCCACGGAGAGCAGCCTGGGAGCACTGCGCCTCGACTCCAGGGGACGATCTGAGCGCAGCCAAGGAAGCGGAACCTCCTGTCAGGTGTGGCCCGGGGCGCGGGTGTGGGGTGTGACTGTGTGTGGGAGAGTGCAGCCCACCTCCCTGCTTGCTCGCTTGTGCCCTTCCTGTGGTGGCTTCAGGGTGCCCAAGCCCCACAGGAAGGAGGTCAGGTCTGGCCGGCGCCATCTTGGTCACACACATGTTGAATTGTAGGGTCTGGCATCTCATCTTCATGGTGGAGGGAGGGAATTCTGACCCCCAGGTGATGGTTGTGCCTGAATTCCTGGAGACAGATGTGAGCACTTCCCTTGTAGGTTACTGAACCTGTCAGTCCAGTGCTTGTGAATAGCACCTTCCTATTACCCTGTCACCTGACTTTATCAAATTTAGGCCCAGACAACCACTGGTGCCATTACACCATGCCACACATCTCCGTGTTTGCATCCTGTGTCCTGTCTCTTGGCGTATCTCTGGTCATCATGGTGTCCCAAATCAGCTCTTGGGGCTGAATTGGTTTGTTAGTATTGTTTTTTGTTTTTTCTTTCCTCTCTGGTCTGTTTCCTAACAGTGATAAATATATTTGGGGGCAGCAGGCCTTTGTAACAATTGGCTGCCCATAGACTGCTAGCATTCTAATAAAGACTCCAAGATTTGATCCTTCAAAATGTGGTTTCTCTGATAATTTACGTTACAACAGTCCCAAACCAGGCTTCTGGATCCAGACTCCCAGTCAATGCAGAGACTTTAGATGGTGCTTTCAGTCTAGGCAGGCACAGGGCATGGGTGTGTGGGTATTTGTGAAAGTGTGTGGAAAAGTTTGTCCTGCCTCTCTTGTTTATTCCACATTTTACTTGGCATACCAAGATATTTTGTATAGTTTTGGATCATGCCTTGCCAGCCAGGCAAGCACCTTTATACTGAGTCATGTCCCCTGGTGGTCTCAGTGGACCATCACTGCCTCCAGGCCTGGCCTGAGATCTGTCTCATTAGGAGCTGGATGGAGGTAGCAGAAGACAGGAGCAGAAAGTGTGGTCTAAATGACCTTTAACTGTGTTTCCTTCCATCAGTCATGCTCTGATCCCACTCAAAAGAGGATAGTCCTAAGTGCTGAGCATTGGAATGGTAGGTGTTGGATCTTGGTGTCCAGTCAAATGTAGGATGAGCTCAGTGGACCCCAACAAATCTTGGTTAAGAGAACATAGACCCCAATCCAGGTCTTGTATAGGGCATGGATTTTAGGGTGGACGGGATGTGTGGAAAATGTCTTTTCCAGATGCCTGTAATCCTATCTACTCAGGAGGCCAATATCTGTTGATTGCAGTTCGAATCCAGCCCTGGTAAGAAAGTCCATGAGGCTCTTTATCGACCATCATCAACAAAAATGAAACCTCCAGTAGAAGTAGAGCTGTGGCTCAAGTGGTAGAGTGCCCATGCAAGCCCCAGGACCAGCCCCAAAATGTTTTATGGAGCTGGAACTGTGGCTTAGTGGTAGGATGCTCGCCTAGCATTCATGAAACCTTGTGTTTGATTCCTCAGTACCTCATACACAGGAAAAGCAGGAAGTAGGGCTCAAGTGGTAGAGATTAGCCTTGAGCAAAAGAAGCTCAGGGACAGTGCCCAGACCCTGAGTTCAAGCTCCAGGATTGGCAAACAAACAAAAAAAAAGATTTTCCTTTTTATCATATAGGTCTTACACACATTTATTTTTTTACTTTTATTTATTTAAATTTTTTTTCTTTTCCGGATGTGGTGTGTGAACTCTGTGCCTGGGTTCTGTCCTTGCGGTCTTCAGTTGAAGACTAGTGCTCTACCACGTGAGCCACAGTTCCACTTCTGGTTTTCTGGAGATAACAGTCTTGTGAGCTTTCCTGCCTGAGCTGGCTTTGATCCTGGATCCTCTTGTCTCAGCCTCCTGAGTAGCTAGGATGACAGGAGTGAGCCACATTTTATTAGGCATACAAAAGTATTTCACTTTCTTTTTTGTGAGTTCCAGTGGTATTGTGTTCCAGGGCCTTCCACAAGCTAGGCAAGTACCCCAGCTCTTAGCCCTGGTTCTTTTTATGCTGCCTTTGGTTTTCATGATTTCCAGCCTTTGTAGGCATTTGGAAGACAAAATGCACAGAGTGACAGAATAAAATGTGTAAAGCTTGGAAGCTTGGAATCATGAATAGAGGTTCTGGCTCTATAGCCCAAGGTAGGACATTGTGGATGGCCCCCATTAGAACCTGCTCTGGTGAACTCATGCCTTGCCCAGGCCCCTGGCCTCTGTTCAAGTCTACATCAAGTTTTCCTTTATACTTTCATATCCATCCTGTGGCCTGGAGAAGGAGGGGAAGGCATGTATGAGGAAGGGCAGCCTATCTTTTCCTGCTTCATATGTTGGTGCTGATCAGAACAACTTCAGTGACCCTAGGCCCCTGCCCAAGCCTCTTGAGTGTTTGCTATGCATTCAGTTCTGCTTTTGGGTATGTCCTGCTCTGTAATTGTGGGTTAGGGACTGAGTGGCTGTGTGGAAAATATTTCATTTTTATTACATACATACATATTTTTATTACATACATGTGTGTCTTACACACATTTTGTTCAGCATATCAAGGCATTTAAATTTCTTTTTGGTGAATTTAAAATTTATTGTGTTTCAGGACCTCCCACAACCTAGGCAAGCAAGTCAACACTGAACCTCACCCACTTAAATAGCCCAGTCAGTTCCTTTAGACTGGTGTCACTCCAGTTTTCTAGTAAGGAGCTGCAGTGTAAGTTTCTGTTTTGTTCTTCCCCTGTCACCTATATAGGATCCTGCTTCCCTGTGGAGTAGTTCCAGCATGCCCATCCTTTGTTGCCTGTTGATTTCTTCTGACTGTAAGTACTTTGAGTGCAAAATGTGTCTAGTATCATAAGAGAACATGGAGTACATACACTTGGGATTTTGAGTGTAGTATCTGTAAGTATGACCCAATGTAGAAAAGTGGCTTGAATGACATCCCTCCCCTGAAGAAGTGACACCCATTCAAAAACATTCTGAGGTTGGCATCACTGTAGGTCAAGGTTGTAAGACCCTCTAATCATTGAATCACAATCATATGAGGAGGCATCAGGGAGAAGCTGACAAGGACCTGGTATGAAATGGTGGCCAGTGGGTTTAGTTTAGGAGCTGAGTGACCAGTGTGGCTGGGACTGAAGCACCCAGACCCTTGCTGGCCATGCTCCAAGGTAGTACTGGGTGATGGAGGGACTTGAAAGCTATGCTGAAGTAGTGCCATGGTGTCACCAGGCAAATGGTCTCTCAAATCCTGGGAACTATCCATTATGCTCATTAGTGTGCAGTTTCAGACAGGCACTCCACCTAAGTAGCCACACAGATACTTGGGGCCTCAATTCCTTTTATGAGGAAGGATGCACAATGAGACTTGGGAAAACACACATTTTAGCCATAAAGGATGCCATGTGGACTGGCTGTTTACTCCAGGTACTTCAACTCTGGGCCTGGGAGCTGTCCCTGAGCTTCTTTTTGCTTAATGCTAGCACTCTACCACTTTTAACCATAGCACCATTTCCGTGGTTTTCTATTTATGTGGTACTGAGGAATCGAACTCAAGGCTTCATGCATGCTAGGCAAGCACTCTACCAATAAGCCACATTCTCAGCCCAGGTCTGGGCTTTTGAGATGACACTTCAGGCACATTTGAGGATCAGACACTGTCCTCTTTGAAGTAATAGAAGCAGGGTCCTCACTTGATCAATACTAGGGTTGTCTGATGGTAGACAGTGGGGTGTCCCAGGCACATACTGAGCACTATAGACTCAGGCCCGAAAGGCCACCATGATTCTTGGCCTGGATAAGGCTGAAGGCTGGAGATTAGTAGGCGCTATGGTGGATGACACAAAATCCACAAGCCATTAAAGAAATGTCTGATAAATTGAAATCCTTTAAAGGAAATCAGTACTAACCTCCTAAGATTCTAAACTTAAGCTCCAAGCAAAACTCTTCAGAGTCAAATAACCCATTAATTCCCAAGTACAGAGGTTCAATAAATCAAGAACAGAGCACCAGTACCTCACACCAGTAATCCTACCTACTCAGGAGGCTGAGATCTGAGGATCATGGCTCAAAGCCGGCCAAGGAATGTCCTTGAGATTCTTACCTCCAATTAAATACCAGAAAACCAGAAGTGGCACTGGCTCAAGGACAGCCCACGACTGACAACAACAAAAGAACAGACCACTGAATGATCCTAGAGACACATGGTCCAAACATGTGAACACGGAAGGAGATGCAAGTAACTGTTGAATCTCTATAAATTGTATATGATTGATTTTTCAATAGTGGCACACGTGACTGTTAATTCTTTTTCAGATTCATATGTGCAAATCCCTTGTGTTGATGGTGATTCTTAGGGACAGTTTTAGTGGTTAGATATTTGTATGATTTGCTTTATTTTACTAAGTGTTAGGTTGTTAACATGCAAATACAGTTGATGTTGGATTCTTGTAGACCAGCAGCTTTTACAAATTAGTACACTGAAGAAAACTGCACTTGTGCCACCTAATGGCTCACTTAAGTGGCTCTCTCCTCTTCCCTTTCCCTCTCTTCTCTCCTTCTCCTCCCCTCCTCTCCTCTTTTTTCTTTCTCTAGACATTGTATTGCTGCATTAGACCAGGTGGGTCTCGAACTTGTCTTCTTGCCTCAGCCTCCCAACTGCTGTTACCTGCATTTACCACCCTACCTGGCTCAATATTATTGTTTCCTCCCCCTCCTCCTCCTCCATTCCTTCTCTCCCTCCCTCCTCCCTCCTCCTTCCACCTCTCCCCCTCCTCTTTTCTTCTTTTCCCTTTCTTCCATACATTGTATTTCTACATTAGAACAAGCTGATTTTGAACTGTCAATCTTCCTGCCTCATCCTATCAACTGTGGGGTTACCTGAATTTGCCACCCTACCTGGCCCAATTTTATGATCTAAAAGTTCCTGAAAAGGGACCCTTTTAGGGACTGGGAATATGGCCTAGTGGCAAGAGTGCTTGCCTCTTATACATGAAGCCCTGGGTTCGATTCCTCAGCACCACATATATATAAAGGGTCAGAGGTGGTGCAGTGGCTCAAGTGGTAGAGTGCTAGCCTTGAGTAAAAACCCAGGCACAGTGCTCTATCCCTGAATCCAAGCCCAAAGACTGCCCCCCGAGGTACTCTTTTAGTTTTGTTTTAATAACAGATTTACCTGTAGAACAAAATAAAATGGGATTTCATTCCCCTTTTAATTTGAAAGCATCATTCTCCCTTTTTTTTTTTTTTTTTTTTTTTTGGCCAGTCCTGTGTCTTGGACTCAGGGCCTGAGCACTGTCCCTGGCTTCTTTTTTGCTCAAGGCTAGCACTCTGCCACTTGAGCCACACCACCACTTCTTGCCGTTTTCTGTATATGTGGTGCTGGGGAATTGAACCCAGGGCCTCATGTACACCAGGCAAGCACTCTTGCCACTAGGCCATATCCCCAGCCCCTATTCTCCTCTTCTTATCTCCTCTGTGTCCCCACCTCCTCTGTTTCTTCCTCTGCCTTCTTCTCCCTCCACTTCATCGCTAACACAAGAACATACCTCAATTTTTCTTCACTTAATGCCACTCATTCTTCTTACAATTTACCCAAGCCCTATTCTTGGCCCTACATGCTGTAATTATAGTTTAAACAACACATTAGACTTTGAATCTAGAAACAAAGAATTATAGTTCTTTTAATTACCCGAAAAAGTAAAGAGGAGCTGCTAACTCCTCCACCCATACATAAAAGTATGGCTCTTTTATTAACTTTTGTAGGCTAATAGTAATCCAGTGTCGTTAGGAGCCAAAAATGTGGTACAAATACATGATTAAGTAGCCTATAATGCTTACCCTATCATTTATATTCATATTAGCTATTCTCCTAAAACCCCTAACAAAAGTTTTAATAGGTCAACCAACAGTAACGTATTCTGATCAAATTAGTAAATCTATAAAATGAGCTTTAATTATTAGTCTGATTCCACTATTTCTATTCATCTATATAAATAAAGAGACAGTCATCTCTAATTATCACTGAATAACTATTCACTCCATAGAATTACACATAAGCTTTACGTTAGATATTTATGCTTTTTTTTTTTATCTACAGCCTTATTCGTCACTTGGTCCATCATTGAATGTTCTACATGATATATACATTCAGATCCAAACCTAAACTGATTTATGACCTACCTCCTTATATTTCTTATCACTATGATCATCCTAGTCACAGCTAATAATATGTTCCAACTCTTTATCGGGTGGGAGGGTGTAGGAATTATATCCTTTCTATTAATCGGAGGATGGTATGGTTGAACAGATGCTAACACTGCAGTTCTTCAAGCTATTATCTATAACCACATTGGAGACATTGGCTTTATTTTATCTATAGCATGATTTTATAATAATTGTAATTCATGAGAACTTCAACAATTTTTTTTAATAAGTAATGAAACTGCCTTACCCTTACTGGGTTTGATTCTAGCAGCTACTGGTAAGTCAACTCAATTCGGCTTCCATGTGCCATAGAAGGTCCTATACCTGTATCTGCTGTACTACACTCAAGTAATATAGTTGTAGTAGGAATGTGTCTGCTAATTAGTTTTTATCCCCTTATAGCCAATCACCCAAATATTATATTACTGTTTTGGGGCCATTACAACCTTATTCACAGCAATCTTGTACTGACCCAAAACGATATTAAAAAAATTATTGCATTCTGTATCTCAAGCCAACTAGGTCTGATACTAGTAACTCTAGGCATTAATCAGCCTTATTTATCATCTCTTCACATCTGTACACATGCATTCTTCAAAGCTGTCTTATTTATATGTTCTGGCTCAATTATCCACAACTTAAATGCTGAACAAGACATTCGAAAAAGAGGATGAATCGCCCCATGTCTACCATTTACAACATGTGCTCTAATTGTAGGTAGCCTAGTTTTAACTGGCACACCCTTCCTTACATGATTTTACTCAAAAGACCTAATAATTGAAGCAATAAGTCTATCATATAGTAATTCTTGGGCCCTAATCACCCAAATTGCAACATCTTTTACAGCTATCTACAGCTCACAAATTATGTTCTTTCCGTTCATAGGACATCCCTGAATTTTACCAATTAATTCCATCAATGAAAATAATCCAAGCCTAATTAATCTGATCAAAAGCCTTCTAATAGGGGCTGGGAATATGGCCTAGTGGCAAGAGTGCCTGCCTCGTATACATGAGGCCCTGGGTTCGATTCCTCAGCACCACATATTCAGAAAATGGCCAGAAGTGGCGCTGTGGCTCAAGTGGCAGAGTGCTAGCCTTGAGCAAAAAAAAAGAAGCCAGGGACAGTGCTCAGGCCCTGAGTTCAAGCCCAGGACTGGCCAAAAAAAAAAAAAAAAAAAGAACAAAAACAAAAGCCTTCTAATAGGAAGCATCTTCGCTGGTTTCCTATTTTCCAACCTTATTAATCCTACCAACACCCAAACTATAACTATGCCTATTATAATCAAATGAACAGCTGTAACAGAAACTATCGTAGGTTTTATTACTGCAATAGAACTAAACATTATATCATCTTATTTAAAATTATATCCAAAATTGTATTCATTCCACTTCTCTAATCTGCTAGGATTTTCTCCAACTATCATACATCGACTCGTTCCTAATATAGGTCTCACATTTATCCAAAAATTAGCAACATCAACTATAGAGTCTACATGAACTGAAAAAATTATACCTAAAACCCTAGCTACCATTAATACATCTGCTTCTAGGTCTGTGTCAAATCATAAAGGCCTATTAATTTTTCATTATTCATCTTATCCACCGTACTTCTACTAGTTATTGTTAACTAAACGCCACAAGTAATTTCAATAATAAGATAAACAGCTATAGAGTTCAACCACCAACTACTATAATTCAACTCCCATAACTGTAAATAGGCGCCACCCCAAGTGAATCCTCCCGAACTTTTAATACATCATCTTCACCAAATGCTAAAATATCATCTAAATTATATAATCCACCTACACCTTCTAACTCCTCAACATGCAGAACAGTAATTGCTAAAACGACTTTTAGTAAGATTCCTGATAATAGTAAAAATCATAGTCATAAATTTGAGCCTCAAGTTTCATGATATTCATCAGTTGATGTAGCAGTTGTATAACCAAATACTGCTAAAATCCATCCTAAATAAATAAAAAATACAATCATACCATTATAAGAGCTAGCATTTAGAATTATTAGACCACACCCAACAGCCCCACTATCAATCCTACACCTGCAAAAATAGGTGAAGGTTTAACAGCCACACCAACAAAAACTAAAACCATTAAGATTAAAGTTAAGTAAATTTGTCATAATTTTCACATGGACTTAAACCATGACCAATGACATGAAAAATCGTTAATTCAACTGTAAAAGCAGTTTATAATGACAATCATACGAAAGTCTCATCCTCTCATAAAAATAGTAAACCACGCTTTCATTGACCTTCCAACTCCCTCTAACATCTCAGGATGATGACTTTGGATCCCTTCTTGGAGTATGCTTAATTATCCAAATTTCTATTGGCTTATTCTTATCTGTGCAGTACACATTTGATACACTCACGGCATTTTTTTTCAGTTGCCCATATTTGCCGAGATGTTAACTATGGTTGATATCCGATATATACACGCTAACGGAGCATCATTATTCTTCATTTGCCTTTATCTACACATCGCATGAGGTATTTATTATGGCTCCTACCTCCACAAAGAAACCTGAAATATTGGAATTATTCTTCTATTCCTAGTAATAGCTACAGCCTTTATAGGAGATGTACTTCCATGAGGACAGATGTCATTTTGAGGAGCCACCGTAATTACCAATCTATTATCTGCAATCCCTTATATTGGCTCAGACCTAGTAGAGTGAATTTGAGGGGGGTTTTCAGTTGATGAAGCTACTTTAACTCGTCTCTTCGCATTCCATTTTATTTTACCATTCATTATTGCAGCAATGGCAATAGTTCATCTTTTATTTCTTCACGAAACAGGATCTAATAATCCACTAGACATCCTATCTGATTCTGATAAAATTCCATTCCATCCTTACTACTTGTTCAAAGATCTTAGGAGGTGTAGCATTGCTAGCCTTTTTCTTTATGATCGTTTTATTCTTCCCATATGCCTTAGGAGACCCAGATAATTGTATACCAGCTAACCCACTTAATACACCACCTCATATTAAACCAGAATGATATTTCCTATTTGCCTATGCTATTTTACACTCCATTCCAAATATACTAGGAGTACTTGCCCTGATCCTGTCAATCCTAATCCTTGACCTATTCCTACTTGTCCATACATGTAAACCAATGTGGATTAATATTCCGACCTATTAGCCAAATCCTACTTTGAATTTTAGTCTCAGATTTATTTATTCTAACCTGAATTGGAGGACAACAAGTAGAACCACCCTTTATCATTTTTGGACAAATCTCATCCATTCTCTATTTTTCTGTTATCCTTCTCTTTCTCCCAATTGCCAGATTAATTGAAAATAAAATACTTAAATGAAGACTGCTTTAATAGTATAAGAATTATATAGGTCTTGTAAACCTAAGACGAAGATTTTATCTTCTTAAAGCATTCAGAGAAAGTACAATCCTACCTCCAACCCCCAAAGCTGGAATTCTTAATTAAACTATTCCTTGTACTTGGGAGATTTAATAAATTTAAACTGTTTCATCAGGCTTAATCTTAAACTCTCCAAAAAAAAATTACTGTGCATATTATGGTTAATCATTCATAAACCATTAAGTGCTTATTCCACATTTAATACATACATGTTTATAAGCAAGTAATAACCCCCATAAAGTACATTTATATCCTGTTATATCCACATTAAATGCTCCACAATATGAATATTGTACAGTATAATAAGTTAATGCTTGTCAACCATAATACCACAACCACATTAGTCCATTAAATTTCGTTAGTCCTTGAACACATGGATATCCCCTACTACTTGTTGTCTCTTAATCTACCATCCTCCGTGGAACCATCAACCCGCCCACTCTGCCTACCCTTCTTGCTCAGGGCCCATAAAACTTGTGGGTAGGTATTGTGAAACTATACTTGACATCTGGTTCTTAGCGCAGGGACTTAAATTTAAGATCACCCACATGTTCCCCTTAAATAAGACATTTCGATGGATTACAGCCCATGACCAACATAACTGCTCTGTCATAACCCTGGTATTTTTTTATTTTTGGTATGCTGTGACTCAGCTAAGTCGTCAAGGCATGGACGCAGTCAATTGATCTGTAGCTGGACTTATTAACTAACATTCTACGACCCCATAATTATCAAGCCATTGACATATTAATGCTCAAGGACATAAAAAATTTTATACTGAAATAGTACTCTAATGCATACACAGAAATAATACTTATTCTTCCCCCCTTAGGAGATTAGCACTTTATTAACAATCATTTCCCTGAACAGTAATAGATGCAAATACCAACATAGCCCTAATCTGAACTAACTAAAAACTTAGTTGACACTCAAACTCCTAAGGCCACCGGGTTAATGTAGCTTATAAGCAAAGCAAGGCACTGAAAATGCCTAGAAGAATTGTTTAATTCCATAAACACAAAGGTTTGGTCCTTGCCTTTTTATTTGCTGTCACTAAAATTATACATGCAAATATCCATACGCCGGTGAGTTTTACCCTAAAATTTAAGTTAGAATAAAAGGAGTAGGTTTTAAGCTCTCAATATAACAATTGAAGTTCATAACGCCATGTTTAACCACACCCCCATGGGCTACAGTAGTGATAAAATTTAAGCTATGAATGAAAGTTCAAGTAAGTTATACTGACATAGGGTTGGTAAACTTTGTGCCAGCCACCGTGGTCATACGAATGGCCCAAGTAAATAAAGTTCTGCATAAAGAGTGTTGAATTAAATATTCAGTAAAATTAAAGTACAGCTAAACTGTACAAAGTCCTAGCTTTTCTGAAAAACAGTGTCAAAAGAAATTTTATCTAATTTAAACACTAAAACTATAACACAAACTGGGATTAGATAACCCATTACATATAGTTGTAAACATAAATAGGTTTAAAACAAGCCTATTCACCAGAGAACTACTAGCCACAGCCTAAAACTCCAAGGACTTGGCGGTGCTTTATATCCATCTAGAGGAGCCTATTCTGTAATTGATAAACCCTGATATACCTCACCATTTCTTGCTAATTCCGTCTATATACCGCCATCTTCAGGAAACCCTAAAAAGGCCCACACGTAATCCTAATTATATTATATAAAAAAGTTAAGTCGAGGTGTAACTCATGAAATGGGATGTAATGGGCTACATTTTCTGGTCCAGAACATACGAAACCTTATCTGAACTAGACAAGATAAAGGAGGATTTAGTAGTGAACTAAATATTTTTAGTGTTTAGT
Source organism: Perognathus longimembris pacificus (assembly GCF_023159225.1). NCBI lineage: Eukaryota > Metazoa > Chordata > Mammalia > Rodentia > Heteromyidae > Perognathus > Perognathus longimembris. The sequence goes on from NW_025961413.1 coordinate 1,196,683, forward strand.
TGAATAGAGGAATGAAGCACGCACACACCGCCCGTCACCCTCCTCAATATTTGATACAGATAAGTACATAACTTTTAATTACAAGAATTAAGAGGAGATAAGTCATAACAAGGTAAGCGTACTGGAAAGTGCGCTTTGGTTAATCAAAGTGTAGTTTAAAGCATCTGACTTACACTCAGAAGACTTCAAAATACTTGAAAACTTTGAACTATTGCTAGCCTAGCCTTCCATAAACTAAATTATTCTTAATGTATAAAATCATTCATCCCTAAACTAGTATAGGAGATAGAATATTTATTACTAGAGCTATAGAAATATTACTGCAAGGGAAAGATGAAAGATATAATTAAAGTATAACAAAGCAAAGATAAAACCTTCTACCTTTTGCATAATGGACTAACTATAATAAATTTGACAAGAAGTATTTTAGCCAAACACCCTGAAATCAGACGAGCTACGTTTAAATAGCTAACCAGAGCCAACTCGTCTATGTCCCAAAATAGATAATTTAAAGGTATAGGTGAAAAGCCTACCGAGCCTGATGATAGCTGGTTGTCCAGTCAAAGAATTTTAGTTAAACTTAAAATTTACCTAAAATATTAATAAATTAAATGTAAATTTTAATGTTAATCTAAAGAGGTACAGCTCTTCAGAATTAGGATTCAACTGTTTCTAGTGAATAAATAATTAATCATAGTTGGCCTTAAAGCAGCCACCAATTAAGAAAGCGTTCAAGGGCTGGGGATATAGCCTAGCGGCAAGAGTGCCTGCCTTGGATACACGAGGCCCTAGGTTCGATTCCCCAGCACCACATATACAGAAAACGGCCAGAAGCGGCGCTGTGGCTCAAGTGGCAGAGTGCTAGCCTTGAGCGGGAAGAAGCCAGGGACAGTGCTCAGGCCCTGAGTCCAAGCCCCAGGACTGGCAAAAAAAAAAAAAAAAAAAAGAAAGAAAGCGTTCAAGCTCAACACGAGTTAAATGTAAATATTACTAAAACCTATTACAATTCCTAGAAATACACTGGGCCAATTTAATTACATTAGATGCACCAATGTTAGTATAAGTAATAAGAATAATTTCTCCTGACATAAGTGTATATCCGCCCGAATAAATCACTGATAATTAACATTGAAAAAAACCCATATTAATTTAAGCCCATACAAATCAATGTTAATCCAACACAGGTATGTCACCAAGGAAAGATTTAAAAATGTAAAAGGAACTTGGCAAACACAAGCCCCACCTTTTTGCCAAAAATATCACCTCTAGCATTACAAGTATTATAAGCAACGCCTGCCCAGTGACTAACGTTAAACGGCCGTGGGATCCTGATCGTGCAAAGGTAGCATAATCACTTGTTCCTTTATTAGGGACTTGTATCAACGGCATAACGAGGGCTTAACTGTCTCTAACATGTAATCCATGAAATTGACCTTTCTGTGAAGAGGCAGAAATTAAATAAGACGAGAAGACCCTATGGAGCTTAAATTAAGTTTCTACTAAAAACTTAAACTCACTGTAACAGAGGTAAACAGTAACAAGCTAGAAAGAAAATTTTCGTTGGGGTGACCTTGGAGAAAAAATAATCCTCTGAAAGACCTAGACCTGGACTTACAAGTTGAAGTTAACCTACATCATCTTTGATCCAGAATTTCTGATCAAGGTACCAAGTTACCCTAGGGATAACAGCGCAATCTCATTAAAGAGTCCATATCGATAATTAGGTTTACGACCTCGATGTTGGATCAGGACATCCAAAAGGTGCAGCAGCTATTAAAGGTTCATTTGTTCAACGATTAAAGTCCTACGTGATCTGAGTTCAGATTGGAGAAATCCTTGTGGGTTTCTATTTATTTACTATTTCTCCTAGTAGGAAAGGACCAGAGAAATAAGGCCAACTTTTCCCAAAGCTCCTTAATGCTTAATTATTTATTTCTTAATTAAATTAGCATGCCCAAAATACGTTCCAGGATAAGGAACTGTTAAGATGGCAGAGCTCAGCAATTGCATAAGATTTAATACTTTATTATCAAAGGTTCAACTCCTCTTCTTTTTTTAAATTTTTTTATTTGTTTATTAATTGTACACAAATTTTTTGACAAGGTGTTGTGCAAAAAGTATAGTTACATAGTGTGTACATTTCTTGTGATATCTTATGTCCTGTTTTTCTATCCCTTCTCTAGGTCAGGTAGACATATATACAAGATACAATGTATGAAGAACATATTCAGTATTCACAGACTTGGTCTCTACTGTCTCTCCGTCTCCCTTTCTTAACAGTCATATATCAGGGAGATCATGCCCCTTTGTTTTCTGTGTTCTAGGCTTGTCTCGCTCAACATTATTTGTTCGAGTTCTGACCATTTCCCTGCAAATAACAATATTTCACCATTCCTAATCGCTATGTAGTATTCCATTGTGTATAAGTACCATATTTTTTGGATCCATTCGTCTGTGGAGGGGCATCTGGGTTGTTTCCATATTTTGGCTATTGTGAATTGTGATGCGATAAACATAGAAGTACAAATGTTTTTTTGATATCTTGGGGTTTTCTGTTTAGGATAGATGCCTAGGAGTGGTATGGCCGGGTCATACATAGGGTAGGTCTATATTGAGCTTTTTAGAAACCTCCATACTGTTCTCCAAAGTGGTTGTACTAATTTGCACCCCCACCAACAGTGGAGAAGGGTTCCTCTTTCTCCGCACCCCCTCCAGCATCAACTCCTCTTCTTAACAGCATGTTTATGTTAAATTTCCTTGTATTTATTATTCCACTTTTATTAGCAATGCCCTTCTTTTTTTTTTGGCCAGTCCTGGGCCTTGGACTCAGGGCCTGAGCACCGTCCCTGGCTTCTTACCGCTCAAGGCCAGCACCCTGCCAACTGAACCACAGTGCCCCTTCTCGTTTTCCATATATGTGGTGCTGGGGAATCGAACTGAGAGCTTCATGTGTAGGAGGCAAGCAGTCTTGCCACTAGGCCATATTCCCAGCCCCAGCAATACCCTTCTTTGACCCTACTAGAACACAAGATCCTAGGCTATATACAATTACGAAAAGGTCCTAACATCGTAGGTCCATACAGTGGTTTTCAACCATTCGCCAATGCTATAAAACTGTCCATTAAAGAGCCTATACGCCCAGGCACTTCATCCTTAATTCTATTTTCAATTTTCCCTATTTTAGCATTATCACTAGCCCTATCCCTATGAATTCCCCCTCCAATACCACATCCTCTAAATAACATAAACATAGGATTTTTATTCATCTTAGCAGCATCAAGCATATCAGTATATTCAATTTTATGATCAGGCTGAGCATCCACTTCAAAATACGCTATATTTGGAGCATTATGAGCTATAGCTCAAACTATTTTATATGAAGTAAGCCTAGCAATCATCCTCCTATCAACAATACTACTATCTAGACTATTCTCAATATTATCCCTATCAATGTCTCAAGAATATAACTGAATAATTGTCCCAGCATGACCCCTAGCTATAATATGATTTATCTCCACACTAGCTGAAACAAACCGAGCTCCCTTTGACCTAACTGAAAGTGAATCTGAAGTAGTTTCAGGCTTCAACGTTGAATCTGACACAGGACCATTCGCCTTATTCTTTATGGCAGAATATATAAATATTATCCGAATAAATTCACTAACCGCTACTTTATTTTTTGGTTCAACCTACTCAACACTCAATACAGAAATGATAACTTCAAACCTAGTTGTAAAATTATTAATTTTAATTTCTTCGTTTCTATGGATCTGAGCATCATATCCACGTTTCCTATATGACCAACTTATGCGTCTTATATGAAAAAACTTCCTTCCCCTAACCCTAGCCCTATGTATGTGGTACATTTCACTACCTATATGTACGACAAGCATACCACCGCTAATATAGAAATATGTCTGACTAAAGAGTTATTTTGGTAGAGTAAAACATAAAGGTTATATTCCTTTTATTTCTAGAATTATAGGACTCGAACCCAACATAACTCAAAATTCTCCGTGCTACCTATTACACTAAATTCTAGTAAGGTCAGCTAATTAAAGGTCTCGGGCCCATAATCCGAAAATGTTGGTTTTAACCCCTCCCATACTAATTAATATTGTTGTATATTCACTAGTTATATTTACTATATAGGATCCATATTAGTTCTCACAACCTCACACTGAATATACATATTAATAGGACTTGAAATTAGCATTCTAGCAATTATTCCTATAATAATTTACAACAGTAACCCACGTTCAAGAGAAGCCGCCACAGGGCTGGGGATATGGCCTAGTGGCAAGAGAGCTTGCCTCGTATACATGAGGCCCTGGGTTCGATTCCCCAGCACCACATATACAGAAAATGGCCAGAAGTGGCGCTGTGGCTCAAGTGGCAGAGTGCTAGCCTTGAGCAAAAGGAAGCCAGGGACAGTGCTCAGGCCCTGAGCCCAAGGCCCAGGACTGGCCAAAAAAAAAAAAAAAAAAAAAAAAAAAAAAAAAGAGAAGCCGCCACAAAATATTTCCTAACACAAGCAACAGCATCAATAATCCTTATATATGATATCCTCAATAACCTTGATTGGACAATGAAACATAGTTGACCTTAAAGACAACCTATACCTATGTATACTAGCAATTGCCCTAGCCATAAAACTTGGATTAGCCCCATTCTACCTTTGAGTACCAGAAGTTACTCAAGGCATTCCATTATTCTCTGGTATAATCCTACTAACATGACAAAAACTGGCCCCAATCTCAATTATATACCAAATGGCCCATAACCTAAATACAAACATAATATTTATAGCTATATCAGCAATTCTTATTGGGGGCTGAGGAGTTCTTAATCAGACTCAAATACAAAAAAGCCTAGCATATTCATGCATCGCCCATGTAGGATGGATAGCAGCAATAACAATCTATAATCCCTCCGCAATAGCCCTTAACTTATTTACATCATATGTACAATTAACATGTTCATCTCCTTAGACTTTCTATCAGCTAATAACACTACATCTCTAACCATAGCATGAGATTCTACCCCATTAATTATTTTAATTATGCTGGTCACACATATCATTAGGAGGACTACCCCCACTAACAGGATTTCTACCTAAATGGTTTATTATCAAAGAAAGTGTCAAACAAAAATATTATAGCAAGTATATTTATAGCCATATCAGCCCTACTAAACCTTTACTTTTATCTTCGATGAATCTATTCATCTTTCCTTACATTATTTCCCCTTCCAAATAAGAAATTCATATGATGACTAAATAATCACAAAAGCTTATGACCCATCCAACTCTTCTTTTTCTATCCTCATTTTCGCTCCCCCTATCCCCATTATTGTACTCAATATTCTAGAAATTAAGGTTAACCAAAGACCTTAAGTAAACACTCAAGTTTAATTTTTGTCTCTAAGGACTACAGAACGAATAGTGCATCTTCTGGAAACAAACCAATCGCTTTTCTTAAGCTAAATCCTCACTAGATTGATAGGTATCAAACCTACAAAATATTAGTTAACAGCTAAATACCCTAAATCATCTGGCTTCAATCTATTTCTCCCGCCGAGAAAAAAGGCAGGAGAAGTCCCTGAAGGATTGAAGCTGTTCCTTCGAATTTGCAATTCAATATGAAATTTCACCTCATGACTATGATAGAAAGGGGTCTACCCCCAGGCATTCTATCACTAACTATGTTCATTAATCATTGATTATTTTCAACAAATAAAGAAATTGGAACCCTATACTTTATATTCGGAGCATGAGCCGGAAGAGTAGGCGCAGGTTTATGCATCCTCATCCGAGCTGAGCTTGGTCAACCAGGAGCTCCATTAGGGGATGATCAAATCTACAATGTAGCTGTCACCGACCACGCATTTGTTATAATTTTCCTTATAGTTATACCAATTATGATTGGAGGGTTTGGAAACTGATTAGTCCCATTAATGATTGGAGCACCTGATATAGCATTTCCTCGTATGAATAGCATAAGCAATTCTATGATCTGAAAGTTCTTGAGAAGGCACTTTTATAGTTGTTTTAGTAGCTACAGACTTACCAGAAGAATAAAATAGAATGGGATTCCATTCCCCTTTTCATTTGAAAACTCTTTTTTCTTCCCCTCCTCCACCTCTGCCCCACCTCCTCCATTTCTCCTCCTCCCCTCCCCCTCCCTGCCTCCTCCTCTCCTGCTTCTCCTCTTTCTCCTCCCCACTCCACTCCCTGCTCCTCCTTCCCCTCCCATCCTCCTCTTTTCTGTCTTTTCTCTTTTCTTTCTTTTTTCTCCAGACATTGTATTTGTATTTCTACTTTAGATTCGGCCAGTTTTGACCTCTCATCAGCCTACCAACTGTGGGGCTTATCTGAATTTGCCATCCTACCTTGCTCAATTTTATGATCTAAAAGTTCTTAAAATGGCACTTTTTTAGTTCTGTTTTAGTAGTTAGAGACTTAGCTGTAGAATACAACAAAATGTGATTTCATTTCCCTTTTCATTTGAAAAGTTTTCTCCCCTCTTCTCCTTCTCCTCTCTGCCCCGCCCCTGCCTCTACCGCCCCTGCTTCCGTCTCCTCCTCCTCCTCTCCACTCCTCCTCTTCTCTGTTTTCTCCCGACATTCTATGTTTGAGGCACTGTTAGCATTCATGATTCAAAACCCGTGTGGTTTAGAATGTGTCTTCTACGGCCTTCAGCAGTCCTAGGCATATTTGATCAGAGTCCTTGCCTTGCCATGCCTGATGGTGTTCTCCTGTTGCACACACATGTCAGGGTATGGGCAGGGACCTAGTGCTGTGTATCTCTGTGTAAACTTGGACACCCCTTAAGCGTGTTTGACAAAAGAAGGCCACTTACCTCCAAGGATGCAGAGCACTGTCTGGAAAGTCACCGAGTGGGTTGGATGGGCTTTAGTTTAAGGAATTGGGTTGTCAGGCCCCTCCAATTGCCTTCAGCTGTTGTGGGGTTGATCAGAGTTCTTGCCCTGCCGTGCTTGATGGTCCGCTCTCACTGTGCCTAACTTGGGGTGACAATGGAGACTTGAATAAATGGTCAGCTGTGCTTTCACTGTGTTCATGCACCTGCTCTGCACACACATGTGAGGGTATGGGTGGGGAATCGAGTGCTGTGCATCTCAGTGTGTAAACGTTGGACACCCCTTAAGCATGTTTGATAAAACAAGGCCACCTACCTCCAAGGATGCAGAATACTGGTAAGTCACAGGTGGTTGGGTTGGGCTTTAGTTTAAGGAATTGGGTTGTTAGGTGTCTGGGGTCAGAGGAAGGGTTTTCAGGCTTTAGAGCTACTGTTTTCAGGGTTGGTATGATTGAGATTAGGGTTCAGGTGTAGGGTTGTCAATGTTAAGGATAGGGTTAAGGTTGAGCGTTGTTAAGGATACTCTGGGTGTGAATTACAATTAAGTTTTTAGTTATGCTGCAGAAAAACATCACATCATCACATCACAGCACCACATCATGGCATATCCTCACACCATATCACTTCATCATAGCACGTTACATCATCCCATCCCATCACGCAACCTCACCTGAATGTGCCACCCTACCTGGCTCAATTTTATGATCTAAAAGTTCTCAAAAAGGCACTTTTTAGTTCTGTTTTAGTAGATGCAGACTTACCTAAGCAATAAAATAGAATGGGATTTCATTCCCCCCCCCACCTATTTTTTTTTGGCCAGTCCTGGGCCTTGAACTCAGGGCCTGAGCACTGTCCCTGGCTTCTTTTTGCTCTAGAGCCACAGCGCCACTTCTGGCCGTTTTCTGTATATGTGGTGCTGGGGAATCGAACGCAGCGCCTCATGTATACAAGGCAAGCACTCTTGTCACTAGGCCATATCCCCAGCCCCTCATTCCCCTGTTCTTTTTTTTTTTTTTTTTTTTGCCAGTCCTGGGCCTTGGACTCAGGGCCTGAGCACTGTCCCTGGCTTCTTCCCGCTCAAGGCTAGCACTCTGCCACTTGAGCCACAGCGCCGCTTCTGGCCGTTTTCTGTATATGTGGTGCTGGGGAATCGAACCTAGGGCCTTGTGTATCCGAGGCAGGCACTCTTGCCACTAGGCTATATCCCCAGCCCCCTCATTCCTCTTTTCATTTGAAAACTTTCCTCTTATCCTCCCCTCCTCTCCACCTCCGCCCCGCCCCCTCCTCCATTTCTCCTTCTCCTTGCCCTTCCTCTGCCTCCCCTTCTCTTCCTCCTGTTCCTCTTCCTCCTTCCCCCTCTCCTCTGTGCTCCTCCCTGCCCTGCCATTCTCCTCTTTTCTGTCTTTTCTCATTCCTTTTTTGTCCAGACATTGTATTTGTATTTCTACATTAGACCCAGCCAGTTTTGAACTCTCAATCTTCTTGCCTCAGCCCACCAACTGTGGGGCGTAACTGAATTTGAAACCCTACCTGGCTCAATTTTATGACGTAAAAGTTCTAGAAGTGGCTCTTTTTTAGTTCTGTTTTAGTAGCAAGTGACTTAGCTGTAGAATAAAACACAGTGGGATTTCATTGTCTTTTTCATTTGAAAACTTCATTCTCTCTTCTTTACCTTCTCTTCTCCTTTTTTTTTTTTTTTTTGGTATTCTCCTCTCCCCTCTCCTTCTCTTCTCTGTCTTCTCTCTTTTGTGTTTTCTCCAGAGATTTTATGTTTGATGTACGTGTTAGTATTCATGATTCCAAGCCTGTATGGTTTAGAATGTGTGTCAGGCCACGCGGATGGCCTTCAGCTGTTGTGGGGTTGCCTGATCAGAGTGCTTGACCTACCATGCTTAATTGTGTGCTCTAGCTGTACATAACTTTGGGTGACAATGGAGACTTGAGTAAATGGTCAGCTGTGCTCTTACTGTTCACGCACCTGCTTTCAACAAATGTGAGGGTGTGGGTGGGGGATCGAGTGCTGTGTATCTCTGTGTGTACACTTTGACACTCCTTAAGCATGCTTGAGAGAAAAAGGCCACCTACCTCCAGGGATACAGAACAGTGTCTAGTAAGTCATGGAGTGGGTTTGGGTTGGGCCTTAGTTTAAGTAATTGGGTTGTTGGGTGTTTGTGGTTAGAGGTAAGGGTTGGAGTTCTTAGGGATACTTTTTTCATTGTTGGTATGATTGAGATTAGGGTTCAGGTGTAGTGTTGTCGATGGTAAGGATAGGATTAACTTTGGGTGTTGTTAAGGATACTCAGGGTCGGAGTTATAATTAAGTTTTTATTTATGCTGCAGAAAGATCCCATCCTCCCATCACATCACCACCTCACATCACAGCACATCCTTGGATCATGTTACATCGTCACATCACTTCATGCTAACCTTACCTAAATGTGCCACGCTTCCTGGCTCAATTAGATGATGTAAAAGTTTTTGAAAAGGTACTTTTTTAGTTTTGTTTTAGTAGCTACATACTTACCTGGACAATAAAATAGAATGGGATTTCATTCCTGTTTTCATTTGAAAACTGTCTCCTCCTCTTCCCCTCCCCTCCTCCTTTCCTGCTCCTCTTCCCCTTCCCTCCCTTCCCTGCTCCTTCCTCCCCTCCCATCCTCCTATTTTCTGTCTTTTCTCTTTTCTTTCTTTTTTCTCCAGACATTGTATTTCTACATTAGACTGGACCAGTTTTGAAATCTCAATCTTCTTGTCTCAGCGTACCAACTGTGGGGTTTACCTGAATTTGGCTAAATTTTATGATCCAAAATTTCTTCAAATGGCATTTTTTTAGTTCTGTTTTAGTAGTTGGAGAATTAGCTTTAGAATAAAACAATGTGATTTCATTCCCCTTTTCCTTTGAAAACTTTATTCTCGGGTCTTGTCCTTCTCATCTCTGCCTCCGCCTTCTCCCCTCCCCCACCTCCTCCGCTTCCGCCTTCACCCCCTCCTCCTCCCCTCCACTCCTCCTCCCCTCCACTCCTCCTCTGTTTTCTCCAGACATCCTATGTTTGAGGCCCATGTTAGTATTCATTATTCAAACCTGTGTGGTTTAGAATGTGTCTCTGACAGCCTTCAGCTGTTGTGGGCGTTCTTTGATCAGTGCTTGCTCATCATGGCTGATGGTGTGCTCCCTCTGTGCACACATGTGAGTGTTCAGCCAGGGACCGAGTGCTGTGTATCTCTGTTTAAACTTGGACACCCCTTAAGCATGCATGACAAAAGAAGGCCACCTACGTCCAAGGATGCAAAACACTGTCTGGTAAGTCACGGAGTGGGTTGGGGTTGAGCTTTAGTTTAAGGAATTGGGCTGTTAGGTGTCTGGGGTTAGTGGTAGATGTTTTCACTTCTTAGAGCTACTGTTTTCAGGGTTGGTATGATTGAGACTAGTGTTCAGGTATAGGGTTGTCGATGTTAAGGCTATGGGTAAGGCTGGGTGTTTTTAAGGATACTCAGGGTGTGAGTTACAATTTTTAGTTATGCTTCAGAAAATTACAGTACATCCTGAAATCACATCACATAATTTCACATCATCAATGCACATTAACACGTCATGGTTTATCATCTTGTCATGACATGTCACACCCTCACTTATCACATCACACCATGTCATCATATCACATCCCATCATCACATCACGTCATACCATCACTTCATATCACCAGATCACGTCACATCATCACATCATGTCACCTAGTCACAGGACTATCACATCAGACATCATTTCTCATATCAAGTCACATCTTCACATAACACTATGACATCAGATCCTCATCACATCATATCATCACAACACACCATCATATCTTGTCACATTACATCACATCACATCACATCACACCAACACATTTGGTCACTTCATATCATCACAACCCATGATATCATTCCACTTGTCACTTGAAAACTGCCTCTTTCCTCTCCGCTCCATCCTCCCCTCCCCTGCTTTCCCACTCTACCCTTCCTCTCCCCCTCTCCTCCTGCCTCTCCCCCTCTCTCCTCCTCTACTCTTTCCCCTCCTCCCCTCTCTTTCCTCCCTTCCTCTCCCCTCTCTTCCCCCTCCTCCATTCATCCATCTCCTCCTCTTCTACGTCTTCCCATCCTTCTACTTTGTATCTTTTCTTTTTCCTCCAGATTGTATTTCCACAGTAGGGCAGACCTCTTTTGAACTCTCAATCTTCCTGCCTCAGTCTACCAACTGTGGTGCTTACCTGAATTTGCCACCTTACCTGGCTCAATTTTAAGTAACAAGAGATTTACCTGTAGGACAAAGTAGAATGGGATTTCATTCCCCTTTTCATTTGAATACTTTATTCTCTCCTTTCCTCCTCTCCTCTTATGTCCCTGCCTCCTTCACCCCCTCCCCTCCTTCTCTTCTCTTTTTTTTCTCCTCTTTTTATCCAGACATGTTTGCGGTACATGTTACTATTGATGATTCCAAACCCATGTGTTTTAGAATGTGTGCCAGGCCACTCCAATGTCATTCATCAGTTGTGGTGTTGTTTGATCAGAGTCCTTGCTCTACCACGCTTGATTGTGTTCTCCTGTTGTGCCTAACTTTGTTTGATAATGGAGATTTGAATAAATGGTCAGCTGTGCTTTCACTGTGTTCATGTACCTGCTCTGCCTACACATGTGAGGGTATGGGTGGGGAATTGAGTGCTTTGTGTCTCTGTGTGTAAACTTGGACACCCCTTAAGCATGTTTGACAAAACAAGACCAACTACCTCCAGGGATGCAGAACATTGTCTGGTAAGTCACGGAACGGGTTGGAGTAGGGCTTTAGTTTAAGGAATTGGGTTGTTGTCTGGGGTTAGAGGTGGAGGTTTCAGGGTTTACGGCTGTTTTCAGGATTGGTATGATTGAGAGTAGGGTTCAGGTATAGGGTTGTCGATGTTCAGGATAGGGTTAAGGCAATATCAAGGATACTTGGTTTGAATTCTAATTTTTAGTTATGCTGTAGAAAAGTAGATTACATCCCCGCATTATGTCACATAATTACACGTCACATAATCACATCACATCATCACATCATCATTTCACATCACACCATCACTTTACATCACCATATCCCATCACATCACTATATCCCATCATATCACCAGATCACACCACATTACCAGATCACTTCACATCATCATGTCACATCATCACAACACATCACATCATTCCCCTTTCACTTGAAAACTGCCTCTCTCCTCTCCGCTCCTTCCTTTCCTCTCCCTCTCCTCCCCCTCCTCCGCCTCCATTCCTCCTCCTCCCCTCACATTCTTCTTTTATATTTTTTCTCTTTCTTTTCTTTTTCCTCCAGACATTGTATTTCTACATAAGACCAGGCCAGTTTTGAACCCTCAATCTTTCATCCTCAGCCTATCAACGGTGGGTCTTACATGAATTTGCCAGCCTACCTGTATCCATTTTATGATCTAAAATGTTCTGAAAAGGTGCTTTTTTTGTTCTGTTTTAGTAGCAGGAGATTTACTTGTAGAGTAAAATAGAATATGATTTCATTCCCCTTTTCATTTGAAAACTTTGCTCTCTCCTCACCACCTCCTCCACCCCAGCCTCCTTCACCCCAGCCTCCTCCAGTTTCTCATCTCCACTCCTTGTCTTCTCTCTTATTTGCAGACATTTTATGTTTGCGGTACATGTTAGCATTCATGCTTCCAAACTCATGTGGTTTAGAATGTGTGCCAGGCCACTCTGATGGTCTTCAGTTGTGTGGTTGTTTGATCATAGTCCTTGCCCTGCTGTGCTTGATGGTGTGCTCTGGCTGTGTCTAACTTTGGTTGCCAATGGCGACTTGAAAAAGTGTTCAGCTGTGCTTTCACTGTGTTCATGGACCTGCTATGCCCACACATGTGAGGATATGGGTAGGGGATGTAGTGCTGTGTATCTCTGTGTGTAATGTTGGACACACCTAAAGCATGCGTGACAAAAGAAGGCCACCTACCTCCAAGGATGCAGGGCACTGTCTGGTAAGTCACGGAGTGGGTTGGGTTGGGCTTTATTTTTAGGAATTGGGTTGTTAGGTGTCTGTGGTTAGAGGTAGGGGTTATCCTGCAGAACAACAGATCACATGATGCCATCACATCGCCACATCATGGCGCATCCTCAAAGCACATCACATCCTCAGATCACGCCACATCATCACATCAGGCCAACCTTACCTGAATGTGCTACCCTACCTGGCTCAATTTTTTTACCTAAAAGTTCTTGAAATAGCACTTTTTTTGTTCTGTTTTAGTATCTAGAGACACCTGAAGAATAAAATGGAATGGGATTTCAGTACCCTTTTCATATGAAAAGTTTGTCTTCTTTAAGGTACTGGTTTTTTAGGTGTCTGGGGTTAATAGTTCTTAGAGCTACTGTTTTCAGGGTTATGATTGTGATTAGGGTTTTGGTGTATGGTTGTCGGTTTTAAGGATAGGGTTAAGTTGGGTGTTGTTTAGGATACTCAGGGTGTGAATTACAATGAAGTTTTTAGTTATGCTGCAGAAAAGCATCAAGTCATCACGTCATGTCACATTATCACATCACATCACATCACGCCAACCTTATCTGAATTTGCCACCCTACCTGGCTCAATTTTATGATCTAAAAGTTCTTGAAAAGGTACTTTTTTAGTTCCGTTTTGGTAGCTACAGACTTACCTGTATAATAAAACAGAATTGGATTTAATTCCCCTTTTCATTTGAAAACTCTATTCTCTCTTCTTCTCCTTCTCTTCTCCTTTCCTTTTGTCCTCTCCTCTCCCCTCCCCTCTGTCTCTCCTCTCCTTCTCTTCTCTGTTTTCTCTCTTCTGTTTTCTCCAGACATTATATGTCTGAGGTACTTGTTAGTTTGAATGATTCCAAACCCATATGTTTTAGAATGTGTATCAGGCCACTCCGATGGCCTTCAGCAGTTATGGGGTTGCTTGATCAGAGTGCTTGACCTACTATGTTTGATGTTTTGCTCTTGCTGCACTCAACTTTGGGTGACAATGGAGACCTGAGTAAATTGTCAGCTGTGCTTTCACTGTGGTCATGCACCTGCTATACCTACAAACGTGAGGGTATGGGTGGGGGATCAAGTGATGTGTATCTCTGTGTAAATTTGGGCACACCTTAAGCATGCTTGAGAATAGAAGGCCACCTACGTCCAAGGATGCGGAACACTGTTAAATCATGGATTGGGTTGGGGTTGGGCTTTTTTGTAAGGAATTGGGTTGTTAGGTGTCTGTTGTTAGAGGTAGGGGTTTCAGGTATTATGGTTACTTTTTTCAGGATTGGTATGATTGAGATTAGGGTTCAGGTGTAGGGCTGTCGATGTTAAGGATAGTGTTAAGGTTGGGTGTTTTTAAGGATACTCGTGAGTTACAATTTTTATTCATGTTGCAGTAAATTAGATTATATACGTCATGTCACATCATCACACCATTTCTCATCATACCTTGTCATCACAACATGTCACATCCTCACATAACATCATATATCACATCATCTCATCACATCATTTCACGTCACATCACATCATGTCACACCATGATTTCAACAGGTCATGTCACATCATTACATCTGAGGACCAAGCCACAGACTCCCTCACATCATATGACATCACATAACATCGTCATATAAAATCACATCTTAACATCACACTATCACATCACATCCTCAAATCATGTCACAACACAATAAGTCACGTCTTCATAATACACCATCATATCTTGTCACCTCACATCACACCATCACTTCAGATCACATCATATCCTCCATCATCATAATACATCACATCATTCTCCTTGTGACTTGAAAACTGCCTCTGTCCTCTCTGCTCCCTCATCCCCTCCCCTGCTCTCCCATTCTGCTCCCTTCCTCTCCCTGTCTCCTCTCTCTCCTCTTCCCCCCTCCTCCCCCTCCCCTTCTCCATTCCTCCTCTCCCATCCTTTACTTTTCTATCTTCTCTCTTTATTTTCTTTTTCCTCCATACGATGTATTTCTACATTAGACCGGGGGGGGGGGTCTGAATTATCAATCTTCCTGCCTCTGCCTACCAACTGTGGAGCTTACCTGAATTTGCTACCCTACGTGCCTCAATTTATGATTTAAAAGTTCTTGAAAAGGCACTTTTTTAGTTCTGTTTCAGTAGCAAGAGACTTACATTTAGAATAAAATAGAATGTGATTTCATTCCCATTTTCATTTGGAAACTGTATTCTCTCTTCTCCGCCTCCAACTCCTTTTCCTCTTCCTCCCCTCCACTCCTTCTCTCTTTTCTCCATATGTTTTATGCTTGTGGTACATGTTTTCATTCATGATTCCAAGTCCGTGTGGTTCATAATGTGTATCAGGCCAATCCGATGGCTATCAGCAGTTGTGGAGTTGTGGGTGTTGTTGATCAGAGTCCTTGACGTACTACTCCTGATGGTGATCTCCTGCTGCGCCTAAGTATGGGTGACAATGGAGACTCGAAAAAATGGTCAGCTGTGCTTTCACTGTGTTCATGCACTTGCTCTGCATACACATGTTAGGGTATGGGTGGGGGATTGAGTGCTATGTATCTGTGTGTAAACATTGAAACCCCTTAAGCATGTTTGAGAAAATAAGGCCAACTACCTCCAAGCATGCAGAACACTGTTAAGCAATGGAGTAGGTTGGGCTTTAGTTTAAGTACTTGGGTTGTTAGTGTCTGTGGTTAGAGGTAACGGTTGGAGTTCTTAGGACTACTGTTTTCAGGGTTGGTATGATTGAGATTAGTGTTCAGGTGTAGGATTGTCGATATTAAGGATAGGGTCAAGGTTTGGTGTTAAGGATGCTTAGGTGTGAATTACAATGAAGTTTTTGGTTATGCTCCAGAAAGATCACATCATCCCACAACTGACCACATAACATCCTCCTATCACATCACATCCTCAGATCACGCCACATCATCACATCACGCTAACCTCACCTGAATGTGCTACCCTTCCTGGTTTAATTTTATGACCTAAAATTTAGTTCTTGAAAAGGCACTTCTTAAGTTCTATTTTAGGAGCAAGAGACCTACAGAATAAAATAGTATGGGATTCAGTTCCCCTTTTCATTTGAAAACTTTATTCTCTCTTCTTCACCTTCTCTTCTCCTGTCCTTTTATCCTATCCTCCCCTCCCCTTCTCCTCTCCTCTCCTCTGTTTTGTCCAGACATTGTATATTTGAGGTACTTGTTAGTATTCATGATTAGAAACCTGTATGGTTCACAATGTTTGTCAGGCCACTTTGATGGCCTTCAGCTGTTATGGGGTTGCTTGATCAGAGTGCTTGACTTACCATGTTTGATGGTGTGCTCCCGCTGTACCTAACTTTGGCTGACAATGGAAATTTCAGTAAATGTTTAGCTGTGCTTTCACTGTGTTCATGTACCTGCTATGCCCACACATGTCAGGGTATGGGTGGGGGAATCAAGTGCTTTTTATCTCTGTGTGTAAACTTGGACATTCCTTAAGCATGCTTGAGAGAAGAAGGCCACCTACTCCAGGGATCCAGAACACTGTCTAGTAAGTCATGGAGTGGGTTGGGGTTTTCTGGGTTGGTATGATTGAGATTAGGGTTCAGGTATGGGGTTGTCAATGTTAAGGATAGGGTTTAGGTTGGGTGTTATTAAGGAAACTCGGTGGAATTACAATTTTTGGCTATGCTTTAGAAAATTAGATTACATCCTCACGTCACATCATCACATCACCACACAACCCCTCGCCTCACAACACAATATCACATCATATAATTACAGATGTCACATAATCACACCACATTCTCACATCACACCATCACTTCACATAACCAGATCACGTTACATCAAGTCTTGTCACCAAGTTACAAGACTCCATCACATCATCATGACATCACGTCAAGTCATTACAATTCACATCTTCACAACACATCCTTACTTCACGAGCCGTCATAACACATCACATTCCCTTTTTCACTTGAAAACTGCCTCTCTCCTATCAGCTCTTTTCCTACCTCCCCTGCTCTCCTATTCCCCTCCCTTCCTCTACCCCTCTCCTCCCCCTCCTCCGTGTGTCCTCCTCCCCCTCCCTTCCCATTCTTCTCTTTTCTGTCTTTTCTCTTTCCTCTAGACATTGTATTTCTACATTAGTCCAGGACTCTCAATCTTCCTGTCTCAGCCTACCAACTCTGGGTCTTACCTGAATTTGCCACCTTGCCAGGCTCAATTTTATTACCTAAAAGGTACTGGAAAGGCACTTTTTTAGTTCTGTTTTAGTACCAAGACTTAACCAGAAGATTGAAGTAGAATGGGATTTCATTCCCCATTTCATTTGAAAACTTTCCTCTCCTCTCTGCCGCCGCTCCCCCCTCATCTGCCCCCGCCCCCTTCACCCCCACCTCCTCCACTTCCTCCCCTCCCCTCTTTCTCTTTCTTGTTTTCTCCAGACATTTTATGTTTGAGTTATATGTTACCATTCATGGTTTAGAGTGTGTGTCAAGCCACTCCGATGGCCTTCAGCTGTTGTGAGGTTGTTTGTTCAGAGTCCTTGATCTACAATATCTGATGGTGTGTTCCCGCTGTGCCTAAGTTTGGGTGATAATGGAGACTTGAATAAACAGTCATCTTTGTTTTCACTATGTTCATGCACCTGCTCTGCACACACATCTGAGGGTATGGGTGGGGGATCGAGTGCTGTGTGTCTGTGTGTAAACTTGGACACGCCTTAAGCATGTTTGACAAAACAAGGCCACCTCCCTCCAGGATGCAGAACAGTGGTAAGCAATGGAGTGGGTTGGGCTTTAGTTTAAGGAATTGGGTTGTTAGGTGTCTGGGGTGTTCCTAGTAGTACTGTTTTCAGGTTTATTATGATTGAGATTAGGGTTCAGGTGTAGGATTGTCGATATTAAGGATAGGGTTAATGTTGGGTGTTGTTTAGGATACTCAGGGTGTGAATTACAATTTTTATTCATGCTGCAGAATATTAGATTACATCCTCATATCATGTCAAATCATGACATCATTTCACATCCTCCATCACTTCAACACACCATTTTTCATAATTCTTTTTTATATCACAATACGTCACATCCTAAAATTACATCATATCGTTCGACATCATCCCCACACATCATCGTATCACGTCATATCACATCAAACCATCACATCACGTCAACAAGCCACAGGACTTCCTCACATCATATGACATCACATCACATCTTCATATAAAGTTATATCTTCACACCACACTATCACATCACGTCTCAATATATCACGTCACCACGTCACATCACACCATCATATCTTCTCATATATCACACCATCCCACAGGTCACATCATATCATCAATCACAATACATCACATCATTCCCCTTGTCACTTGAAAGCTGCCTCTGTCCTCTCTGCTCCCTCCTCCCCTCCCCTGCTCTCCCATTCCCCTCCCTTCCTCTCCCCATCTCCTCTCCCTCCTCCTCCCCCTCCTCGCCCTCCACTCTCCTCTTCCTCCTCCATTCCTCCTCTTTCTCCTATTGTCTCATCCTTCTCTTTTCTATCTTTTCTCTTTCTTTTTCCTCTAGACATTGTATTTTTACAATAGACCCAGGGTGGTTCTGTACTCTCAATCTTCCTGCCTCTGCCTACCAACTGTGGAGCTTACCTGAATTTGCCACCCTACCTTGCTCAATTTATGATTTAAAAGTTCTTGAAAAGGCACTTTTTTAGTTCTGTTTCAGTAGTAAGAGACTTACCTATAGAATGAAATTGAATGTGATTTCATTCCCCTTTTCATTTGGAAACTGTATTTTCTCCTTCCTGCCTCTCACCCCTCGTCCTCTTCCTCCTCTCCGCTCCTTCTCTTCTTTCTTTTCTTCATACGTTTTATGCTTGTGGTACATGTTTGCATTCATGATTACAAGTCCGTGTGGTTCATAATGTGTGTCAGGCCAATCCGATGGCCATCAGCAATTGTGGAGTTGTGGGGGTTGTTGATCAGAGTCCTTGACGTACCATGCCTTATGGTGTGCTCCTGCTGCACCTAACTATGGGTGACAATGGAGACTTGAAAAAATGGTCAGCTGTGCTTTCACTGTGTTCATGCACCTGTTCTGCACACACGTGAGGGTATGGGTGGGGGTTGAGTGGTGTGTATCTCTGTGTGTAAACTTGGAAACTGCTTAAGCATGTTTGAGAAAATAAGGCTACATACCTCCAAGGATGCAGAACACTGGTATGTCACGGAGTGGGTTGGGTTTGGCTTTAATTTAAGCAGTTGGGTTGTTAGGTGTCTAGGGTTGGAGGTAGGGGTTTCAGGTCTTAGTGCTACTGTTTTCAGGGTTGGTATGATTGATTAGGGTTTAGGTGTAGGGTTGTGGATGTTAAGGATAGGGTTAAGGGTGTGTGTTAAGTAGACTCAGGGTGTGCATTACAATTTTTAGTTATGCTGCAGAGAAACTTATCACATCATTATGTCACATCACATCACGTCACATCACCTCACATCATGTCACATCGTCACAATAGACTATATCATACCACATCATCTCATCACATCATAATATCAGGTCACACCATCACAAGTCACACCACTTCATATCACCAGATCACGTCATGTCAAATCACGTCATGTCACCAAGTTACAGGACTCTATCACATATCAATTAACATCTTCACATCACAGTATCAGATGACATCCTCAAATCACATCACATGAACACATCATGGCACATAGTCACATCACACCATAATATGTTGTCACATCACAACACATCACATCATTCCCCTTGTCAATTGAAAACTGCCTCTCTCTTCTCTCCCTCCTACTCCCCCTTCTCCTGTATTCATCCTTCTCCTCTTATTCCTCCTCACCCTCCCATCTTTCTCTTTTCTCTCTTTTCTCTTTCCTCCAGATACTGTATTTCTACACTAGACCAGGCCGGTTTTGAACTTTCAATCTTCTTGCCTCAGCCTGCTAACTGTGGAGCTTACCTGAATTTGCCACCCTTCCTTGGCTTAATTTATGATGTACGAGATTCTGAAAAGGCACTTTAGTTTTGTTTTAGTATCAAGAGATTTGTAGAACAAAATAGAATTGGATTTCATTCCCGTTTGTATTTGAAAACTTTATTCTCTCCTTTCTGCCTCTAACCTGCCCCCTCCGCCCCTGCATCCTCTACTTCCTCCCCTCCCCTCCTTCTCTTCTGTTGTTTTCTCCAGTTATTTTATGTTTGAGGTTCCTGATTACAAACCCGTTTGGTTCTGAATGTGTGTCAGGCCACTCCGATGACCTTCAGCAGTTGTGGGGTTGTTTGATCAGAGTCCTTGCCTTACCATGCCTGATGGTGGCTGTGCCTAATTATGGGTGACCATGGAGATTTGAGCAAATGGTCAGTTGTGCTTTCACTGTGTTTATGCACCTGCTCTGCATACACGTGAGGGTATGTGTGAGGGATTGAGTGCTGTGTATCTCTGTGTAAACTTGGACACATGTTAAGCATGTTTGACAAAATAAGGCTACCTACCTCCAAGGATGCGGAGCACTGTCTGGTAAGTCATGGAGTGGGTTGGGGTTGGGCTATAGTTTAAGGAATTGTGTTAGGTGTCCGAGGTTAAAGGTAAGGGTTAGAGTGCTTAGTGCTACTGTCTTCAGGGTTGTTAGGATTTAGATTAGCGTTCAGGCGTAGGGTCGTCGATGTTAAGGTTGGGTGTTACGGATACTCATGTTGTGAATGACAATTATTTAGTTATGCTGCAGAAAGATAGATCACATTACATCACCACATCACGTAACACCATTACATCTTCAGATTACTCCACAGCCTCACTTCACATCACGTCAACCTTACCTGAATGTGCCACCCTACCTGGTTCATTTTTATAATCTATAATTTATGATCTAAAAATTTGAAAAGGTACTTACTTAGTTCTGTTTTAGTAGGAACAGACTTACATGTAGAATAAAATAGTGTGGGATTTCATCCCCCTTTTCATTTGAAAAGTGTATTCTCTCTTCTCCTTCCCCTCTCCTGTCATTTTGTGCTCTCCTCTCCCCTTCTCTCTGCCTCTCCTCTTCTCTGTTTTCTACAGAAGTTAGTATTCATGATTCCAAATCTGTATAGCCCTCAGCTGTTGTGGGGTTGCTTGATCAGTGTGCTTGACATACCATGCCTGATGGTGTTCTCTCGCTTCACCTAAGTTTGGGTGACAATGGAGACTTGACACATGTTAAGCATGCTTGACAAAAGAAGGCCACCAACCTCCAAGGATGCAGAACATTGTCTGATAAGTCACGGAATGGGTTCGGTTGTGCTTTAGCTTAACAAATTGGGTTGTTATTTATCTGTGGTTTGAGGTCGGTGTTTCTGGTCTTTGGGCTACTGTTTTCAGTGTTGGTATGATTGCGATTATGGCTCAGGTATGGGGTTGTCGATATTAAGGCTACTTGGTGTTTATTACAATTTTTAGTTATGCTTCAGAAAATTAGATTACATCCTCACATCACATTATCACATCACCACATCGCATCACCTTACAACACATCTTCACATACAGTTGTTCCATCATCACATCACATCATATCATACTATCACTTAATATAGCCAGATCAGTTCACGTCACATCATCACATCATGTCACCAACTCACAGGATTCCATCATATCATCATGATATCACATTACAAGTCACATCTTCACATCTTCAAGTCACGTCACATCACAACACATCATATCATTGACCTTTTCACTTAAAAACTGCCTCTCTCAGCTTACTCCCCCTTCCCCTGTCTCCCACTCCCCTCCTTTCCTCTACTCTTCTCCTCCCCCCTCTTGTGCCTCCACTCCTCCTCATCCTCCCACCGTTCTTGTTTTTAGCTTTTCTCTTTTCTTTTTCCTGCAGACATTGTATTTGTACATTAGACCAGGCCGGTTGTGAACTCTCAATCTTCCTTCCTCAAGCCTACCAACTGTGGAGCTTACCTGAATTTGCCAACCTACCTGGCTCAGGTCCTGAAAATGAGCTTTTTTCTGTTTTCGTACCAAGAGACTTAACTGTAGAATGAAATATAATGGGATTTAATTACCCTTTTGATTTGAAAACTTTGTCTCTTCTCCTATCTTCCCCTGCCCCCCCTTACTCCGCCTGCCTCCTCCACCCCCACCTCCTCCAATTCCTCCCTTTCGCTCCTTTTCTTCTCTCCATACATTTTATGTTTGAGGTACATGTTACGAATCCTGATTCCAAACCCGTTTATAATGTGTTTGAGGCCCCTCCGATGGCCTTCAGCTTTTGTGTGGTTGTTTGATCAGAGTCCTTCCCTTGCCTTGCCTGATTGTGTGTTCTTGCTGTGTGTAACTTTGGGTGACAATGGAGACTGGAATAAATGGTCAGCTGTGCTTTCACTGTGTTCATGCACGTGCTATGCTTACCCATGTGAGGGTGTGGGTTGGGATTGAGTGCTGTGTATCTCTTTGTAACCTTGGATACTCCTTAAGCATGCTGGACAAAGAAGGCCACTTACCCCTAAGGATGCCAAACGATGGTAAGTCACGTATTGGGTTGGGTTGGGCTTTAGTGCAAGGAATTGGGTTGTTAGGTATCTGTGGTTAGAGGTAGGGGTTTTCAGGTTTGAAGGCTACTGTTTTCAGTGTTGGTGAGTGCAATCACGGCTTAGTTATAGGGTTGTCGATGTTAAGTGGAGGGTTAGTTTGGGTGCTAAGAAGACTCAGGGTGTGAATTATAATTAAGTTTTTAGGTATGCTGCAGAAAAACAGTTCACATCATCCCATCACATCAGCATATAATGGCATATCCTGATGTGACCCTAACCTCAAACTCAACCCTAAGCCATAACCCTTTACCCTAAACCCTAATCCCAACTTGAATCTGAACACTCACCCCCAAGTCCAACTTTAACCCGAAACCCCAATCCATTAGGGTGGTTGGGTTGAAGCTGGAGTTGAGGTTTAGGTTAGGGTTCAGGTGGGGGTTAGGGGTTAGGGGTTGGGTTTTAGGGTTGTGGTTTTGGGTTTGGATTCATAGGGTTAGGGTCAGTGGGTCTTTGTGTTAGGGTTGTGGGTCTTAGGGTTTACTATTGATATTTAGGGTTATGGTTGGCTGGGTGTTAGGGTTCTAGTTTAGATTTGAGAGTTCTTAGTGTTAGAGTTTTGGGTTAAGTGTAAGGTGAGGCCCCCCCCTCAGAATTACGGTCATGTCTCAGGTTAAGGTTATTCTCATTGTTAGTGGGACCCCCCCCTCTGAGATTTGGTGCTAGTGCTAGGGTTGAGGCTTGGGTTATGGTTAGGCTTAGGATTAGGATAGGGGCTAGGGTTAGGCTTAGGGTCAGGTTTATGATTTGGATTGGGGTTGCGTTTGAGTTGGGAAAGGGTTAAGGGTTAGGGTTTAGGCGTAGGGGTTAGGGTTAGGGTTAGGGTTGGGTTTGGGTTAGGGGTAGGGTTAGGGTTAGCGTCAGCATCTGGGTTTTGGTTATTGGGTAAGTGTCACGGTTTTTGTGGCATTTCTTTCCTCAATGTGTCACATTTCCTGGAGTGAGTCCACTTGCCTGAAGGTATGTTTGCACGGAGATAGCTCATCCATCTGTGAGTGGCAGGATTGAAATTGTTATGTGTGAACTTGCAATGGAAGGTTGTTTTCATCATGTCTGGAGTACTCATTGTGTGGTTGTTCTTAAAAAAAAAGTGAGTGCCATGTGTGTATGTTTCACGCGGAATGTAATGCGAGTATTTTGAACCCATGTATTATAATTATTGAAATGTTGAGCTGTACCCGTCTATGAATAATTATTTGGAAAAAGTGGTGTTATGTATTCCTTATCGTGTTGGTCATTCTTATTTCCCCTCACGTTGTGTGTGATAATGTACGTCATGGTATGTTTAACAAAGTGTAATCCAAACGCTGGCTAATAGTGTATTTTGGTCCTACATGTTTTCCAATTGATTGATTATCACTGTGTTTGTAGGGTTGACAACACAATAAAGATTATGAGTAGTTTACAGTGTTCGTGTGGTCTTTCTTGTGTTTTAGGTACCCTAAAATGTTAGCATAGACGAACCCGCATTGTGCATCTGATGTAACGTAAACGTCATGCATGAATTGATCGTGTGGTCGTGATGCCCCATAGGCGCGGGCATGTGTTGTGTCCACGCAGTCTTTTTTCTTCATGCACGGTCACTGTTTGACTGTATATCTTTCACTTCTGTTCACTTTAGTAATCCCATGTCTCTTTCCTTCTCACAGGTTCCTTGACATACATGTCGTACCAAAGAGAACAATCACTCTTGTGTCTGCATGTTCAGAGATGAGGAATGAAATGATGTCACTTGGCACGTCGAGGATGAATCTGCTCACATGTGCAACTCGTGGTGTACTTCAGCACGTACGTCCTCCGCTTCATTGCTCCCTGAACTCGTTGATTCCGAAGAGTCTATTTTATTTGCTGTCATTGAAAGCACACCCTCATGCACACGTGAAAAGAGACCTTGTTGTTTTAACATTGAAAACCATGGTGTTTATTATGTCCTTTGTTTAATTTTCAGGCACATCTTGGTCATGAAGGATTAGTCACCCTGTGTGTTATATGTTCCTCTTTCTATATTCATTATGTTATTGATGGCTGAACCCTTTTTAGGTTGTCACATAAATATTGTATTTTCTGAGCTTCGTTTTGGTCTCTTGTGTCATTTGAACCGTGGGCTAGCAGATCAATGGGTTTGGGAGTTAGCCCCAGAACCTCTTCATAGAGTATACCTTTTTTTTTGTAATATTGCCATAAAGTTGGTATTCGGTATCCCCATCTGCCTTCCGCAGTACCACGTGCCGTAAAGTGACTGAAAAGTATTATCACATAGCTAGAGTTATCATCAAAAACAGGCTGCAAGGTCAAGGCAGCCCCCGCCCCCACCCCACGGTCCTATGTGAGTGAGCACCGGCAACCCTCACGGCAGTAAGTGTGGCCCAGCCCATTTTGGAACCCTCCCACGTCAACCCTCACCTCGTTCAACGGTGTCCCCCATTTTAGTAATCCTCTTTCCGCCACCCCTCACCCCGCTCAACGCCATCCCCCACCGTCATAATAACCCTCATCCCTCTCTTCCTTCCCCGCCAGCTAAAACGCCTGTCCCCCCGAAGCCTTCTGTCACCTACACTCCCCCGTTTTTTCCATCCCTGCCCTCAGAAACCACGGACCCCCCCTTCATCCCTTCCCACAGTGATCCCGGCCCAACGGTATCCCTACCCCAAATCTTATCTGAATGTCCTGCGTCGTGCGAGTGAATCCTAGTTCTGTCCCCCGACTTTCCGTGCCTGTCGGAGAAACCCCGGCCTCCACGGTCCCTGGCACCAATCAATTTTGAGTCATGCTTAGTGCCGTGGCAAGGAGTCCCCCTCCTTTAATTATTGTCTTTCCTATGTGTAGGTCTAGGGATCCACCCCGCCAACCTCGGTGCATGCTGAGGTTCATGTTTTTGCGCAGCCCGAGTCCTGTAATAACCTGTGAATATCAGTGCTGCAGTCAGTGTCATGTTTTTATCAATCCCAGACCTCTGAAACCCTGGTCTACCCTGAACGCGGTGTATATATCCTGTACCCACGGATGGTTATCCTTAGTTCTATGGCTATCGGAGCTGCAATCCTCTGGAAACGTCATTCCTCCTTTATTCCTTCCTCGCCACAGAATGTATGTCCTCAAGTGCGTCACTTGATAATTCCCCCTTTTATTGTTGAGAGCACGGAACCCCACCTCTCCCCTTAACGGCATAATTCAGAAAGCGCAGTGGCAATGCAATGTAAAGTAGATGATTCGCAGCCACGTAGGAGCGTGCGGTCCATGAGTCATTACCTATCAGTCACGTACCGCAAAGACTCAGAAGACGTAGCGGCGAAGGACATCCGTGATCACGTGCCATCTTAGCACACTGGACACCGTGTGTACTTGTATTTGATCCGCGTAATTGAATGGGAGTATCAAAAATGATAGACAGGGTCTGGGGATATAGCCTATCGTCAAGAGTGCCCGCCTCGGATACACGAGGCCCTAGGTTCGATTCCCCAGCACCACATATACAGAAAACGGCCAGAAGCTGCGCTGTGGCTCAAGTGTCAGAGTGCTAGCCTTGAGCGGGAAGAAGGCAGGGACATTGCTCAGGCCCTGAGTCCAAGGCCTAGTACAGGCCAAAAAAACCAAATAAATAAAATAAAACCAAAAACGATAGACAGGAGAAGAAGGTAACCGACCAAAGCAGAAATCGCAGAAGTTAGTGTTATAAATGCACAGAAGAATTTATGGTGTGAGAGGGAAAGGGGGCAGCGTGAATGAGTGAGTAGGTAACAACCGTCATAGGAGACGTACCCAAGGCCTACCCTGTGACAGCGTGTCATGTATCACCGTAACAGTAAGTAAGTGAAAGAATGAAGAAAGGGAGAGTATCCCACGTATGCAGCACCGTGTGTTATTAACGAACGTAGGCATGTAATTTTTGGATATGTAATAAATGTCCCTCGAGGGGTAGGAACACGTCGTAAGGGCAAGAGTGCTCGCTTTGTGTCTGTGAATCCCCAGTCTGTAATCACCATAATCACACGTCAATAAAAGTACAGAAGTGTCGCTTAGGCTACATCGAGAGAGTGCTATCCTTGAGGTAAAAGAAGCCCGGGACCGTGTAGAGTTCCTGAGTGCAAGTCCCATGAGCGGGCCACCAGAAGTTATGTTTTAAAATAGTGTCAAGTGGTCGATACCTGTCCGAATGTAACGCATCACGAGACGTTTGACGTGTCGAAGTTAGAGCCGTTGTGTTTTTACCTTTAAAAATCCAACCGTAAGTTCAAGTTCCTAATCTGTCGTTATAGCCATCTTGTCCATGGCACATAGCGGTTCACAGTAGTAATCCTCGCTCCTTGGGAGCGTAAGATGTGAGGATGGTGGCTCAAAGGCAGGCCAGACAGGAACGTCCTTGAGACCTTCTTATTTTAAATTCCAGAGTAGCTGAAGCGTCATTGACTGTCGGACAGGCCATGATTGTGAACATCATAAGAACAGAGCACCGAATGACCTGAGAGACATATGTTCCAAACAAGTGTACCTTGAAGGAGATTCAAGTAACCGTTGAATCCCCATGTACCGAATACCATATTTCTCAACAGCGCCACACGTGACAGTGGTTTTCTTCCCTATGTCCATGTGCAAATCCCCCTTGTTTATGTGTGTTAGTATTAATTTTCTATGTTTTTTTTGTTCCCTCCTTCTTCCCATCAGTAAGAAGAGAACATACCTAAAGTCATCTTTACGTAATTCCTATCATCCTTTGTAAAATTCACGGTAGTTCTGGGCAATGGAAGTACTTGAAAGCTATGCTGAAATAGTGGCATGTCGTGTGCATGTAAATCGTGTCTGTAACCCAGAAAGCTATCCCTTACGCTCCTCAGTGCACATTCGCAGGCAGTCACCGCACGTACTTAGCCATACATAAAGTTTGGCGTTCATCACCGCTCCGAAGTGTGATGCCGAACGACACTTGGCAAAGCACATCCTTTCTCCGTAAAGGTCGCCATGTGTACCGGCTGTTAACTCGTGTCATTTGAACCTGTCCCGGGATCTGTCCCTTATCTTCTATTCGCTTCATGGTATCACTCTACCCCTTTCCACACAGCACCATGTCCGTGTGCCGTCATGTAGCGTTGCAGCCCTGTCATGGCGTGCACGAAGACGGCATGTCGTGGTCGTGCCCATCATGGCGTGCGGGAAGCCGGCAGGTCGGGGGGCGTGGCTGTCATAAGCCGGCAGGTCGTGGGGCGGGCCTGCCATAAGCCGGCAGGTCGTGGGGCGTGCCATCACGGCGTACAGGAAGCGGGCATGTCAGTGGGCGTGCCTGTCATAAGCCGGCAGGTCGAGTGGCGGGGCTGTCATGGCGTGCGGGAATCCGGCATATCGGGGTGCATGGCTGTCATGGCGTGCGGGAATGCGGCAGGTCGGGGTGCATGCCCATCATGGCGTGCGGGAAGCCGGCAGGTCGCGGTCGCGCCTGTCATAAGCCGTCATGTCGTGTGGCGTGCCTGTCATTGCGTGCGTGAACCCTGCAGGTCTGGGTGGCACCCCTCATGGCATGCGGGAAGCCATCAGGTCGTGTGGCGGGCCCGTCATGGCATGCGGTAATCCAGCAGGTTGGGGGGCGTTCCTGTCATAAGCCGTCAGGTCGCTGGCGTGCCTGTCATAAGCCGTCAGGTCTGGTGGTGGGCCTGTCATAAGCCGTCAGGTCTGGGGGCGGGCCCGTCATGTGCATGAAGCCGGCAGGTCAGGGGGCGGTCCTGTCCTGGCGTGCAGGAAGATGGCAGGTCTGGGGTCAGGCCCGTCATGGCGTGCATGAAGCCGTCAGTTCGGGGGTCGTGCCTGTTGTGGCGTGCGTGAAGCCGTCAGGTGTGGGGGCGGGCCTGTCATAAGCCGTCATGTCTGGGAGCGGGCCCGTCCTGGCTTGTGGGAAGCTGGCATGTCTGGTGTCATGCCTGTGTCAAGCCGTCTGGTCGTGGTGTGTGTCCGTCATGGCGTGCGTGAAGCCGTCAGGTCGGGGGGCGGGCCTTTCCTGTCTCGGTGTGCCGGTCTGTGGGTCGGGCATGTGTATGTGTGCCCGTCTCTGCGTGGCAGTTCCAGTGGGCCCGTCTTTGCGTGCTTGTGTCGGCGGGGCGGGCAGGTCGGTTGCGTGCCTGTCCCGGGGGGCGGGCAGGTTGGTCGCGGGCCTGTCGGGGTGGGCGGGCACTTGCGTGGTGCCTGGTTCCAAGGTGTGCAGGTAATACTAAGGGCACCTCGGAGACACAGGGGGCTGTATTTGGAGTAGTCATGTGCGTGTGCCGAGGTCAGCGCGTTCTGTCATTCCCGCATCGTGAAGGGCGTCTTAGAACAGCATCGTGAGCCACGGGCGTGCAGCTCCCCGGATCCGCTCCAGGGTCCCTTCCCTAGAACTGTGTCCGCCTAGAGATTCCTCCCCAATGTAAAGCATCTGTCGGTGCTGTTTTAAAAAGAAGTTTGGATAGTTTTTGCGACATCCCCGCAAGCGGCTCAGACCGTCATGGAAGGTGGTGATGGATGGCACACACCGTGTTTGGCTCCACAGCCATCACGTCCCCACCCTCACCCGTGCAAACAGCGTGTCTGTCCTCGGACATCAGTCCCATAGAGCCAGAGTCATTCCAATGTGTGGTCAGCCCCGAAGGTTCGTTCCTCAAGTGTGTACTACGTGTCCCACATAGGTACCGATGCCCAATGCCTCCCAGTTTCCGTTTGTATAGGTAGCCTTCAGGTAGCCTTAAAAGAGGCCTACGTCCTTACCATCCCGAATCCCCACCGCGTACGGAAGTAAAGTCTCGTACGTGTCTCATCGCAGATCCCCAGCGTCGACAGGAAACACCGACGCATCGAGACTCGAGGTTTCGTTCACTTCTGTTTTATTGTGCATAAGGTGTTTTTGCCGGGCATGTGTGAGGTGACCGCGTGTTGGTGCCGGATGAAGGGTGGTGGAGGGTCCGTGATGCCGGCGTGTGGAGGTAAAGGAGGGGGCCACGGTCCGCGAACGCGTATGTGTCCGTGGGTGGGGAACGTGGGGAATCGGCAGTCATCGCTCGCGTGCCGGGGTTCGCGCACGCAGGTGTCATTGGTGCCAGCGTCCGTTCAGTCGTGGCCGTCCGCGTCTTTGGCGGCGTCCGTCCCCTCCATCCCGTAGCCACTCACGTCGTTCCCCTGCGCCACAGCCGTCCCCGCCACGCCCGCCGAAGCTCCGTCGACTCGCACCCGCAGGAGTCGGTTTCCGAAGCATCCCCAGGCTTGCGTGTCCATGCCTCGTCGGCCACAGTGTGTGCATAATCTGTGGGGTCATGGGTCGAGGAGTGGCCGGGGTCTGTGTGTGCAGGGGTGAAGGGGTGCCACCCGAACAAGGTCCGTCAGTGTCGTCGCGAGCAAGGTCGTCTGCGGCTCCCCCGTCAGCGGGCGGGGATGGTCGAAGGGAGCCGTAGGTTTCGTCTGCCTCGGCCGCCGTGTGACAGGCAGCCGTGTCCTACCTCGTGTCGTCCTTCACGTCTCGCACCACTCTCCTGTACACGGTGTCCGGGCTTCCATCCTCATGAAAGATCAGCCGAACATGCTTGGGGCTGATCTCTCCAGAGGGTGGGCGTTGGTGGTGTCCGTCCGTCGATCGTCGGGCGGTCGCCTCGTCCAGTACCCGTTCACGCCCATCCCGGATCGCGCCGCCGTCCACGTCGTCCCGTCCCCCGCCGCCGTCCACGCCCGCCCTTCCGAAGTCACAGCGTGCTCCCTCCTCCGTGCCCATCCGCTCACAGCGTGGCCCGTATCTGTGCGTGCAGGGGCCACGTTTCAAAGTGTGGCCGTGGTGATCCAGGCAGGACGCAGCCCTGCCTGGATGTGTGCGGTCCAGAGTCAGGGGTCAAGGATGGGCCGGGGTGAGGGCAGGCCCCACGGGTGAGGGCATGGCCCAGGGGACAAGGATGGTACGCGGTGAGGGCGTTCCCAGGGTGAGGGCAGGCCCCAGGGGTCGAGGTGGGCCAGGTCGAGGGAGACCCAGCATAGGTTTTTGTGTGTGGTGGTGTGGTCGGGGTGTGCATCGCGCGCTCCCATACCCGCTATCCTGTCCCGTGTGCGGCGGCGTCGCCGACAGGTCCGAGTCGGCAGCGATGTTCCCCGGGCCCGTCCCGAGCGGCTGGTCGATCTGGAAGCGCACCTTTCGTCGTCCGTCCTTCCTGGTCGCGTTCGCATCCGAGTCTCTGTTTCGGGAGCGTAGTTCGTGCCATTCTCCCCCGTGTTCCTGTGCCGAAGAGGCGGAGGCGCAGTTCCCCATGCTTTCCTATCCGCACGAGGCGTGCGCCGCTTTCCCCGGCCCCCAGGCCCCGGAAGTATGCTCGAGCGTCCTCGGTACTTCCCGTGCGGCGCCTGGCGTCGGTGCTTCCCGTGTGGCGTCCGTCCTGGCGTCCGCGGAGTAAGTAGGCCCGAGCGTCTCCGGGGCTTCCCATGCGTCGGCTTGTCATGGCTGGCTTGTCATGGCGGGCCGGTCTCGGTGGGCGGGCCTGTCATGGCTGTGGGGGCGTGGCTTCTGTGGCGCCGGCGGCCCCGGTCTCGGCACCGGTGTGGGTGGGCAGGCCTGTCATGGCTGTGGGGGGCGTGGCTTCTCTGGCGCGCGCCCCGGTCTCGGCACCGGTCTGGGCGGGCGGGCCTGTCATGGCTGTGGGGGGCGTGGCTTTCCTGGCTCGCGGCCCCGGTCTCGGCACCGGTGTGGGCGGGCGGTCCTGTCATGGCTGTGGGGGGCGTGGCTTGTCTGGCGCGCGGCCCGGTCTCGGCTCCGGTCCCGGCGGGAGGTCCTGTCACGGCTGGCCTGTCATGGCTGTGGGGGGCGTGGCTTTCCTTGCGAGCGGCCCCTGTGTCGGCGGGCGCGCCTGTCATGGCTCCGTGGTGTGTGGCTTTCCTGGTGCGCGGCCCCGGTCTCGGCGGGCGTGCGGGCGGTCCTGTCATGGCTGTGTGGGGCGTGGCTTCTCTGGCGCGCGGCCCCGGTCTCGGCTCCGGTCTCGGCGGGCGGTCCTGTCACGGCTGGCCTGTCATGGCTGTGGGTGGCGTGGCTTTCCTTGCACGTGTCCCCTGTCTCGGCGGGCTGCCTGTCATGTCTCAGTGGTGGGTGCGTTGGTCTCCTGGCACGCGGCCCCAGTCTCGGCTGGCGGTCCTGTCATGGCTCGGGTGGCGTGGCTTGTCTGTCGCGCGGCCCGGTCTCGGTGGGCGGGCCTGTCATGTCTCTGGGGGCGTGTCTTGTCTGGAGCGCGGGTCCTGTCTTGGCGTGCTTTCCTGGCTGGCGGGCCGGTCTGGGTGGGTGTCACTTCCGTGTGGTGCCAGGTTCCAAGGTGTGGTGTAATAGTAAGGGAACCTCGGAGCCACCGGAAGCGGCCCCCACCGGGAGCCTCGGCCCGTGTCAGCCTCCTGGCACAGTGCCACGGTCAGAGGCCATGCTTGCCTTCCTACCACAGTATGGGCAAAGCGCACAGGATGGCGGCGCACCGTCTCTGCCCACCTGTGCTCCCCAAGACACCGTGCGCGTCCGCCTCTGTCCCGCCCCTGCTCACGTTTCCTTCTTAACAGGACGGCAGATAGAGTGAGTCGCCGGAGCGTTCCAGCGAGTGAACCCAGAGAGAAGGGCCGGGTATCAGCAACCCTCAGTGTCAAAGTACCCGCTTCCCGACCCCGGCTGCAAGAGGTATGTCGCGTGTGTGATCCCGTGTGCGTGCAGGTCGTCACCCGGGAGCCCGTGTGATGTGTGATGAGGGTCTGCATTCGCGCCCACACCCTCAGTGGCTCTCAGTTTCCCAAAACCCTTTCTGTAGTTCCAGGTTCCCTTTAACCGTGTTGACTGTGTGGCGAAGAAACAATCTCAGTTCATAATTTTGGAGAAGGTATGTTATTTTTTCTTGGACCCCCATGTTTTTATGTATTTTATTTTGACAGTCCCGTGCCCAAGGCTAGCAGCGTGGCTCTCAATCCCCAGCGACACTTCCCACCACGTCGTACATACGCGTTGCCGTGGAAGCGAACCCAGGCCAGACCTTCACCACGCAGGGCTTCCGTGGAGCCCCCCACGCTAGCATGGGATCCCAGGGTGACCCGAAGGCTGTGGAGGAGGCGAATGTGGCTTGCCACACAGAGCAGGCCAGGGAGTGGACAGGAGGGAGCAAGCAGGTGTGCGTGTGTTCCGAGCGCAGGTCCGTGCGACCTTTCCGCAGCGTGAACGGCGTGTCAAAACAGCGGTGCGATCCACGTGCGTGCAGCTCCCCGGAGCCGGTCCGCGGTCCCCGCCCAAGAAGCGTATCAGCCTAGAGATCACTCCCCGACCGTTGTCATCGTCCGTCGCCTGAGAAACGCCTCTCAATCTGTGGTCAGCCCCGAAGCTTTGTTCCTAAAGAGAGTAAAATGTGTCACCCAGACCTTCAGATGCCCAACGCCTCCCTGTGTCCGCTCGTA
Organism: Perognathus longimembris pacificus; assembly: GCF_023159225.1. Lineage (NCBI taxonomy): Eukaryota > Metazoa > Chordata > Mammalia > Rodentia > Heteromyidae > Perognathus > Perognathus longimembris. The sequence goes on from NW_025961413.1 coordinate 1,229,563, forward strand.
TACCTAGCCTTCACGTAGCCTCGTAAGAGGACTACGTCCTTACCGTCCCGAATCCCCACCAGCTACCAAAGTGTCCCACGTGTGTCAATAAAGATCCCCAGCGTCGACAGGAAACTGGCGCATCGAGACTCGAGGTTTCATTCACTTCGGTTTAATCGTGCAGAAGGTGTTCCAGCCGGGTGGGTGTCATGTGATCTCGTGTCGGGGCAAGAGGAAGGGTGGTGGAGGGTTTGGGATGCACGCGTGGGTAGGCAAAGGAGGGGGCCAGGGTCCGTGAAGGCATACATTTCCGCGGTGGGTACGGAGGTAGTCAGCAGGCATCGTTCGTGGGCAGGGGTTTGTGCGTGCATGGGTCGGCGGTGCCCCCGTCCGTGCAGTCGTGGCCGGTCGGATCAGTAGCGGCGGCCATCCGTCGTCTCCTCTATCCGCTCCCGTCGTCGCTCTGTGCCACAGCCGTGACGGTATGGCACGGCGAAGCGCCGTCGATTCGTCTCCCCTCCATGCGTGGCAGGCCGAAGTGGCCCAGGGCTTCTCCGTCCAAGCCATGCTGGCCACAGCAGGGCCAGGATCTGTGGGTGCAGGGTGCGAGATTGTGCCGGTGCCTGTGTGTGCAGGGTGGAAGGGTCGGCGGGGATGGGTGAAGGCAGGCCTCTGGTGGAAGGGGCTGCAGGGATGGGTGAAGGGAGGCCTTTGCTGGAAGTGGCTGGGGGGATGGGTGAAGGGAGGCCTTTGGTGGAAGGGGCTGCGGGGATGGGTGAAGGGAGGCCTTTGGTGGAAGTGGCTGGGGGGATGGGTGAAGGGAGGCCTTTGGTGGATGGTGCTGCGGGGATGGATGAAGGGAGGCCTTTGGTGGAAGGGGTGGCGGGGATGGGTGGAGGGAGGCCTCTGGTGGAAGGGGCTGCGGGGATGGGTGGAGGGAGGCCTCTGGTGGAAGGGTCTGCGGGGATGGGTGAAGGGAGGCCGAGTGTTGAATGTGCTGGGGGGATGGGTGAAGGAAGGCAGAGGGTTGAAGGGTCTGCGGGGATGGGTGAAGGAAGGCCTTTGGTGGAAGGGGCTGCGGGGATGGGTGAAGGGAGGCCTTTGGTGGAAGTGGCTGGGGGGATGGGTGAAGGGAGGCCGAGTGTTGAATGTGCTGGGTGGATGGGTGAAGGAAGGCAGAGGGTTGAAGGGTCTGCGGGGATGGGTGAAGGGAGGCCTTTGGTGGAAGGGGCTGCAGGGATGGGTGAAGGGAGGCCGAGGGTTGACAGTGGTGCGGGGATAGGTGAAGGGAGGCCTGTGGTGGAAGGGGCTGCAGGGATGGGTGAAGGGAGGCCTTTGCTGGAAGTGGCTGGGGGGATGGGTGAATGGAGGCCTTTGGTGGAAGGGTCTGCGGGGATGGGTGAAGGGAGGCCTTTGGTGGAAGGTGCTGCAGGGATGGGTGAAGGGAGGCCTTTGCTGGAAGTGGCTGGGGGGATGGGTGAAGGGAGGCCGAGTGTTGAATGTGCTTGGGGGATGGGTGAAGGAAGGCAGAGGGTTGAAGGGTCTGCGGGGATGGGTGAAGGGAGGCCTTTGGTGGAAGGTGCTGCAGGGATGGGTGAAGGGAGGCCTTTGGTGGAAGGGGTGGCGGGGATGGGTGGAGGGAGGCCTCTGGTGGAAGGGGCTGCGGGGATGGTTGGAGGGAGGCCTCTGGTGGAAGGGTCTGCGGGGATGGGTGAAGGGAGGCGTCTGGTGGAAGGGGCTGCGGGAATGGGTGAAGGGAGGACGAGGGTTGAAGGGGCTGCAGGGATGGGTGAAGGGAGGCCTTTGGTGGAAGGGGTGGCGGGGATGGGTGGCGGGAGGCCTCTGGTGGAAGGGGCTGCGGGGATGGGTGGAGGGAGGCCTCTGGTGGAAGGGTCTACGGGGATGGGTGAAGGGAGGCATCTGGTGGAAGGGGCTGCGGGGATGGGTGAAGGGAGGACGAGGGTTGAAGGGGCTGCAGGGATGGGTGAAGGGAGGCCTTTGGTGGATGGGGCTGTGTGGATGGGTGAAGGGTGGCCTTTGGTGAAAGGGGCTGCGGGGATGGGTGAAGGGAGGCCTTTGGTGGAAGGTGCTGCGGGGATGGGTGAAGGGAGGCCTTTGGTGGAAGGGGTGGCGGGGATGGGTGGAGGGAGGCCTCTGGTGAAAGGGGCTGCGGGGATGGGTGAAGGGAGGCATCTGGTGGAAGGGGCTGCGGGGATGGGTGAAGGGAGGCCTTTGGTGGAAGGGGTGGAGGGGATGGGTGGAGGGAGGCCTCTGGGGGAAGGGGCTGCGGGGATGGGTGGAGGGAGGCCTCTGGTGGAAGGGGCTGCGGGGATGGGTGGAGGGAGGCCTCTGGTGGAAGGGGCTGCGGGGATGGGTGGAGGGAGGCCTCTGGTGGAATGGGCTGCGGGGATGGGTGAAGGGAGGCCTTTGGTGGAAGGTGCTGCGGGGATGAGTGAAGGGAGGCCTTTGGTGGATGGTGCTGCGGGCATGGGTGAAGGGAGGCCTTTGGTGGAAGGGGTGGCTGGGATGGGTGGAGGGAGGCCTTTGGTGGATGGTGCTGCGGGGATGGGTGAAGGGACGCCTTTGGTGGAAGGGGTGGCGGGGATGGGTGGAGGGAGGCCTCTGGTGGAAGGGGCTGCGGGGATGGGTGGAGGGAGGCCTCTGGTGGAAGGGGCTGCGGGGATGGGTGGAGGGAGGCCTCTGGTGGAAGGGGCTGCGGGGATGGGTGAAGGGAGGCCTTTGGTGGAAGGTGCTGCGGGGATGAGTGAAGGGAGGCCTTTGGTGGATGGTGCTGCGGGGATGGGTGAAGGGAGGCCTTTGGTGGAAGGGGTGGCTGGGATGGGTGGAGGGAGGCCTTTGGTGGATGGTGCTGCGGGGATGGGTGAAGGGAGGCCTTTGGTGGAAGGGGTGGCGGGGATGGGTGGAGGGAGGTCTCTGGTGGAAGGGTCTGGGGGGATGGGTGAAGGGAGGCGTCTGGTGGAAGGGGTTGCGGGGATGGGTGAAGGGATGCCGAGGGTTGAAGGGGCTGCAGGGATGGGTGAAGGGAGGCCTTTGGTGGATGGGGCTGCGTGGATGGGTGAAGGGAGGCCTTTGGTGGAAGGGGCTGCGGGGATGGGTGCAGGGAGGCCTTTGGTGGAAGGTGCTGCGGGGATGGGTGAAGGGAGGCCGAGTGTTGAATGTGCTGGGGGATGGGTGAAGGGAGGCCTTTGGTGGAAGGGGCTGGGGAGATGGGTGAAGGGAGGGCGATGGTTGACAGTGTTGCGGGGATGGGTGAAGGGAGGCCTTTGTTGGAAGGTGCTGCAGGGATGGGTGAAGGGAGGCCTTTGCTGGAAGTGGCTGGGGGGATGGGTGAAGGGAGGCCGAGTGTTGAATGTGCTGGGGGGATGGGTGAAGGAAGGCAGAGGGTTGAAGGGTCTGCGGGGATGGGTGAAGGGAGGCCTTTGGTGGAAGGTGCTGCGGGGATGAGTGAAGGGAGGCCTTTGGTGGAAGGTGCTGCGGGGATGAGTGAAGGGAGGCCTTTGGTGGATGGTGCTGCGGGGATGGGTGAAGGGAGGCCTTTGGTGGAAGGGGTGGCGGGGATGAGTGAAGGGAGGCCTTTGGTGGATGGTGTTGCGGGGATGGGTGAAGGGAGGCCTTTGGTGGAAGGGGTGGCGGGGATGGGTGGAGGGAGGCCTCTGGTGGAAGGGGCTGCGGGGATGGGTGGAGGGAGGCCTCTGGTGGAAGGGTCTGCGGGGATGGGTGAAGGGAGGCGTCTGGTGGAAGGGGTTGCGGGGATGGGTGAAGGGATGCCGAGGGTTGAAGGGGCTGCAGGGATGGGTGAAGGGAGGCCTTTGGTGGATGGGGCTGCGGGGATGGGTGAAGGGAGGTCTTTGCTGGAAGTGGCTGGGGGGATGGGTGAAGGGAGGCCTTTGGTGGAAGGGGCTGCGGGGATGGGTGAAGGGAGGCCTTTGGTGGAAGTGGCTGGGGGGATGGGTGAAGGGAGGCCGAGTGTTGAATGTGCTGGGGGGATGGGTGAAGGAAGGCAGAGGGTTGAAGGGTCTGCGGGGATGGGTGAAGGAATGCCTTTGGTGGAAGGGGCTGCGGGGATGGGTGAAGGGAGGCCTTTGGTGGAAGGGTCTGCGGGGATGGGTGAAGGGAGGCCTTTGGTGGATGGTGCTGCGGGGATGGGTGAAGGGAGGCCTTTGGTGGAAGGGGTGGCGGGGATGGGTGGAGGGAGGCCTCTGGTGGAAGGGGCTGCGGGGATGGGTGGAGGGAGGCCTCTGGTGGAAGGGTCTGCGGGGATGGGTGAAGGGAGGCCGAGTGTTGAATGTGCTGGGGGGATGGGTGAAGGAAGGCAGAGGGTTGAAGGGTCTGCGGGGATGGGTGAAGGAAGTCCTTTGGTGGAAGGGTCTGCGGGGATGGGTGAAGGGAGGCCTTTGGTGGAAGGTGCTGCAGGGATGGGTGAAGGGAGGCCGAGTGTTGAATGTGCTGGGTGGATGGGTGAAGGAAGGCAGAGGGTTGAAGGGTCTGCGGGGATGGGTGAAGGGAGGCCTTTGGTGGAAGGGGCTGCAGGGATGGGTGAAGGGAGGCCGAGGGTTGACAGTGGTGCGGGGATAGGTGAAGGGAGGCCTGTGGTGGAAGGGGCTGCAGGGATGGGTGAAGGGAGGCCTTTGCTGGAAGTGGCTGGGGGGATGGGTGAATGGAGGCCTTTGGTGGAAGGGTCTGCGGGGATGGGTGAAGGGAGGCCTTTGGTGGAAGGTGCTGCAGGGATGGGTGAAGGGAGGCCTTTGCTGGAAGTGGCTGGGGGGATGGGTGAAGGGAGGCCGAGTGTTGAATGTGCATGGGGGATGGGTGAAGGAAGGCAGAGGGTTGAAGGGTCTGCGGGGATGGGTGAAGGGAGGCCTTTGGTGGAAGGTGCTGCAGGGATGGGTGAAGGGAGGCCTTTGGTGGAAGGGGTGGCGGGGATGGGTGGAGGGAGGCTCTGGTGGAAGGGGCTGCGGGGATGGTTGGAGGGAGGCCTCTGGTGGAAGGGTCTGCGGGGATGGGTGAAGGGAGGCGTCTGGTGGAAGGGGCTGCGGGGATGGGTGAAGGGAGGACGAGGGTTGAAGGGGCTGCAGGGATGGGTGAAGGGAGGCCTTTGGTGGAAGGGGTGGCGGGGATGGGTGGAGGGAGGCCTCTGGTGGAAGGGGCTGCGGGGATGGGTGGAGGGAGGCCTCTGGTGGAAGGGTCTACGGGGATGGGTGAAGGGAGGCATCTGGTGGAAGGGGCTGCGGGGATGGGTGAAGGGAGGACGAGGGTTGAAGGGGCTGCAGGGATGGGTGAAGGGAGGCCTTTGGTGGATGGGGCTGTGTGGATGGGTGAAAGGTGGCCTTTGGTGAAAGGGGCTGTGGGGATGGGTGAAGGGAGGCATCTGGTGGAAAGGGCTGCGGGGATGGGTGAAGGGAGGCCTTTGGTGGATGGTGTTGCGGGGATGGGTGAAGGGAGGCCTTTGGTGGAAGGGGTGGCGGGGATGGGTGGAGGGAGGCCTCTGGGGGAAGGGGCTGCGGGGATGGGTGGAGGGAGGCCTCTGGTGGAAGGGGCTGCGGGGATGGGTGGAGGGAGGCCTCTGGTGGAAGGGGCTGCGGGGATGGGTGGAGGGAGGCCTCTGGTGGAAGGGGCTGCGGGGATGGGTGAAGGGAGGCCTTTGGTGGAAGGTGCTGCGGGGATGAGTGAAGGGAGGCCTTTGGTGGATGGTGCTGCGGGGATGGGTGAAGGGAGGCCTTTGGTGGAAGAGGTGGCTGGGATGGGTGGAGGGAGGCCTTTGGTGGATGGTGCTGCGGGGATGGGTGAAGGGAGGCCTTTGGTGGATGGGGTGGCGGGGATGGGTGGAGGGAGGTCTCTGGTGGAAGGGTCTGCGGGGATGGGTGAAGGGAGGCGTCTGGTGGAAGGGGTTGCGGGGATGGGTGAAGGGATGCCGAGGGTTTAAGGGGCTGCGGGGATGGGTGAAGGGAGGCCTTTGGTGGAAGGGGCTGCGGGGATGGGTGCAGGGAGGCCTTTGGTGGAAGGTGCTGCGGGGATGGGTGAAGGGAGGCCGAGTGTTGAATGTGCTGGGGGGATGGGTGAAGGGAGGCCTTTGGTGGAAGGGGCTGGGGAGATGGGTGAAGGGAGGGCGATGGTTGACAGTGTTGCGGGGATGGGTGAAGGGAGGCCTTTGTTGGAAGGTGCTGCAGGGATGGGTGAAGGGAGGCCTTTGCTGGAAGTGGCTGGGGGGATGGGTGAAGGGAGGCCGAGTGTTGAATGTGCTGGGGGGATGGGTGAAGGAAGGCAGAGGGTTGAAGGGTCTGCGGGGATGGGTGAAGGGAGGCCTTTGGTGGAAGGTGCTGCGGGGATGAGTGAAGGGAGGCCTTTGGTGGAAGGTGCTGCGGGGATGAGTGAAGGGAGGCCTTTGGTGGATGGTGCTGCGGGGATGGGTGAAGGGAGGCCTTTGGTGGAAGGGGTGGCGGGGATGAGTGAAGGGAGGCCTTTGGTGGATGGTGTTGCGGGGATGGGTGAAGGGAGGCCTTTGGTGGAAGGGGTGGCGGGGATGGGTGGAGGGAGGCCTCTGGTGGAAGGGGCTGCGGGGATGGGTGGAGGGAGGCCTCTGGTGGAAGGGTCTGCGGGGATGGGTGAAGGGAGGCGTCTGGTGGAAGGGGTTGCGGGGATGGGTGAAGGGATGCCGAGGGTTGAAGGGGCTGCAGGGATGGGTGAAGGGAGGCCTTTGGTGGATGGGGCTGCGTGGATGGGTGAAGGGAGGCCTTTGGTGGAAGGGTCTGCGGGGATGGGTGAAGGGAGGCCTTTGGTGGAAGGTGCTGCAGGGATGGGTGAAGGGAGGCCTTTGCTGGAAGTGGCTGGGGGGATGGGTGAAGGGAGGCCGAGTGTTGAATGTGCTTGGGGGATGGGTGAAGGAAGGCAGAGGGTTGAAGGGTCTGCGGGGATGGGTGAAGGGAGGCCTTTGGTGGAAGGTGCTGCAGGGATGGGTGAAGGGAGGCCTTTGGTGGAAGGGGTGGCGGGGATGGGTGGCGGGAGGCCTCTGGTGGAAGGGGCTGCGGGGATGGGTGGAGGGAGGCCTCTGGTGGAAGGGTCTACGGGGATGGGTGAAGGGAGGCATCTGGTGGAAGGGGCTGCGGGGATGGGTGAAGGGAGGACGAGGGTTGAAGGGGCTGCAGGGATGGGTGAAGGGAGGCCTTTGGTGGATGGGGCTGTGTGGATGGGTGAAGGGTGGCCTTTGGTGAAAGGGGCTGCGGGGATGGGTGAAGGGAGGCCTTTGGTGGAAGGTGCTGCGGGGATGGGTGAAGGGAGGCCTTTGGTGGAAGGGGTGGCGGGGATGGGTGGAGGGAGGCCTCTGGTGAAAGGGGCTGCGGGGATGGGTGAAGGGAGGCATCTGGTGGAAGGGGCTGCGGGGATGGGTGAAGGGAGGCCTTTGGTGGATGGTGCTGCGGGGATGGGTGAAGGGAGGCCTTTGGTGGAAGGGGTGGCGGGGATGGGTGGAGGGAGGCCTCTGGGGAAGGGGCTGCGGGGATGGGTGGAGGGAGGCCTCTGGTGGAAGGGGCTGCCGGAATGGGTGGAGGGAGGCCTCTGGTGGAAGGGGCTGCGGGGATGGGTGGAGGGAGGCCTCTGGTGGAATGGGCTGCGGGGATGGGTGAAGGGAGGCCTTTGGTGGAAGGTGCTGCGGGGATGGGTGAAGGGAGGACGAGGGTTGAAGGGGCTGCAGGGATGGGTGAAGGGAGGCCTTTGGTGGATGGGGCTGTGTGGATGGGTGAAGGGTGGCCTTTGGTGAAAGGGGCTGCGGGGATGGGTGAAGGGAGGCCTTTGGTGGAAGGTGCTGCGGGGATGGGTGAAGGGAGGCCTTTGGTGGAAGGGGTGGCGGGGATGGGTGGAGGGAGGCCTCTGGTGAAAGGGGCTGCGGGGATGGGTGAAGGGAGGCATCTGGTGGAAGGGGCTGCGGGGATGGGTGAAGGGAGGCCTTTGGTGGATGGTGCTGCGGGATGGGTGAAGGGAGGCCTTTGGTGGAAGGGGTGGCGGGGATGGGTGGAGGGAGGCCTCTGGGGGAAGGGGCTGCGGGGATGGGTGGAGGGAGGCCTCTGGTGGAAGGGGCTGCCGGAATGGGTGGAGGGAGGCCTCTGGTGGAAGGGGCTGCGGGGATGGGTGGAGGGAGGCCTCTGGTGGAATGGGCTGCGGGGATGGGTGAAGGGAGGCCTTTGGTGGAAGGTGCTGCGGGGATGAGTGAAGGGAGGCCTTTGGTGGATGGTGCTGCGGGGATGGGTGAAGGGAGGCCTTTGGTGGAAGGGGTGGCTGGGATGGGTGGAGGGAGGCCTTTGGTGGATGGTGCTGCGGGGATGGGTGAAGGGAGGCCTTTGGTGGAAGGGGTGGCGGGGATGGGTGGAGGGAGGTCTCTGGTGGAAGGGGCTGCGGGGATGGGTGAAGGGAGGCGTCTGGTGGAAGGGGTTGCGGGGATGGGTGAAGGGATGCCGAGGGTTGAAGGGGCTGCAGGGATGGGTGAAGGGAGGCCTTTGGTGGATGGGGCTGCGTGGATGGGTGAAGGGAGGCCTTTGGTGGAAGGGGCTGCGGGGATGGGTGCAGGGAGGCCTTTGGTGGAAGGTGCTGCGGGGATGGGTGAAGGGAGGCCGAGTGTTGAATGTGCTGGGGGGATGGGTGAAGGGAGGCCTTTGGTGGAAGGGGCTGGGGAGATGGGTAAAGGGAGGGCGATGGTTGACAGTGTTGCGGGGATGGGTGAAGGGAGGCCTTTGTTGGAAGGTGCTGCAGGGATGGGTGAAGGGAGGCCTTTGCTGGAAGTGGCTGGGGGGATGGGTGAAGGGAGGCCGAGTGTTGAATGTGCTGGGGGGATGGGTGAAGGAAGGCAGAGGGTTGAAGGGTCTGCGGGGATGGGTGAAGGGAGGCCTTTGGTGGAAGGTGCTGCGGGGATGAGTGAAGGGAGGCCTTAGGTGGAAGGTGCTGCGGGGATGAGTGAAGGGAGGCCTTTGGTGGATGGTGCTGCGGGGATGGGTGAAGGGAGGCCTTTGGTGGAAGGGGTGGCGGGGATGAGTGAAGGGAGGCCTTTGGTGGATGGTGTTGCGGGGATGGGTGAAGGGAGGCCTTTGGTGGAAGGGGTGGCGGGGATGGGTGGAGGGAGGCCTCTGGTGGAAGGGGCTGCGGGGATGGGTGGAGGGAGGCCTCTGGTGGAAGGGTCTGCGGGGATGGGTGAAGGGAGGCGTCTGGTGGAAGGGGTTGCGGGGATGGGTGAAGGGATGCCGAGGGTTGAAGGGGCTGCAGGGATGGGTGAAGGGAGGCCTTTGGTGGATGGGGCTGCGGGGATGGGTGAAGGGAGGTCTTTGCTGGAAGTGGCTGGGGGGATGGGTGAAGGGAGGCCTTTGGTGGAAGGGGCTGCGGGGATGGGTGAAGGGAGGCCTTTGGTGGAAGTGGCTGGGGGGATGGGTGAAGGGAGGCCGAGTGTTGAATGTGCTGGGGGGATGGGTGAAGGAAGGCAGAGGGTTGAAGGGTCTGCGGGGATGGGTGAAGGAATGCCTTGGTGGAAGGGGCTGCGGGGATGGGTGAAGGGAGGCCTTTGGTGGAAGGGTCTGCGGGGATGGGTGAAGGGAGGCCTTTGGTGGATGGTGCTGCGGGGATGGGTGAAGGGAGGCCTTTGGTGGAAGGGGTGGCGGGGATGGGTGGAGGGAGGCCTCTGGTGGAAGGGGCTGCGGGGATGGGTGGAGGGAGGCCTCTGGTGGAAGGGTCTGCGGGGATGGGTGAAGGGAGGCCGAGTGTTGAATGTGCTGGGGGGATGGGTGAAGGAAGGCAGAGGGTTGAAGGGTCTGCGGGGATGGGTGAAGGAAGGCCTTTGGTGGAAGGGTCTGCGGGGATGGGTGAAGGGAGGCCTTTGGTGGAAGGTGCTGCAGGGATGGGTGAAGGGAGGCCGAGTGTTGAATGTGCTGGGTGGATGGGTGAAGGAAGGCAGAGGGTTGAAGGGTCTGCGGGGATGGGTGAAGGGAGGCCTTTGGTGGAAGGGGCTGCAGGGATGGGTGAAGGGAGGCCGAGGGTTGACAGTGGTGCGGGGATAGGTGAAGGGAGGCCTGTGGTGGAAGGGGCTGCAGGGATGGGTGAAGGGAGGCCTTTGCTGGAAGTGGCTGGGGGGATGGGTGAATGGAGGCCTTTGGTGGAAGGGTCTGCGGGGATGGGTGAAGGGAGGCCTTTGGTGGAAGGTGCTGCAGGGATGGGTGAAGGGAGGCCTTTGCTGGAAGTGGCTGGGGGGATGGGTGAAGGGAGGCCGAGTGTTGAATGTGCTTGGGGGATGGGTGAAGGAAGGCAGAGGGTTGAAGGGTCTGCGGGGATGGGTGAAGGGAGGCCTTTGGTGGAAGGTGCTGCAGGGATGGGTGAAGGGAGGCCTTTGGTGGAAGGGGTGGCGGGGATGGGTGGAGGGAGGCTCTGGTGGAAGGGGCTGCGGGGATGGTTGGAGGGAGGCCTCTGGTGGAAGGGTCTGCGGGGATGGGTGAAGGGAGGCGTCTGGTGGAAGGGGCTGCGGGGATGGGTGAAGGGAGGACGAGGGTTGAAGGGGCTGCAGGGATGGGTGAAGGGAGGCCTTTGGTGGAAGGGGTGGCGGGGATGGGTGGAGGGAGGCCTCTGGTGGAAGGGGCTGCGGGGATGGGTGGAGGGAGGCCTCTGGTGGAAGGGTCTACGGGGATGGGTGAAGGGAGGCATCTGGTGGAAGGGGCTGCGGGGATGGGTGAAGGGAGGACGAGGGTTGAAGGGGCTGCAGGGATGGGTGAAGGGAGGCCTTTGGTGGATGGGGCTGTGTGGATGGGTGAAAGGTGGCCTTTGGTGAAAGGGGCTGTGGGGATGGGTGAAGGGAGGCATCTGGTGGAAGGGGCTGCGGGGATGGGTGAAGGGAGGCCTTTGGTGGATGGTGTTGCGGGGATGGGTGAAGGGAGGCCTTTGGTGGAAGGGGTGGCGGGGATGGGTGGAGGGAGGCCTCTGGGGGAAGGGGCTGCGGGGATGGGTGGAGGGAGGCCTTTGGTGGATGGTGCTGCGGGGATGGGTGAAGGGAGGCCTTTGCTGGAAGGGGTGGCGGGGATGGGTGGAGGGAGGCCTCTGGGGGAAGGGGCTGCGGGGATGGGTGAAGGGAGGCCTTTGGTGGAAGGTGCTGCGGGGATGAGTGAAGGGAGGCCTTTGGTGGAAGGTGCTGCGGGGATGAGTGAAGGGAGGCCTTTGGTGGATGGTGCTGCGGGGATGGGTGAAGGGAGGCCTTTGGTGGAAGGGGTGGCGGGGATGAGTGAAGGGAGGCCTTTGGTGGATGGTGTTGCGGGGATGGGTGAAGGGAGGCCTTTGGTGGAAGGGGTGGCGGGGATGGGTGGAGGGAGGCCTCTGGTGGAAGGGGCTGCGGGGATGGGTGGAGGGAGGCCTCTGTTGGAAGGGTCTGCGGGGATGGGTGAAGGGAGGCGTCTGGTGGAAGGGGTTGCGGGGATGGGTGAAGGGATGCCGAGGGTTGAAGGGGCTGCAGGGATGGGTGAAGGGAGGCCTTTGGTGGATGGGGCTGCGTGGATGGGTGAAGGGAGGCCTTTGGTGAAAGGGGCTGTGGGGATGGGTGAAGGGAGGCATCTGGTGGAAGGGGCTGCGGGGATGGGTGAAGGGAGGCCTTTGGTGGATGGTGTTGCGGGGATGGGTGAAGGGAGGCCTTTGGTGGAAGGGGTGGCGGGGATGGGTGGAGGGAGGCCTCTGGGGGAAGGGGCTGCGGGGATGGGTGGAGGGAGGCCTCTGGTGGAAGGGGCTGCGGGGATGGGTGGAGGGAGGCCTCTGGTGGAAGGGGCTGCGGGGATGGGTGGAGGGAGGCCTCTGGTGGAAGGGGCTGCGGGGATGGGTGAAGGGAGGCCTTTGGTGGAAGGTGCTGCGGGGATGAGTGAAGGGAGGCCTTTGGTGGAAGGGGTGGCTGGGATGGGTGGAGGGAGGCCTTTGGTGGATGGTGCTGCGGGGATGGGTGAAGGGAGGCCTTTGGTGGAAGGGGTGGCGGGGATGGGTGGAGGGAGGTCTCTGGTGGAAGGGTCTGCGGGGATGGGTGAAGGGAGGCGTCTGGTGGAAGGGGTTGCGGGGATGGGTGAAGGGATGCCGAGGGTTGAAGGGGCTGCGGGGATGGGTGAAGGGAGGCCTTTGGTGGAAGGGGCTGCGGGGATGGGTGCAGGGAGGCCTTTGGTGGAAGGTGCTGCGGGGATGGGTGAAGGGAGTCCTTTGGTGGATGGTGCTGCGGGGATGGGTGAAGGGAGGCCTTTGGTGGAAGGGGCTGGGGAGATGGGTGAAGGGAGGGCGATGGTTGACAGTGTTGCGGGGATGGGTGAAGGGAGGTCTTTGTTGGAAGGTGCTGCAGGGATGGGTGAAGGGAGGCCTTTGCTGGAAGTGGCTGGGGGGATGGGTGAAGGGAGGCCGAGTGTTGAATGTGCTGGGGGGATGGGTGAAGGAAGGCAGAGGGTTGAAGGGTCTGCGGGGATGGGTGAAGGGAGGCCTTTGGTTCAAGGTGCTGCGGGGATGAGTGAAGGGAGGCCTTTGGTGGAAGGTGCTGCGGGGATGAGTGAAGGGAGGCCTTTGGTGGATGGTGCTGCGGGGATGGGTGAAGGGAGGCCTTTGGTGGAAGGGGTGGCGGGGATGAGTGAAGGGAGGCCTTTGGTGGATGGTGTTGCGGGGATGGGTGAAGGGAGGCCTTTGGTGGAAGGGGTGGCGGGGATGGGTGGAGGGAGGCCTCTGGTGGAAGGGGCTGCGGGGATGGGTGGAGGGAGGCCTCTGGTGGAAGGGTCTGCGGGGATGGGTGAAGGGAGGCGTCTGGTGGAAGGGGTTGCGGGGATGGGTGAAGGGATGCCGAGGGTTGAAGGGGCTGCAGGGATGGGTGAAGGGAGGCCTTTGGTGGATGGGGCTGCGTGGATGGGTGAAGGGAGGCCTTTGGTGGAAGGGTCTGCGGGGATGGGTGAAGGGAGGCCTTTGGTGGAAGGTGCTGCAGGGATGGGTGAAGGGAGGCCTTTGCTGGAAGTGGCTGGGGGGATGGGTGAAGGGAGGCCGAGTGTTGAATGTGCTTGGGGGATGGGTGAAGGAAGGCAGAGGGTTGAAGGGTCTGCGGGGATGGGTGAAGGGAGGCCTTTGGTGGAAGGTGCTGCAGGGATGGGTGAAGGGAGGCCTTTGGTGGAAGGGGTGGCGGGGATGGGTGGAGGGAGGCCTCTGGTGGAAGGGGCTGCGGGGATGGTTGGAGGGAGGCCTCTGGTGGAAGGGTCTGCGGGGATGGGTGAAGGGAGGCGTCTGGTGGAAGGGGCTGCGGGGATGGGTGAAGGGAGGACGAGGGTTGAAGGGGCTGCAGGGATGGGTGAAGGGAGGCCTTTGGTGGAAGGGGTGGCGGGGATGGGTGGCGGGAGGCCTCTGGTGGAAGGGGCTGCGGGGATGGGTGGAGGGAGGCCTCTGGTGGAAGGGTCTACGGGGATGGGTGAAGGGAGGCATCTGGTGGAAGGGGCTGCGGGGATGGGTGAAGGGAGGACGAGGGTTGAAGGGGCTGCAGGGATGGGTGAAGGGAGGCCTTTGGTGGATGGGGCTGTGTGGATGGGTGAAGGGTGGCCTTTGGTGAAAGGGGCTGCGGGGATGGGTGAAGGGAGGCCTTTGGTGGAAGGTGCTGCGGGGATGGGTGAAGGGAGGCCTTTGGTGGAAGGGGTGGCGGGGATGGGTGGAGGGAGGCCTCTGGTGAAAGGGGCTGCGGGGATGGGTGAAGGGAGGCATCTGGTGGAAGGGGCTGCGGGGATGGGTGAAGGGAGGCCTGTGGTGGAAGGGGTGGCGGGGATGAGTTAAGGGAGGCCTTTGGTGGATGGTGTTGCGGGGATGGGTGAAGGGAGGCCTTTGGTGGAAGGGGTGGCGGGGATGGGTGGAGGGAGGCCTCTGGTGGAAGGGGCTGCGGGGATGGGTGAAGGGAGGCGTCTGGTGGAAGGGGCTGCGGGGATGGGTGAAGGGAGGCCTCTGGTGGAAGGGGTGGCGGGGATGGGTGAAGGGAGGCCTGTGGTGGAAGTGGTGGCGGGGATGGGTGGAGGAAGGCCTCTGGTGGAAGGGGCTGCGGGGATGGGTGAAGGGAGGCCTGTGGTGGAAGGGGTGGCAGGGATGGGTGGAGGGAGGCCTCTGGTGGAAGTGGCTGCGGGGATGGGTGAAGGGAGGCGTCTCGTGGAAGGGGTGGCGGGGATGGGTGGAGGGAGGCCTCTAGTGTGAGGTGGGGCGGGGATGGGTGAAGGGAGGCCCGATGAACGGAGCCTGATGTTTCGTCAGCCTTTGCCGGCGGTGTGACAGGCCGCCGTGTCCCACCTGCTCCCCTCCTTCCCCTCTCGCCCAGGTCTCACCTACGTTCCGTCCAGTCTTCCCCCTTCACATAATGTCAGCCAAACAGGCCCCGGGCTGACGTCCGCAGGCGCCGCCGCCCTAAGGAGGTGCAGGGTTCCTTCCGTCAGTGGCAACCGAGGGTGATTTGGGTAGCCCCCGCATCCACGTCCCAAGGGTGGGCAGCGTTGCAGACGGCGGGGGTGGCCGGTCGTGGAGTGACGGAGGGTCCGCGTTTCCCCTCCCGGCTCCCGTCCGGCCCGTCTCCCGCCGCTCTCCCCGGCGTCAGGGCCGAAGGGGCGGCGTGCTCCCCCCTCCTCACATGGCCGGCCGCAGCTGTGCCCGGATCTGTGCGAGCAGGGGTCAGGGGTCAAGGAGGGGCCATGGTGAGTCGGGCCTGCGAGGGCAAGCCACAGGGGTGAAGGGGGGACAGCCGTGGGTCGCAGCGCGAGCTGCCCTACCTGCTATCCCGTCCTTCCGGCGGCGGCGGCGGCGGCGACGGCGACGGCGAGGGTTCCAATTCGGCGGCGAGGTTCCCCGCGCCCGACCTCGGCGGCGGCTCGATCTGGACCCGCACCAAGCGCGGGCCATCCGGTGCGGGTGTGGCGGAAGCAGAGTCTGGGTCCAGGCAGTGGAGTTCGTGCCGTTCTCCCCTCTCTTGCTTTTGCGAAGACGTGGAAGACGCGGAGGCCCGGTTCCCCATGCCGGTCCCGAGAGGCGGCGGGCCCACGTGCACGAGGCGCGCGCGGCTTCCCCGGGCCCACAGGCCCCGGAAGTAGGCCCGAGGCGGCGGGCCCACCCGCACGAGGCGCGCGCGGCTTTCCCGGGCCCACAGCCACCGTAAGTAGGCCCGAGGCGGCGGCGGGCGCACGTGCACGAGGCGCTCACGGCTCTCCCGGGCCCACAGCCACCGTAAGTAGGCCCGAGGCGGCGGGTCCACCCGCACGAGGCGCGCGCGGCTTTCCCGGGCCACAGGCCCCGGAAGTAGGCCCGAGACGGCGGGCCCACCCGCACGAGGCGCGCGCGGCTTCCCCGGGCCCACAGCCACCGGAAGTAGGCCCGAGGCGGCGGGCCCACCCGCAGCAGGCGCGCGGCTTTCCCGGGTCCACAGCCACCGGAAGTAGGCCCGAGGCGGCGGGCCCACCCGCACGAGGCGGCGCGGCTTTCCCGGGCCCACAGCCACCGGAAGTAGGCCCGAGCGTCGTCGGCCCTTCCCGTGCCTCCGCGGGCCTTCCCGTGCAGAGGCGGGCCCATCCGTGGGAAGCGGACGAAGCGTCGCTGGGCCGTCGGTTGCGGGTGCGGCGGGCCTGGTGGAGGAGGAGCCTTCTGCCTTCTCCTTCTCCGGTCTTCAAGCCACTTTCTCTGGTCTTCAAGCCACCAGTGGAAGCGGAGACGCAACCAGTAGAAGCGGCGGCGGGTGCGCTGCCAGGGGTGCAAGGGGGCGCGGTTCTTGGAGCGGGAGCGCCGGTCTCCCCTTCCCGCGCAAGAGGCGGCGAGGTTCCCCATGCGGCGGCCGGGTTCCCCAGGTGCTCACTCCCCGGGTGCTCACTCCCCGGGTGTGCCTTCCCGATACCTCACTCCCCCGGTGTAGCTTTCCGGTATGCGGTCCTTCGTCGGTCTTGGCGGGTGGGCGTGGCTGGAGGCGGGGCTAGAGGCGGGGCTGTATGGGCGGGAAGGTCAGAGGGCGGGCCTTTCCTGGAGGCGGGCCAGGGGCCGGTCTGGAGGGCGGCAGGGCGGGCTCTTCTTCTTGGCGGGCACTTGGGGGGGCGGGCACTTCTTCTTGGCGGGCACTTGGGGGGGCGGGCTCTTCTTCTTGGCGGGCACTTGGGGGGGCGGGCACTTCTTCTTGGCGGGCACTTGGGGGGGCGGGCACTTCTTGGCGGGCAGTTGGGGGGGCGGGGTACTTCTTCTTGGCGGGCAGGTGGGGGGGCGGGTACTTCTTCTTGGCGGGCAGGTGGGGGGGGCGGGCACTTCCTTGGTGCCGGGCTCCAAGGTGTGTGGGTGTGTGGGTAATACTAAGGGCAACTCGGAGCCACCGGAAGCGGCCCCCACTGTGAGCCTCGCCCTGATCTCCAGCCCTGTGTGCCTCCAGAGGAGGGGTGAGGGGCCTGCCAGAAGGAGGGGCGACTTTCCCACGCGGGATGCTCATGGTGTGTGGGGCCTACCCGAAACCTGGGTGGCTTTGGCCTGTCATGGCCTGCAGGAAGCCGGCGGGAAGCCAGCAGGTCGGGGTCCGGCCCGTCATGGCGGGCGGGAAGCCGGCGGGTCGGGGGCCGGGCCTGTCATGGCGGGCGGGAAGCCGGAGGGTCGCGGGCCGGGCCCGTCATGGCGGGCGGGAAGCCGGCCGGGCTGTCATGGCGTGCGGGAAGCCGGCAGGTCGGGGGTCGGACCCGTCATGGCGGGCGGGAAGCCGGCGGGTCGGGGGGTGGACCCGTCATGGCTGGCGGGAAGCTGGCGGGTCGGGGGGTGGGCCCGTCATGGCGGGCGGGAAGCCGGTGGGTCGGGGGTCCGACCCGTCATGGCGGGCAGGAAGCCGGCGGGTCGGGGGCCGGGCCCGTCATGGCGGGCGGGAAGCTGGCGGGTCGGGGGGCGGGCCCGTCATGGCGGGCGGGAAGCCGGCGGGTCGGGGGTCGGACCCGTCATGGCGGACAGGAAGCCGGAAGGTCGGGGGCCGGGCCTGTCATGTCCTGCGGGAAGCCGGCGGGTCGGGGAGCGGACCTGTCATGGGTTGCGGGAAGCGGGCAGGTCGGGGGGCGCGCCTGTCATAAGCCGGTAGGTCGGGGCCGGGCCCGTCATGGCGGGCGGGAAGCCGGCGGGTCGGGGGGCGCGCCTGTCATTGCGTGCGGGAAGCCGGCAGGTCATGGTGCGCGCCTGTCATGGCGTGCAGGAAGACGGCAGGTCGGGGGGTGCGCCTGTCATGGCGTGGGGGATGCCGTCAGGTCGGGGTGCGCGCCTGTCATGGCGGGCGGGAAGCCGGCGGGTCGGGGGCCGGGCCCGTCGTGTCGTGCGGGAAGCCGGCAGGTCGGGGGCCGGGCCCGTCATGGCGGGCGGGAAGCCGGCAGGTCGGGGGCCGGGCCCGTCATGGCGGGCGGGAAGCCGGCGGGTCGCGGGCCGGGCCCGTCATGGCGGGCGGGAAGCCGGCGGGTCGCGGGCCGGGCCCGTCATGGCGGGCGGGAAGCCGGCGGGTCGCGGGCCGGGCCTGTCATAAGCCGGCAGGTCGGGGTGCGCGCCTGTCATGGCGGGCGGGAAGCCGGCAGGTCGGGGGCCGGGCCTGTCATGGCACGCGGGAAGCCGGCAGGTCGGGGGCCGGGCCTGTCATGGCGTGTGGGAAGCCGGCGGGTCGCGGGCCGGGCCTGTCATAAGCGGGCAGGTCGGGGGCCGGGCCCGTCATGGCGTGCGGGAAGCCGGCAGGTCGGGTGCAGGGCCCGTCATGGCCTGCGGGAAGCCGGCGGGTCGCGGGCCGGGCCTGTCATAAGCCGGCAGGGTGGGGGCCGGGCCCGTCATTGAGTGCGGGAAGCCGGCAGTTCGGGGCCGGGCCTGTCATAAGCCGGCAGGTGGGGGCCGGGCCCGTCATTGAGTGCGGGAAGCCGGCCGGTCAGGGGCCGGGCCTGTCATGACATGCGGGAAGCCAGCGTGTCGCGGGACGGGCCTGTCACGGCGTGCGGGAAGCCGGCCGTTCCGGGGCGGGGGAGCCCGGCAGGTCCGGGGTCGGTTGGGCCTTTCCTGTCTTGGCGGGCGGGTCTTGGTGGCGGGCCGGTGGGTGGCGGGCAGGTATGGGGGGCAGGACAGGTTTGGGGGGCGGGCCTTTCCTGGAGGCGGGGCTGTCTTGGTGGGCGGTCTGTGAGGCGTGTCTTTCTCTTGGCGGGCCTTTCTTGGCCGGCTGGCCTGTCTCGGCGGGCCGGTCGGGGGGCGGGCTGATCGGGTGGGTCGGGGCCTACCCGAGTCCTGCGGTGCTTTGCCCTGTCATCCTCCAAATGGATGCGTGCGGCTCCGAGCGGCTGGCTGCTCCGGCTGCCTTGTGTAGTCCCGGCCTCATGGCTCGCCGGCATTCTGGGAGGCGGGCTG
This sequence comes from Perognathus longimembris pacificus, assembly GCF_023159225.1. Taxonomy (NCBI): domain Eukaryota; kingdom Metazoa; phylum Chordata; class Mammalia; order Rodentia; family Heteromyidae; genus Perognathus; species Perognathus longimembris. The sequence goes on from NW_025961413.1 coordinate 1,247,920, forward strand.
CTCGCGCGGCCTGGCCTGTCCAGGTGTCGTGCTGCATCGACGGCCTGCTCCCTCCATCTATCTCGCTGCTCCGGGCTCGGGCTTCTCCGTCTGCCTGGCTGGTCCCAGTTCTGGCCACTCCTGCTTCCTTACCGCTCCGGATGCTTGACTTCCCTGTGGTGCAAATGTCCATGTGTTAGTATTCAGCACAAATCAGGAAAAATGCTCAGGCCCTGAGTTCAAACCCCAGGACAACCTTGCCCCCCTCCCCCCCAACCCAAAATTAATCCTCTGTGTCTCAGCCTCCTAAGAAGCTAGCATTACCAGCGTTCACCGACAGAACCGTATGGACTGGGTCCAGTCTTTAGTAAGGGACACTTTTGCACTTTTGCACAACTCCAAGTATCCCGAGCCAGCCGTTAGGAACCCCTGGGTCACACTGGTGATGCCAGCGCATTATACGCCATCCTTGTAGGTATAAATCGATCACAATGGCCCTATCCTATGGGCAACTGAAATGACAGGTTTCAAACATGCGAGGCATTCTTCACTTTTCATATCATAATAAAAATGGAGACTCATCTGTAAAACAAGTTTCTTCGAGCATCAGTGTGTCCCTCCCTCTAGTAGCCTTGGAGGGAGGTACCGATATTTTTGACATGAGGAAATCAAGACTCAGAGGACCCGAGTGACTTACCGAAAATGACACACTTAGCACGAGGAAGTCAAGATTTGAACCCAGGTCTCTGAGATTCTGTAATCAATGTACTTGTAGTACATCGGAGGGCCCAGTAATCTGGACCGACGATTGCAGAGCAATTATCGCAACACGTGCAGTTCGACCCACTCTACCATACAACTCCTTCTGTGTTAATGAACGCTATCAAGTCAAGCTATAGATACCTTTAAGTACAGCTATAGAGTACGTTCTGTACGTTCATGTGCCACCGCGATTTGCGAGACGCAGAGTGATGGGGGTCGGCTACGTTCACAGTGTTATCACTGCGTATCGTCGCGTGTTTTTTTGAGTACGTGCACACCCCTTAAGCCTTACTGTCTGTCGTAGGGCTCCAAGTCGGTGCCTGTGTGCTGTCCCAGAGCTCTGTAGCTCTCATGCTAGCACGCTGACACTCGTGCCTCAGCTCCACTTTTGGTTTTTGGGTGGTAGGATATTTGCAGATAAGCGTCTCGAGTACTTTCCTGCCACGGCGGTCTTCGAACTGGGATCCTCAGATCTCAGCGAGATGAGTAGCTGGGATTACAGGCACGAGCCACCGTTGCCCCGGGTGTCTTCAGGTTTTTGGCTTCAGCTCCCGGCCTTGGTGTTACAAAGTGCAGTCCTACCTGGCCAGGGATGGCAGACAGAGTGAAACGACCCCATGGCGGTAGCCATGGCCCGTGAAGGGTCCCGCTTTCCACAAAATAAGGGTAAGAGATCGGGAGACCCCGAGGAACACGGCAATGGTCTGGAGAGGGTGGAGGGGGAAGGAGGGAAGAGGTAACAGTCCAAGAAATGTATCCAATGCCTAAGGTATGAAACTGTAACATCCTTGAAATTTAGTGTGAGAAAATAAAGGAAGGATTACCAAGGGTGTGCCCTTACTGTCGGAAAACAGAGGAAATACAAATGTATTTCATGTCTGTATACATTTTGTAAATATTTTTTTATCGCTGTCATGTTATATATCGGGAATTGAAGCCGGAGACCTTCTGATGTCATCGATCTGCCTAATAAATTCTTAACATTGGAAGAATAGGTAAGATGTCCTTACTCTTTTTGTAGTGTATTATTTGGTCAAGCAGGGATGTGGTCAGAGTGATGGAAAGAAAGCAGGGAGGGAGAGGGAGAGTACAGGTTTTTCTTGGTTTTTGTAGTTTATGAGGGACCGTGGATCTCCAAAGACAGTAATGTTGCCTGGAGTTGGTTTTCCTCTCTCGCCCGGTCCGTCCTCCTCCCTGTCCTCCCTCCCCTCGCCCCCTCATCTGCCGATCTCGATCGTGAAAGCGATCCGGTATGCACGGATGTGGCCACGCCATGCCCCTGGCCGCCGTCCCAGACGAGCGCCCGTCGAAGCTGCGGGCCCTCTCGTGCAGAGACCCTTACAGCATTTATAAAATGCTCCCATTTCTTAACTGTTAAGTACAGTAAGAATTGAAATACTTAGACCGGGATATAGTTTGATTTTTTATCGTTCGATACACAGACGAGCCACCGTCTTGCGGAGTCTGTGTGTTTCACTTTCCTCAAAAGCGAGCTGAGGTCCTCATCTCCATAGATGGCAGTCTCAGGGAAAGACTAGAATTAGGACCTAAAGTATACCATAGCTAAGACACAGATATTAACCATCTGTAGCCCAATCGAGAGCTCTTCAGCAGCAACAGAAGCCACGGACGAGCAATAAATTGTGCCACGGGAGGTTGCGCTCGTGTAAAGCTTTAACCCCCATGTGCAAAACTTCATGATATAGAGTTTCATTACACTCACGTTAATAGCGCTCTAACAATAAACACAGAACTTGTACTCTATGAACTACGTAGTGTGACAAGTGCAATTTTTCCCAATTGTGATTAAATGACTTTTAAATGACAAAATACCCCATCATAAAATTACAGATTTAGGCCAAGTGCACGAACATCGCCAGAACAGGAAAGTCTGTGAGCATTTCATCTTTAATGTACTACCACAAAAGCTGGATTTCTAGCTGTGATTCAGACGATACAGTGCTAGCCTTGAGCGCACAAGGTCAAGGACAGTTGATCAGTGCCTGGGATCAACTCCGATAACTGTAAACACACACACACTCACACACACACACACACACACACCCCAAATTTATATTTATTTCCATTCCTTGTCCTTCGAGTCCTGGCCTGAACACTGTCCCAGGCTTCTTTTTGCTCAGGGCTAGCACTCTGCCTCTCGATCCACAGCACCACTTCTGGCCGTTTTCTATCTGTATGTAGCCCAGGGATTCAGGTATGCAAGGCAAGCCCTCTTTCCACTAGGCACCATTCCCAGCCCCAAACGTATAACTATAAAATGTATTATTTATTTATTTTTTTTAAATTTTTTTATTTTATTTATTTATTTATTTATTTATTTATTTTTTGGCCAGTCCTGGGGCTTGGACTCAGGGCCCGAGCACTGTCCCTGGCTTCTTCTTGCTCAATGCTAGCGCTCTGCCACTTGAGCCACAGCGCTACTTCTGGCCATTTTCTGTATATGTGGTGCTGGGGAATCGAACCCAGGGCCTCATGTATACGAGGCAAGCACTCTTGCCACTAGGCCATATCCCCAGCCCCTTATTTAATTTTTATGTTAAGGTATAATGTATACTTTAAGATATCAGTTACAGATTTATGTCGCTTAATCTGTGCCCTAAGATTCTCATATTGGTGTACAGTTATGGAATCAGTTGTTAAAATCTAGGTGACTTAACCATGAAATCTACATTTGAATAGTAGTGGGCTACAGATGAAGATCCAAACATGGGCACACACATAAGTACAGTACATTGCCCAAAGTTTTTATTGTAGTTATTCATTTTCTTATTGTAACAGATTCAGTGACTCCTTCTACCGACATTACTTGTTTGTAGGAAAGATATTCCCTTAAAGCAAGAGATAACTGTTGCAGGTAGCAGCTGACTCCATCTTGACTAGGGAAACTCTCGTAGACACTGGCATCTCCTCCCTCCAACCTCGAAACAATAACAACCTCAGGCTGTTGTTGATGGCACCTACAATGCCGAGAGAGAGGAAATAGAGGCTGGGTGGCTGGTGACTCATCTACAATCCTATAAGCCACTCATGGCAGGAAAGCACATGCGAGTCTTCTCCAATAAAGTACTCACAAAAATCCAGAGGTGGAGCTGTGTCTCGAGTGGTCGGAAGCCTTGAGCTAAAGACGCTCAGCGACAGAACCAAAGCCTTGAATTCAAGGCAAAGGACAGGCTTGGAGGAGGAGGAGGAGGAGGAGGAGGAGGAGGAGGAGGAGGAAGGGTGGGGAAGAAACTTCAAACAACAGAATTATGAAAACATGATCTGTGGCTGCTGGGTGCCACCTGTAATCCTACTTACTCAGGAAGCAGAGAGCTGAGGAACACAGCTCGATGCCAGCACTGGCAGGAAAGTCTTGGATAGTGTTATCTCCAGGTAACCACCAGAAAGCTGCAAGTGTCACTGTGGCTTTAGTAGTAGAGCACTAGCCTTGACCCCAAGAGTTTAGGGACAGCACCCCACCCACACCAGTGCGTACAGTAGCTCTCTCCTTAGAGATTAGTCACGAACACCCAGGCTCATTCAAATCTTGGGTCACCCCTGAAGCTGTGTTCATAAAGTGAGTTAAATCTGTCCCCCTGACATACTGATTCCCAATGCCTCCCTGTGTCAGCTTCTATACCTAGCCTTCATGGATCTTGAAAATAGGCCAATCTCCTTACTGTCCCGAAGCACCACTGGCTACCAAAGCAAAGTCTCCTACGTGTCTCAGTGCAGATCCCCAGCGTAGACAGGAAACGCAGTCGCATCGTGTTTTGTGATTTTCTCGGCCAAGCCTAGGACAGTTAAGGGTCCTATTTCCGGTATGGTTGGGAAGAGAAGGAAACGTGAAAATCTGATACGGTGACGGTATTGCGTGATATTCTCGATCCTGGACCTTCCCTGCCCCTGTGTCCTGCTTCTTGTCTCCTGAATTTCCTTCCCGCCCTGGCCTCCTTCAGCTCCCCCGCCCCCGAAACCACCGCTCGTCCTTGCCGACCGCCTGAGCACCATTGCCCTGTCACACTTTCCGGCTTCTTCACTGAACGTTCTCCTGTCTGGAAATGCACTTTGGGTGCCCATCTCATCGTTAAGGATGGGAACCCCACAGCGGCCCCTCACGGTACCCAGACTTTTCGCATAGAGGGTCACCTGATGCTCACAGTGGCCTTGTACAGTACAGTCACTTTCGAAAATCAAAACTGAAGGTGTAGGTGTGTCTGGTCCTGTGCCTGATCTATGGCTGATAAAGCCCGTGTTTTCAGTCACTAGGTATCAGTTATTGAGACGCGAGCTTTCGTTCACTTCAGTTTTATTGTGAAACAGGAGGTGTTTTTGGGGGGTGTGGTATGTGATAGTGTGTGAGGGTCACTGCAGGCGGGGACGGATGAAAGGGGGGAGGGTTTGTGAGGCAGGCGTGGGTAGGCAAAGGAAGGGGCCGGGGTTCGTGAAGGCGTAGGTGTCCGTGGGGGGACAGGGCTACGCGGGAGGCATGGGTCGAGGGTTTTCGAGGGTGGCCGGGGTTTGTACGGGCAGGGGTCGGGGGTGCCAGCATCTCGGCAATCGGTGCCGGTCCTGTCTCCAGCGGCGGCCGGCAGGTCGCTGTCTCCTCTAGCCGCTCTCGCCCTTGCTCGTTCTCACAGCTGTCCCTGTCGGGCCAGCCGAAGCCCCGTCGACTTGTCCCTCCAGGGGTGGCTGGACCAAGAGGCCCTGGGCTTCTCCCTCCGTGCCGGGCTGGCCGCAGCGTGGCCAGGATCTGTGGGGGCAGGGGTCGAGGTGGGGCCCGGGTCTGTGCGTGCAGGGTGGAAGGGGGGCCGGCAGAAGAAGGGGTGTGAGGATCTGTGCGAGCAGGGTTGTCGGTGACCCGCGTGTCAGCGGCCCGCGTGTCAGCGTCCCGCGTGTCAGCGGGCGGGGATGGGTGAAGGGAGGCCGAGGTTTCGTCAGCCGTGCCTGCCCTGTGACAGGCCCCCGTGTCCTACCTGCTCCCGTCCTTCCTGTCTCGCACCGCTCTCCCGGCCGTGCTCTCCGGGCTTCCCCCTTCCCGTAAGGGCAGCAGCACGTGCCTCGGGCTGCTCTCTGCCGGCCCGGCCGCCCTAAGGAGGTGCAGGGTTTCCTGGCTTCAGTGGCAACCGAGGGGCGGCGGGCTCCCCCCTCCGTGCAGGGCTGGCCGCAGCGGGGCCTGGATCAGTGCGGGCAGGGGTCAGGGGTGAGCCAGGCAGGCCCCAGGGGTCAAGGGGGGCCCGCCGTGGCTTTCGGGTTGGGGTTGGGGGTTGCAGCGCGCGCTCCCATACCTGCTATCCTGTCCCCGGGCCTGGCCTCGGCGGCGGCGGGTCGATCTCAACCAGCACCAAGCGTCGGCCGTCAGGTCCAGGCGGCAGGCACCGGTAGTGGTCATGGACACCCCCCAAGCGTCGGCGGGAGTGGAGCGGCATCGGCGACGGCGGCGGCGACGGCTCGACCACCACCAAGCGTCGGCCGTCCGGTCTAGGCGGCAGACACCGGAAGTAGGCGTGGACACCACCACGCGCCGTTCTCCCCTCTCCGCCGAGGTGCAGTTTCCCATGCCGAGCGTCGGCGGTTCTGGGAGAGGGGGTGCCGATCTCCCCTTGCAGTGCGCCCCATGCAGCACGCGGCTAGGGGGGCCAGGTTCCCAGGTGCTCCCTCCCCGCTCCCTCCCCCTGGATCACTCCCAGGGTGGGCTCCTGGGGCGTGCCGGTCGGGGGCATTTCCGGGGTCCGGGGGGCCTTACCGGGAGGCCTGGGTGGGCCGGTCCGGGGGGCCTTTCCGTGCGGCAGGCAGATGGGGGGGCGGGGCCGGTCGGGGGGCCTATCCGTGCGGCAGGCAGGTCCGGGGCGGGGCCGGTCCGGGGGGCCTTTCCGTGCGGCAGGCAGGTCGGGGGCGGTCTAGTCCGGGGTGCCTTTGCGTGAGGTGGGCAAGTCGGGGGCGGGCCTTTCCTTGGGCTGACAGGTCGGGCTTCCACAAGGGGGAGCCAGTTTCCCACGCGGGCTGATCGGGTGGGTGGGGGCCTACCCGAGTCCTGGGGGGCTTGGTCCCGTCATCCTCCCAATGGCTGCGTGCCAGTCCGAGCGGCTGGCTGCTTCTGCTGCCTGTCTAGTCCCGGCCTGGGGCTGTCGTGGCCGGCTGGCTGGTCCGGGCGGGCGGCTGCTCCCGGCTGTGCCTTCTGTGGCTCGCCGGCCGGCCGTCTGGGTGTAGGCCAGGCGGCACGCTGCTTCGACGGCCTGCTTCCTCCGGCTACCTGGCTGCTCCGGGCTCGGGCTTCTCCGTCTGCCTGGCTGGTTCCCAGTTCGGGCCCCTCCTGCTTCCCTGCAGCTCCGTGTGCTTGACTTCAATGTGACTGTGGTCCAAACGGTTTTGTGCTAGTATTCAGCACAAAAGCTCAGGAAAAATGATCAAGCCTTGAGTTCAAACCCCAGGACACCCTCCACCAACACCCCACAAAAGTTAATCCTTTGGGTCTCAGCCTCCTAAATTGCTAGGATTACCACCGTGCACCACCAGCACTGTACTGACTGGGTCCAGTCTTTAGTAAGGGACACTTTTGCACAAGTCCAACTATCCCGAGGCAGGCGTTAAGAACACCTGCGTCACACTGGTGACGGCAGCACGTTATAGGCCATATTGATAATGTGTTCCCAGTGTGTTCCAGTGCAGGATGAGTTGGAGCACTTACGTGACGATTCTAAACTTGTGAGAAAGCTCAGCAAAGGATAAAGAGGCAAGAGAGAAAGAATAAAAGGCAATGTGTTGAGTGGAAGCTAACACCATCCTTGGAGTCTCCCGAGGAAGAGCAGGGTCCCTGAGATGTGTCCAGTGCTGTTGGAGAGAAAGCATTCTTTGTTTCTCTCCCTGCTTTCAGAAGCGGGGCTATATCGGTGTAGGTACACATGCATCCCAATGGACCTAGCCCATAGGCAACTTAAATGACGGATTTCAAACATGTGACTTATTCTGCCTTTTTTAAATGAAAATAAAAATGGAGACTCATCTCTGATCCAGGTTTCTTAGAGCATCAGCGTGTCCAGCCCTCTAGTAGCCTTGGATGGAGGTACTGATATTTTAGACATGAGAAAATCCAGAGTCAGAGGACCGAAGTGACTTACCGAAAATGATGCAATTATCACGAGGAAGTCAGGATTTGAACCCAGGTCTCGAAGAAAGATTTTATGAGCAATGTACTTCTAGTACAGTGGGGGGCCCAGTACTCTGGAGCAATGATTGCAGACCAATTAGTGCAACACATGCAGTTCAATCAACTCAAAAAAAAAGCAAACATCTCCTTCTGTGTTAATGAACGCTATAAAGTAAAGCTATAGATACCTTTAAGTAAGTAAAGGTATAGAATACCTTTTGTATTGGTAGGTGCTGCTGCAATTTCTAAGACACAAAGTAATGTGAGTTAGCTACAATCACAGTGCTATTTCTTTGCGTATCGTTGCGTGTTCATCTGTACCTTTCCTTTGGGTTTGGACTCGGGGCTTCACGATTACAGACCAGGTACTCTACCACTTAAGCCTTATTGTCGGTTGTCGGGCTTGAACGCTGGGCCGGGGTGCTGTCCCAGAGCTCTTCGACTTTCAGGCTAGCACTCTGCCACTTGAGCCTCAGCCCCACTTTCGGTTTTTCGGTGGTAGGTTAGTTGGAGATGAGCGTCTCAAGGACTTTCCGTCCCTGGCTCACTTTGAACCGTCATCCTCGGATCTCAGCATCCCGAGTGGCTAGGATTACAGGCACGAGCCAACGTTGCCCTGGGTGTCTCCAGATTTTTGACTTCAGTTCCTGGTCTTGGTGGTATGAGGTACAGTCATACCTGGCCAGGGATGGCAGACAGACTGAAACGACCCCCTGCCAGTAGCCATGGCCAGTGAAGGGCCCTGCTTTCCACAAAAGCGAGGGAAGAAATTGGGCCACCCTGAGGGACACACCAATGGTCTGGAGAGAGTATAGAAAGAGCAGGACACTTATGTGTTATTTCCCTCGAGTTGCTGTGATAAGGAGATGCACACTGGGAGCTGTGGACATCTTCTTTCACCGCTCTGAAGTCCAGCAGTGTGGAAGCAAGGTGTAGTATAGGCCCCATGTCCTTGGGTGTTGCAAGGGCATGGTGTGTTCCGTGTCTCCTCCTGCTTTTTAAACCATTGAAGGAATACTGCAGTTTCTAGAGTAACACCCTTCTGCATTTCTGTGACTGAGGGTCCACGTTTTTTTTAACCACACATTTCTTTGTTATTGCTTTCACGCTTGCGTCAGTATGTGTACGAGTGGGATCGTAGGATACTACGGAAATGGAAGTGTGACCTTTTGCTTCTCCTGCGCTAACCCATGCGATAACAAAGGTTTTTTTCCCCCCTTCTACCCGGAAAAGAGAATATTCAATAAATATCAACAGAAACACAGCCTGCTTATTCTTTCTTTGTTTTGCTCTCTGGCCTGGTCTGTCCTCCTCCCTGTTCTCCCTCCCCTCGCCCCCTCATCTGCCAATCCCGACTGTGACAGCAATCCGGGATGCATGGAAGTGGCCACGTGATGCCCCCAGCCGCCGTCCCTGACAAGCGTCCGCCGAAGCTCCAGGCCCGCTCCTGCCACCGTGTTCGACAGTTCTAGGGTCAGCAGAGACCTTTAGAGCATTTACAAAATACTGCATTTCTTTACTGTTAATTACAATAAAACTTGAAATATTTAGACTGGGATATAGTTTTATTTTTTATTTTTCACTACACAAATGAGCCACCATCTTCTGGAGTCTATATGTTTAACTTTCCTAAAAAGGAGACATAAGGTCCTCATTTCCATAGATTACATTGTCAGGGAAACAATAGAATTAGGACATAAAATATAGCCGATATAAGACACAGATATTAACCATCTGTAGCAGATTCTGGAGCCCTTCGGCAGCAACAGAAGCCACGGATGAGCAATACACTGTGCCGCGGGAGGTGGCACTCATTTGAAGCTTTAACCATTATGCCAGAAACTTCCTGAAATACAGTTTCATTAGACTCTCATTAATAGCGCTGTAACTATAAACACAGAAGTAGTACTTTATCAACTATGTAGTATGACAACTAAATTCTTTAAAAATTGTGAATAAATGACTTTCTAAAACCACAAAATATCATTCTAAAACGGCAATTTTAAGCCAAGTGCCTGAAAATCGCCAGAACGGGAAAGTCTGCGAGTCTATCCTCTCTAATAAACTACCAAAAAACCTACATGTATAGCTGAGATTCAGGCGATAGAGTGCTATCCTTGAGCACAAAAGGTCAAGGACAGTTGATCAGGCCCTGGGATCATGTCCCAGAACTGGTAAAACACACACACACACACACACTAACTATAGGTTTATATTTATTTATTGCCATTCCTGGGCCTTCGACTCTTGGCCTGAGCACTGTCCCTGGCTTCTTTTGGCTCAAGGCTAGGTAGCTCTCTGCCTCCTGATCCACAGCACCACTTAGGGCCATTTTCTATCTATGTGGTTCTGAGGAATGGAGCCCAGGGATTCAGGTATGCAAGGCAAGCACTCTTGCCACTAGGACACATTCCCAGCCAAAAACTTACAACTGTACAATGTTTTGGGTTTTTTTGTAATTTAGGATACACGTTAGAAAATTAAGATAAAAGTTACAGATTTATATTGCTAAGTTGTGCCCTAAGATTCTACTTTTGGTGTACAATTTTGAATCACTTTTGAAAATCTAGGGGACTTAACGATTAGAACACCATGAAATCTACAGTAGAATAGTAGTGGGCGGCTACAGATGAAGATCCAAATATGGGTACACATGTAAGTACAGTAGAGAGCCCACAGTTTTCAATGTTGTTCTTCTTTTTCATATTAGAACAGATTCAGTGACTCCTTCTACTGACATTAGTTGTTGGGAGACAAATAATCCCTTAAAGCAAGAGGTAACTGTTGTAGGGAGCAGCTGAGTCCATCCTAACTAGGGAAACTCTTGCGGAGACTAGAATCTCCTCCCTCCAACCCCGTAACAATAACAACCTCAGACTTTTGTAGATGGAACATACACTGCAGAGAAAGAGGAAATAGAGGCTGGGGGGCTGGTGTCTCATGTATAATCCTATAAGCCAGCAAGGGCAAGAAAGCACATGAGACTCTTCTCCTATAAACTACTCACCAAAAAAGCCACATGTGGAGCTGTGTCTAAAGTGGTCGGAAGCCTAGAGCAAAAGACACTCAGCGACATAACCCAAGCCTTGAGTTCAAGGCAAAGGACAGGCTTGGAGGAGGAGGAGGAGGAGGAGGAAGGGTGGGGCGGAAACTGCAATGAACAGAATTATGAAAACCTGCAGCTGTGGCCGGTGGGTGCCACCTGTAATCCTACGTACTCAGGCAGCCGAGGTCTGAGGAACAGAGTTCAAAGGCAGCACTGGCAGGAAAGTCCTGGATACTGTTATGTGCAGGTAACCACCAGAATGTTGGATGTGTCACTGTGGCTTTAGTAGTAGAGCAGTATCCTTGAGTTGAAGAGTTTAGGGACAGCACCCCACCCACACCAGTGCGTACAGTTTCTCTCTCCTTAGAGATTAGTCATGAACAGCCAGAGTCATTGAAATCTGGGGTCACCCCTGAAGCTGTTAATAAAGTGAGTTAAACCTGTCCCCCTGACATACTGATGCCCAATGCCTCCCCGTGTCAGCTTCTATACCTAGCCTTTATGGATCCTTAAAATAGGCCAATCTCCTTACTGTCCAGAAGCCCCACTGGCTACCAAAGAAAAGTCTCCTACATGTCCCATTGCAGATCCCCAGCATAGACAGGAAACACCGTTGCATCGTGTTTCGTTATTTTCTCAGCCAAGCTGAGGACAGTTAAGAGTCCTATTTCAGGTAATGTTGGAAGGGCACAGAAGGAAACTTGAAAATCAGACACAGTGACGGTCTGGCGTGATGTTGTCGATCCTGGACCTTTCCTGCCCCGGTGTCCTGCTTCTTGTCTTCTGAAGTTCCCTCCTTCCCTGTCCTCCTTCAGCTCACCCTCCCCTGAAACCACCGCTCGTGTTTGCCGACCGCCTGAGCACCATTGCCCGTGTCACACTTTCCGGATTCTTCACTGAACGTTCTCCTGCCTGGAAATGCACTTTGGATGCCCATCTCATCGTTAACTATGGGAACCCCACAGCGGCCACTCACGGTACCCAGAGGTTTCCCATAGAGGGTCACCTGATGCTGACAGTGGCCTTCTACAATAAGTCACTTTTGGAAATCAAAACTGAAGGTGTAGGTGTGTCTGGTCCTGTGCCTGATATGTGCCTGATAAAGCCCGTGTTTTCAGTCTCTAGGTATCAGTTCTTGAGACGCAAGCTTTCGTTCACTTCAGTTTTATTGTGAAGAAGGAGGTGTTCGTAGTGGGGGATGGGATGTGATCGTGTGTGAGGGTCACTGCAAGCGGGGACGGATGAAGGTGGGGGATGTTTTGTGAGGCTGTCGTGGGTAGGCAAAGGAGGGGGCCGGGGTTCGTGAAGGCGTAGGTGTCCGTGGGGGGGGACGGGGGTACGCGTGACATGGGTCGAGGGTTTTCGAGGGTGGCCGGGGTTTGTGCGGGCAGGGGACGGGTGTGCCAGCGTCTCTGCAGTCGGTGACGGTCGTGTCTCCAGCGGCGGCCGGTCGCTGTGTCCTCTAGGCGCTCACTCCCTTGCTCGTTCTCACAGCTGTCCCGGTCCGGCAGGACGAAGCGCCGTCCACTTGTCCCTCCAGGCGTGGCTGGACATAGCGGCCCTGGGCCTCTCCCTCCGGGCTGTGCTGTCCGCAGAGGGGACAGGATCTGTGGGGTCAGGGGTCGAGGTGGGCCCGGGTCTGTGCGTGCAGGGTGGAAGGGGGGCCGGCAGAAGAAGGGGTGTGAGGATCTGTGCGAGCAGGGTTGTCGGTGGCCCGCGTGTCAGCGGCCCGCGTGTCAGCGTCCCGCGTGTCAGCGGGCGGGGATGGGTGAAGGGAGGCCGAGGTTTCGTCAGCCGTGCCTGCCCTGTGACAGGCCCCCGTGTCCTACCTGCTCCCGTCCTTCCTGTCTCGCACCGCTCTCCCGGCCGTGCTCTCCGGGCTTCCCCCTTCCCGTAAGGGCAGCAGCACGTGCCTCGGGCTGCTCTCTGCCGGCCCGGCCGCCCTAAGGAGGTGCAGGGTTTCCTGGCTTCAGTGGCAACCGAGGGGCGGCGGGCTCCCCCCTCCGTGCAGGGCTGGCCGCAGCGGGGCCTGGATCAGTGCGGGCAGGGGTCAGGGGTGAGCCAGGCAGGCCCCAGGGGTCAAGGGGGGCCCGCTGTGGCTTTCGGGTTGGGGTTGGGGGTTGCAGCGCGCGCTCCCATACCTGCTATCCTGTCCCGTTGGTGGTGGCGGCGACGTGTCCAAGTTGGCGGCGAGGTTCCCCGGGTCGTGCCTCGGCGGCGGCTCGATGACGGGGAGGTTCCCCGGGCAGGGCCTCTGCGGCGGCGGCGTCGGCGTCTCAATCTCGACCAGCACCAAGTGTCCTCCGTCTGGTCGAGTTGTAAGGCACCGGTAGTAGGCGTAGACACCCACCGAGCGTCGGCTGGAGTGGAGTGGCGACGAGTCTGGCGGTAGCGGCGGCGACGGGTCCGAGTTGGCGGCGAGGTTCCCCGGGCCTGTCCTCGGCGGCGTCCGCGTCGGGCTTCCGTCTGGTCCTGGCGGCAGGCACCGGAAGTAGGCGTGGAAACCCCCCGAGCTTCGGCGGGAATGGAGTTCGCGCCGATCTCCCCTCTCCGCCAAGGCGCAGTTCCCCATGCCGAGCGTCTGCGGGACCGTTCGGGCTGCGGCTTGTAGCGGGCATGTATGGGGGGCCGGGCCTGTCATGGCGTTCGGGAAGCCGGCAGGCCGGGGGGAGGGCCTGCCTGTCATGGCGTGCGGGAAGCCGGCGGGTCGGGGGCCGGGCCTGTCATGGCTTGCGGGAAGCCGGCGGGTCGGGGGCCGGGCCTGTCATGGCGGGCGGGAAGCCGGCGGGTCGCGGGCTGGGCCTATCATGGCCTGCGGGAAGCCGGCAGGTCGGGGCCGGGCCTGTCATGGCTTGCGGGAAGCCGGCGGGTCGCGGGCCGGGCCTGTCATGGCGGGCGGGAAGCCGGCGGGTCGCGGGCCGGGCCTGTCATGGCGGGCGGGAAGCGGGCAGGTCGGGGGCCGGGCCTGTCATAAGCCGGCAGGTCGGGGGCCGGGCCCATCATGGCCTGCGGGAAGCCGGCGGATCGAGGGCCGGGCCTGTCATGGCGTGCGGGAAGCCGGCAGGTCGCGGGCCGGGCCTGTCATGGCGTGCGGGAAGCGGGCAGGTCGGGGGCCGGGCCTGTCATGGCCTGCGGGAAGCTGGCGGGTCGCGGGCTGGGCCTGTCATGTCGTGGGGATAGCCGGCGGGTCGCGGGCTGGGCCTGTCATAAGCCGGCAGGTCGGGGGCCGGGCCCGTCATGGCCTGCGGGAAGCGGGCAGGTCGGGGGCCGGGCCTGTCATGTCGTGGGGATAGCCGGCGGGTCGCGGGCTGGGCCTGTCATAAGCCGGCAGGGCGGGGGCCGGGCCCGTCATTGAGTGCGGGAAGCCGGCAGGTCGGGGGCCGGGCCTGTCATTACATGCGGGAAGCCAGCGTGTCGCGGGACGGGCCTGTCATGGCGTGCGGGAAGCCAGCCGGTCCGGGGCGCGGGAACCCGGCAGGTCCGGGGTCGGTTGTGGGAAGCCAGCCGGTCCGGGGCGCGGGAACCCGGCAGGTCCGGGGTCGGTTGTCTTGGCGGGCCGGTCTGGGGGTCGGGCAGGCATAGGCTGGCGGGCGGGCCTGTCTTGGCGGTGCGGGCCATTTTGGCGGTGCGGGCCATTCCTTGGTGCCGGGTTCTAAGGTGGGCGGGTAATACTAAGGGAACCTTGGAGACCCCGGAAGCAGCCCCCACCCTGAGCCTCGCCCTGACCTCCAGCCCTGGCCTCGGCTGACTTTTATTGTGGGGCAGGAGAGGAGGGGTGAGGGTGCACCGGGGTTAGTGAATGCAGGGTTGCAGGGGGACCAGGGTTAGTGCGAGCAGGGCTGCCAGAAGGGGGGGCGACTTTCCCACGCGGGATGCTCGGGTGGGTGGGGGCCTACCCGAGTCCTGGGGGGCTTGGTCCCGGCCTTCTCCAATTGGATGCGTGGGTGTTCAGGGATTCAGGTATGCAAGGCAAGCCCTCTTTTCACGAGGCACCATTCCCAGCCCCAAATGTATAACCAAAAAATGTATTATTTGCCTTTTATGTTAAGGTATAATGTATATTTTATGATGTATGTTACAGATTTATGTCGCTTAAGCTGTGCCTTAAGATTCTCATTTTTGTGTACAGTTATGGAATCAGTTGTTAAAATGTATTTTTATTGTCAAACAGGAGGTGTTCGTGGTGGGGGGGTGGTATGTGATAGTGTGTGAGGGTCACTGCATGGGGGGCTGGATGAAGGGGGGGGGGTTTGTGAGGCAGGCTTGGGTAGGCAAAGGAGGGGGCTAGGGTTGGGGGGTGGACGGGGGTTCGCGTGACATGGGTCGAGGGTTTTCGAGGGTGGGCGGGGTTTGTGTGGGCAGGGGTCGGGGGTGCCAGCGTCTGGGCAGTTGTGGCCGCTCGTTTCTCCTCATCTCCTCTAGTCGCTCACGCCCTTGCTCGTTCTCACAGCCGTCCCGGTCCGGCAGGACGAAGCGCCGTCCACTTGTCCCTCCAGGCGTGGCTGGCCGAAGCGGCCCTGGGCCTCTCCCTCCGTGCCGGGCTGGGCGCAGTGTGGCCAGGATCTGTGGGAGTAGGGGTCGAGGTGGGGCCGGGGTCTGTGCAGGCAGGGGTCAGGGGTGAGCCAGGCAGGCCCCAGGGGTCAAGGGGGGCCCGCCGTGGCTTTCGGGTTGGGGTTGGGGGTTGCAGCGCGCACTCCCATACCTGCTATCCTGTCCCGGGCTGGGCCTCGGCGTCGGCGGATCGATCTCGGCCAGCACCAAGCTTTCGCCGTCAGGTCCAGGCGGCAGGCACCGGTAGTGGTCATGGACACCCCCCAAGCGTCGGCGGGAGTGGAGCGGCATCGGCGACGGCGGCGGCGACGGCTCGACCACCACCAAGCACCGGAAGTAGGCGTGGACACCCACCACGCGCCATTCTCCCCTCTCCGCCGAGGTGCAGTTTCCCATGCCGAGCGTCCGCGGTTCTGGGAGAGGGGGTGCCGATCTCCCCTTGCAGTGTGCCCCATGCAGCACGCGGCTAGGGGGACCAGGTTCCCAGGTGCTCCCTCCCCGCTCCTTCCCCCTGGATCACTCCCAGGGTGGGCTCCTGGGGCATGCCGGTCCGAGGACCTTTCCTGGGTCGGGGGGCCTTACCGGGAGGCCTGGGCGGGCCGGTCCAGGGTGCCTTTCCGTGCGTCAGACAGGTCGGGTGGCAGGCCGGTCCGGGGTTCCTTTCCGTGTGTCAGACAGGTCCGGGGCGGGGCCGGTCCGGGGGCCCTTTCCGTGCGGCAGGCAGGTCGGGGGCGGTCTAGTCCGGGGTGCCTTTGCGTGAGGTGGGCAAGTCGGGGGCGGGCCTTTCCTTGGGCTGACAGGTTGGGCTTCCACAAGGGGGAGCGAGTTTCCCACGCGGGCTGATCGGGTGGGTGGGGGCCTACCCGAGTCCTGGGGGGCTTGGTCCCATCATCCTCCCAATGGCTGCGTGCCTGTCCGAGCGGCTGGCTGCTTCTGCTGCCTGTCTAGTCCCGGCCTGGGGCTGTCGTGGCCGGCTGGCTGGTCCGGGCGGGCGGCTGCTCCCGGCTGTGCCTTCTGTGGCTCCCCGGCCGGCCGTCTGGGTGTAGGCCAGGCGGCACGCTGCTTTGACGGCCTGCTTCCTCCGGCTACCTGGCTGCTCCGGGCTCGGGCTTCTCCGTCTGCCTGGCTGGTTCCCAGTTCGGGCCCCTCCTGCTTCCCTGCAGCTCCGTGTGCTTGACTTCACTGTGACTGTGGTCCAAACGGTTTTGTGCTAGTATTCAGCACAAAAGCTCAGGAAAAATGATCAAGCCTTGAGTTCAAACCCCAGGACACCCTCCACCAACACCCCACAAAAGTTAATCCTTTGGGTCTCAGCCTCCTAAATTGCTAGGATTACCACCGTGCACCACCAGCACTGTACTGACTGGGTCCAGTCTTTAGTAAGGGACACTTTTGCACAAGTCCAACTATCCCGAGGCAGGCGTTAAGAACACCTGCGTCACACTGGTGACGGCAGCACGTTATAGGCCATATTGATAATGTGTTCCCAGTGTGTTCCAGTGCAGGATGAGTTGGAGCACTTACGTGACGATTCTAAACTTGTGAGAAAGCTCAGCAAAGGATAAAGAGGCAAGAGAGAAAGAATAAAAGGCAATGTGTTGAGTGGAAGCTAACACCATCCTTGGAGTCTCCCGAGGAAGAGCAGGGTCCCTGAGATGTGTCCAGTGCTGTTGGGGAGAAAGCATTCTTTGTTTCTCTCCCTGCTTTCAGAAGCGGGGCTATATCCGTGTAGGTACACATGCATCCCAATGGACCTAGCCCATAGGCAACTTAAATGACGGATTTCAAACATGTGACTTATTCTGCCTTTTTTAAATGAAAATAAAAATGGAGACTCATCTCTGATCCAGGTTTCTTAGAGCATCAGCGTGTCCAGCCCTCTAGTAGCCTTGGATGGAGGTACTGATATTTTAGACATGAGAAAATCCAGAGTCAGAGGACCGAGGGGCCCGCCGTGGCTTTCGGGTTGGGGTTGGGGGTTGCAGCGCGCGCTCCCATACCTGCTATCCTGTCCCGGGCTGGGCCTCGGCGTCGGCGGATCGATCTCGGCCAGCACCAAGCTTTCGCTGTCAGGTCCAGGCGGCAGGCACCGGTAGTGGTCATGGACACCCCCCAAGCGTCGGCGGGAGTGGAGCGGCATCGGCGACGGCGGCGGCGACGGCTCGACCACCACCAAGCACCGGAAGTAGGCGTGGACACCCACCACGCGCCATTCTCCCCTCTCCGCCGAGGTGCAGTTTCCCATGCCGAGCGTCCGCGGTTCTGGGAGAGGGGGTGCCGATCTCCCCTTGCAGTGTGCCCCATGCAGCACGCGGCTAGGGGGACCAGGTTCCCAGGTGCTCCCTCCCCGCTCCTTCCCCCTGGATCACTCCCAGGGTGGGCTCCTGGGGCGTGCCGGTCCGAGGACCTTTCCTGGGTCGGGGGGCCTTACTGGGAGGCCTGGGCGGGCCGGTCCAGGGTGCCTTTCCGTGCGTCAGACAGGTCGGGTGGCAGGCCGGTCCGGGGTTCCTTTCCGTGTGTCAGACAGGTCCGGGGCGGGGCCGGTCCGGGGGCCCTTTCCGTGCGGCAGGCAGGTCGGGGGCGGTCTAGTCCGGGGTGCCTTTGCGTGAGGTGGGCAAGTCGGGGGCGGGCCTTTCCTTGGGCTGACAGGTCGGGCTTCCACAAGGGGGAGCCAGTTTCCCACGCGGGCTGATCGGGTGGGTGGGGGCCTACCCGAGTCCTGGGGGGCTTGGTCCCGTCATCCTCCCAATGGCTGCGTGCCTGTCCGAGCGGCTGGCTGCTTCTGCTGCCTGTCTAGTCTCGGCCTGGGGCTGTCGTGGCCGGCTGGCTGGTCAGGGCGGGCGGCTGCTCCCGGCTGTGCCTTCTGTGGCTCGCCGGCCGTCTGGGTGTAGGGCTGCTCGCGCCGCCTGGCCTGGTCTGTCCTCCTCCCTGTTCTCCCTCCCCTCACCCCCTCATCTGCCAATCCCGACTGTGACAGCAATCCGGGATGCATGGAAGTGGCCACGTGATGCTCCCAGCCGCCGTCCCTGACAAGCCTCCGCCGAAGCTCCAGGCCTGCTCCTGCCACCGGGTTCGACAGTTCGAGGGTCAGCAGAGACCTTTAGAGCATTTATAAAATACTCCATTTCTTTACTGTTAATTACAATAAAACTTGAAATATTTAGACTGGGATATAGTTTTAATTTTCACTACACAAACGAGCCACCATCTTCTGGAGTCTATATGTTTCACTTTCCTAAAAAGGAGACCTAAGGTCCTTATTTCCATAGATTACAGTATCAGGGAAACAATAGAATTAGGACATAAAATGTAGCCGACATAAGACACAGATATTAACCATCTGTAGCAGATTCTGGAGCTCTTCGGCAGCAACAGAAGCCACGGACGAGCAATACACTGTGCCACGGGTGGCACTCATTTGAAGCTTTAACCCATATGGCAAAAACTTCCTGAAATACAGTTTCATTAGACTCTCGTTAATAGCACTTTCACAATAAACACAGAAGTAGTACATTATCAACTATGTAGTATGTCAACAAAAATTTTTTTACATTGTGACTAAATGACTTTAAGTCATTTAGTAAATTTGTAAATGACTTTGTAAAAAAACAAAATATCATTCTAAAACGGCAATTTTAAGCCAAGTGCCTGAAAATCGCTAGAACAGGAAAGTCTGCGAGACTATCATCTCTAATAAACTAGCAAAAAACCTACATGTATAGCTGAGATTCAGGCGATAGAGTGCTATCCTTGAGCACAAAAGGTCTAGGACAGTTGATCAGGGCCTGGGATCATGTCCCAGAACTGGTAAAACACACACACACACAATCACACACACACACACACACACACACACACATACCCTACAAGTTTATATTTATTTATTGGCATTCCTGGGCCTTCGACTTTTGGACTGAGCACTGTCACAGGCTTCTTTTTGCTCAGTGCTAGGTAGCTCTCTGCCTCTTGATCCACAGCAACACTTAGGGCCATTTTCTATGTATGTGTTGCTGAGGAATGGAGCCCAGGGATTCAGGTATGCAAGGCAAGCACTTTTGCCACTAGGACACATTCCCATCCAAAAACGTACAACTGTACAATGGGTTTTTTTTTGTAATTTAGGATACAAGTTATACATTAAAATAAAAGTAACAGATTTATATTGGTACGTTGTGCCCTAAGATTCTACTTTTGGTGTTCAGATTTTGAATCACTTCTGAAAATCTAGGGGACTTAACTATTACAACACCATGAAATCTATATTAGAATAGTAGTGGGCTACAGATGAAGATCCAAATATGGGCACACATGTAAGTACAGTAGCTTGCCCACACTTTTCAATGTACTTCTTCTTTTTGGTATTGTAACAGTCAGTGACTCCTTCTACTGACATTAGTTGATGTCAGGAAAAAATTCCCTTAAAGCAATAGATAACTGTTGTAGGGAACAGCTGACTCCATCTTAACTAGGTAAACTCTTGGGGAGACTGGAATCTCCTCCCTCCAACCTCGTAACAATAACAACATCAGACGTTTGTGGATGGAACATATACTGCAGAGAAAGAGGAAATAGAGGCTGGGGGGCTGGTGTCTCATGTATAATCCTATAAGCCAGCAAGGGCAGGAAAGCACATGAGACTCTTCTCCTTTAAACTACTCACCAAAAATGCTACATGTGGAGCTGTGTCTCAAGTGGTCGGAAGCCTTGAGCAAGAGACGCTCAGCGACAGAACCAAAGCCTTGAGTTCAAGGCAAAGGACAGGCTTGGAGGAGGAGGAGGAGGAGGAGGAGGAGGAGGAGGAGGAGGAGTGAGGAACAAACTTCAAACAAAAGAATTATTAAAAACATGAGCTGTGAGGCTGGGGATATGGCCTAGTGGCAAGAGTGCCTGCCTTATATACATGAGGCCCTGGGTTCGATTCCCCAGCACCACATATACAGAGAATGGCCAGAAGTGGCGCTGTGGCTCAAGTGGTACAGTGCTAGCCTTGAGCAAAAGGAAGCCAGGGACAGTGCTCAGGCCCTGAGTTCAAGCCCCTGGACTGGCCAAAATAAAAAAAAAACAACATGAGCTGTGGCTGGTGGGTGCCACCTGTAATCCTACCTACTCAGGAAGTTGAGATCTGAGGAACACAGTTCAAAGCCAGCACTGGCAGGAAAGTCCTGGATACTGTTATCTCCAGTTAACCCCCAGAAAGCTGCAAGTGTCACTGTGGCTTTAATAGTAGAGCACTAGCCTTGAGCCGAAGAGTTTAGGGACAGCACCCAAGGTCAGAGTTCAAGTGCAATTACCACAGAAAAAAACTTTATGAAAGAAAATGAAATATTGGAATCACTGTCAAATCAAACAATGAATTGATAATAATAGCCACAGTGATTGAGAATCCAGAAGAACAATGAATTCCACAGAAAGAGGATCAGAGTGACGACTGTCTAACTAAACAATGACCTACTTTCCTAAGATGTGAACCGAAATAATCTTTCTGCTCACTGAACAGGGTTGCTAAAATTCAAATGCGATTGCTCTCGTTTCTAGTGCCTCACACTGCACTTACAGTGTAACTCTAGCGCTGGTGGCTCACGCCTGTAATCTTGGTTACTCAGTAGGCTGAGCTCTGAGGATCCAGGTGACATGCCAGCTTGTTGAAGAATAGCCCTTGATACTGTTGTCTCCAATAAACTACCCTGAAAAATACAGAAGTGGTGCTGTGGCTCAAGCGTAGAAGGCTACCCTTGATCTCAAAGAGGCTCATGGACTGTGACCCGTCCCTTATTTTGAGCCACACAACACTCAAACACCAAAGGCCAAGGACCTGGATGTGTGTGTGTGTGTGTGTGTGTGTGTGTGTGTGTGTGTGTGTGTGTACCAGTATACACTTCATGCTTTATTATCAAAATGTTTTTGTTTTGTTGTTATTTATTTTGAGTTTTAGATGTTAAACAGCTATTTTATACTTCCACTAATCATGTTGTTACTTAATCAGGTATACCTTTGCTATTGAAAGTTCTAGATAATGTTTGTAGTACTGGAATATGTCCAATTTTACTGTTGGGGACAGTATGAACATTTTTCCTTTTTCTATTGTAAGTTTTTATTGTCTAACATAATTACAGACAGGTTACAGTTTCATACCTTAGGCATTGGACACATTTCTTGTACTGTTTGTCACCTCGTCCCTCGGTCCTCCACCAACAGTATGAAATTTGTATCCTCAAAAATGTTCAGGGAATTACTTCCAGCAAAGTGGAAGTAAATGTCGGTGTCAAAAAAATATTTACCACTTTGTCCTGAATAGTGAAGGTGTATTTTAGTTTCATGCTGCATTGATTCTATTTTGAAACCATAAGCGTCTTTTGGTTTGTGTTGAACTAGAAGAACTGCCTTGTTTGTGCTGTGAATGCTAAACTGTACATTCCTTAAACAAAGCTATCTTAAAGGCTGCCAGGCCACACTCTGTGCCTGTAACCTTGGGCCTGCACAAGATCTGAGAAATGGCCATGCTGTCCAAAGACACACAAGCACTGTGAGCCCACTCAGGCCACCAAATACTCCACCTAATAGGGCAGGTTGTCAGATCCCAGACCAGTGCATGGGATTGTCCTTGGGAATGCAGTTGTGTGCATTGTGAAATGCGGTTTTATGTGTTACTGGCTGTCTTGAAGGGTACCCATACGTTTCCCTTGAAGAAGACATTTCGATGGATTAGTGAGTACTCAGGCCACGACCAACACAATCGCTCCGTCATACCCCTGCTGTTTATTATTTTCCGTTCTGCTGTGACTCGGCTAAGTTGTGATGGCATGGGCGCAGTCAATAGATCGGTAGGTGAACTAATTCACTAACAGTCTGCAACCCCGTAATTATCAAGCCATTGACATATTAAGTATTGCTCGAGGACATAAAAATTTCACAGTAACCAAGTATTTTATTGCACAGACAGAAATAGTACTTCTTCTTCCCCCTCCTAGGAAACTAGCACTTTATTAACATCCATTTCCCTAAACATTAATAGATGCCAAAACCAACATGGACTCTTGAAAGTCCCCCCCAGCAAGCTCATGACGAGTCATCTTGCAATAAGCTGACATTTCTGACCACCCTCAAGGCTAGGCAGAGCAGATAGTCACTCTCAGGGCTAGACAGATAACCACCCTCAAGGCTAGGCAGAGCAGATAGCCACTCTCAGGGCTAGGCAGATAACCACCCTCAAGGCTAGGCAGAGCAGATAGTCACTCTCAGGGCTAGACAGATAACCACCCAGGATTACTGGAAAAACCGCAAATTCTCTTTAAGGAAAGGACCAATTAGAACCCTGTAACTACGCCTCTTGCTTCTGTAAACCGCTTCTGCAAACCCCTTAAAAACCCCCCATAAATCGAGCCTGGGCGCGCCATCTCCCTGTGAGGACTTGGACGCCCGGGTACCCGCAACCCTCAATAAACCTCTTGCTGTTGCATCCATCGCGTGCCTCGCTGATCCTTGGAAAGGGGTCTCCCTAGAAAAGACCACCCAACCTCGGGGGTCTTTCACTCTTGGTTGTATGGTTGCCTTCTGCTGTATTCCCCTGCTAAGAAAGAATGTCAAATTTTTCGGTCATATATTGATGATGTATGCGTACTGCAGACCGGCAAGGTGTCATTTTTACTTTCCTGTGATTGGTGGCAGTCGAGAGGTGCTTGGGTGGTAAGAGTGGTCATGTAATGAATGGGTCCACCCACTGACGACTTACCAGCCGTTATGCTTGTAGAAGGTGAGGTCAGTCTGTAAGCTGTCGGTCAATGAAGGCACCAGTTTTAAATGCATACCTATGTACTCGTTGGCTCTTGTTTCACGGACAACATGTGGTAAACAAATCTGCCGTGCCATTAACTCTTGCTACACGGTACTGTGCCCTCTGACACGCTTGCATTAACGGAGCAGGCATCTGCAAGGACCGCAAACATCTGTACCCATGACCTCCAATACGTATCTTCCATCCTTTATCTGTCCAGTACTTGCTCACAGCATTGTAATATCAACACTGACTTATTAACCGAACTTCCTGTAATCTCTACCACAACTGTATTTGGAATGTCATGCTCTGTTTCTATTGCTGCCTTAAAGTCTTGAAAAAGGAAGGTATGTTGTGGAAATGCCCCTGCCTGTCCCTCTTGTCCGTCCTCCCCCCCCTCCGCCGCCTCCACCCCGTCCAGTACGAAGCACACGGAGAGTAGAAGAATGACTGTAGAATACTGAATGAACTGAGAATGGTTTGAGAGACGGTAACAAAGCAACGGGCTCTATCCCACGGCCGGCCGCGTCTTAGTAATTAAGACGATGGGGCCACAGGTGTCGGGGGGGGGGGGGGGAGGCGAGACAAAAGAATCGCCGTCCCAGACGTGCAGCTCGGTGATGCGACGGTACAGCGCCTCCCGGTATGGATGCTCCTTGCCATACCATTCGCTAGGGAGGGCGTTGCTGGTGATGAAGATCCGCGTGGCCAGGAAGTTCACCGTGCCCCCCTTGGTCTCGACGCGCAGCGGGTAGCGGTCACAGAGGCGCAGCAGGTCGTCCATGTGTAGCCAGCCGTAGAAGTCGTCAAGGATGACGTCCTGCTGCGCGCAGTAGCCGTCCCACCACTTGCCGCGCGGCTTCCACTAGGCCGTGGGTGCCATCTCGTGCACGGTTCGTGTCTTGCCGGTGCCGGGAGGGCCCACGTACACGACCGTCTGGGTCTTCCACGTACGCGCCGCGGTCTGCTCATTCCACATCAGGTTCAGCTCCCGCAATCCGCGTCAGTGGCGCACGAAGGACTCTGGTTGTTCGTCGGCGACCCGCCGCAGGCTGCCCGTGTCACGGAGTACCTGGACCGCACGCGTGAGGTCCGTGCGCATGCCGCGCTTGTGTGGCGTGCCGTGCTCGATCAGCACGTCCCCACCCTTGCAGCAGTAGTCTCGGTTGCTGCAGTCGTCGCCACGCGCGGGCTCCACGTGAGCGCGGCCGCCAAGCAGGTCGCGCACCTGCTGGAAGCGCATCTTCCTCCACAGGTTGACGAAGCCCTGAAGGTGGCGTGTTCCGTTGCGTCCGACCTCCCGGCCGCAGACCAGGTATTTGCTATCATCTCTCAGTGCCCTTACCCGGTCCTCGTCGCCGGCCGTGTAGTTGTTGATGGTGAAGCACCAGCGCACGGCGGCACTGTCTCTCGTCCTTGGAAGGGGCCGATCGCGCCTCCACGCCGCCGACAGTGTTGGCAGGTGCAGCGTCTGCGGCGGCGGCGGCGGCGGTGGCGGTGGCGGCGGCAGCGGTGGCGGCGGCTCTCGCGTTCTGGGAAGCGGCTGACCGCGCAGGCTCGAATCCGCCGGCGGCGGCGGCGACTCTCGCGTTCTGGGAAGCGGCTGACCGCGCAGGCTCGAATCCGCCGGCGGCGGCGGCGACTCTCGCGTTCTGGGAAGCGGCTGACCGCGCAGGCTCGAATCTGCCGGCGGCGGCGGCGGCGGCTCTCGCGTTCTGGGAAGCGGCTGACCGTGCAGGCTCGAATCCGGCGGCGGCGGCGGCGGCTCTCGCGTTCTGGGAAGCGGCTGACTGTGCAGGCTCGAGGCTCTCGCGTTCTGGGAAGCGGCTGACCGCGCAGGCTCGAATCCGCCGGAGGCGGCGGCGACTCTCGCGTTCTGGGAAGCGGCTGACCGCGCAGGCTCGAATCCGCCGGCAGCGGCGGCGACTCTCGCGTTCTGGGAAGCGGCTGACTGTGCAGGCTCGAATCCGCCGGCGGCGGCGACGACTCTCGCGTTCTGGGAAGCGGCTGACTGTGCAGGCTCGAGGCTCTCGCGTTCTGGGAAGCGGCTGACCGCGCAGGCTCGAATCCGCCGGAGGCGGCGGCGACTCTCGCGTTCTGGGAAGCGGCTGACCGCGCAGGCTCGAATCCGCCGGCAGCGGCGGCGACTCTCGCGTTCTGGGAAGCGGCTGACTGTGCAGGCTCGAATCCGCCGGCGGCGGCGACGACTCTCGCGTTCTGGGAAGCGGCTGACTGTGCAGGCTCGAATCTGCCGGCGGCGGCGGCGGCGGCGGCTCTCGCGTTCTGGGAAGCGGCTGACAAAGCAGGCACGAATACGCCGGCGGCGGCGGCGGCGGTGGCGCGGCAGCTGGGCCGGCAGCTGGGCCGGGGTGCTCCGTGAGGCGGGGTGTGGCCGGCTCTGGAGGTGCCGGTGCCGGCCCTGGGGCGCCGTTCTCCCGCCTACGAGCTTGTACGTACCGGCAGGTGTCGAGCCAGGCTTTCTCCAGTTCCTCGTCTTCCCAGGTTTCCCTGGCGACGGGGAAGGTCCAGCAGCCTCGGAGGGAGTCTCTCTTCCACGGCGCCCGACGCAGGACCTGGTTAGTATGCCTGCGGCGGGGTGCCGGCGGGGCCACGGTGCTCTCTCCCTGCGTTTCCGAGGAGGCAGGTTCGGGAGGGTTTCTCACCACGGGGCCAGACGCGGCAGGGTTGTGGTCTCTCTCTGCGGTACCGGCTGTGCAGGGGTGAGGGTCTCTCCATCTGTGCGTGGTCGCACCCAGGGCATTCTTGACTACGGACTGAAGAATGGCCATTGTGGCTGATGAGTGTTGAGTGTCTGTCCTTCCATCCGCAGACGGACAAAGGGACATCGTGCCTGCGGATGGAAGAAGGCCCATTGTGGCTGGGGAATGGTGAGGATCTCTCCTTCCGCGCCTGAACGGAGTGAGTGCCATGGTGTATCTCCAAGGGTTTTTCGTCGCGGTGCCGGACGAGGCACGGTCTTCGTCTCTCTCTGCTGTACCGGCTACGGATGGTTGAGCGTCTCTCCCGTGCGTTGACGGACGAAGGGCCATCGTGAATGTCCAAGAGGCTTGATTCTGCAAGGGGCTTGTCGGTGTGATGGGCATCGGATGCTCCAAGGTGCTTTTAAGTATGACGGGCGTCGGGGGCGGCCACAGCCCTGGGGGGCGTGCATTTCAGGGATCTCAGGAAAGGCCCTCTCATGTTCCGTCCGTGGGGCGTGCATGTCCGGGGGCCGGTGCTTGGGGGGTGGGGGTTGGGCACATCCGCCGGTGCTGTTATTCAAGTCCGGGAGGTGGGCCTTTGTGTGGGGTCGTGCACATCCGCCGGTGCTGTTATTCACGTCCGGGAGGTGGGCCTTTGTGTGGGGTCGTGCACATCCGCCGGTGCTGTTATTCACGTCCGGGAGGTGGGCCTTTGGGTGGGGTCGTGCACATCCGCCGGTGCTGTTATTCACGTCCGGGAGGTGGGCCTTTGTGTGGGGTCGTGCACATCCGCCGGTGCTGTTATTCACGTCCGGGAGCCATGCCTTTGGAGGGGTGGAGGGCACATCCGTGAGGCGTGCCACATTTTGACTGGTTGTGTGCCAGGGTTCGTGCAGTGCTGTGCACAGTGCCAGTCGTCCACAGTAGATGCACTCTGGCCACATCCTTAGGCCATCTTTGGACCCCATGCCATACTTGGTCGTCCTGAGGCCAAGCTCATTTTCCCATTTTTCTGAAAGATGGAAATACACTTTCTTGTGTGTGAACAGGGGGAGCCAGCCTTTGAGAGCCAAGCTTTAGAGAGCCAAAGAAGCAAAAGCTGGTCTTGGCTTTGAGGCCTGATGCATGGGTGGAGGACAAACAGGCACTGTCCTACTTTTGGCTGTCCCTTCTGGTGGCTCAGGAGCCAGATTGAAGCTGTCTAGAAGGGAATCCCTCCTCCCCCACAGGTGGCTTTAAGCAGGGTGGTAGGTCAAGCACCTCTTAATCCCCTCCTCCTCATCTGTCCACTGCCATTGCAATGTATCTGAGCCATGGTCTCCCCATACCCACACCCCATCCCCTCTCTATAGAGAAGCAGGGACGTGACATCCATGTTAGTTGTGTCCTCCCAGTGATTTCTCATGTGTCTTCTCATTGTCAGAGCTTGAAAAAAGGCCCCGAGGCACCAAATATACCCATACCAACCAGGAAGGCTTGGCAGAGGTCTGGGTCATGCCCTCAGGCTTTCCGTGTAAGGCAGCAGACTGTAATGTCTTAATGGAAAAATGAAAAAGTCCTGGGTCTTGAACTCAGGGTCTGAGCACTGCCCCCCCCCCACTTTTTTTTAACTCAAGGCTACCACTCTGTCAGTGAAGCCACAGCGTGACTTCTGTCTATTTTATGTATATGTGTTGCTGTGTAACCGAACCCATGGCTTCATGTATACGAGGGAAGCAGTCTTGACACTAGGCCATATCCCCAGTCCCCTCCCCACCCATATTTTCTTTCAATTCTTCTGAAAAGTTGCTCATTCGTTTTTAGCCTTAACTTCTGTTTAGATCCTTTATCAATTGCATTAAAAATTTGTATTTCACGCCTACTATATTTTACTCTGAAAGTTCTTGGCATTGCATTGTTGTCCCTTTATTGTGTCCTAAACTACTGTAAGAGTCTTTGTTATCGCGTTTAAAAAGCAACCATATAACAAAAAGTTGCCGTTTCCCAAATTATGACACCCAATTGTCTATCGGTCAGCTATCGGAGCGATAATGCTGTGTAGTTAATGACCCCAGCATTCTCAACGTTGTAGAAATTCACTGTGTTTCTTGCACGTGTAATAGTCTTTTGGAAACTTCCTGTCTTCTTCGTCCTTTCTTTTGAATGGCCATTACTACAAGAGGAAGAGAAGAAGATAGTGCTACCACTGTACCTTCTGTTCAGAACTACTCACTGTCCATTAAAGCACACTACACTGGTCACAATCCATGGGCTTGGATGCATATGTCATTTTTGACATCACATCTTTGTAGTAGATAGCTTGTATCTGTGTTTTTTTTATAGGCTTGTGATTGTGAAGGAACTGGGCAGTGTGATGGATCATACCCACAGCTTTATCTGTCAGATGACATGATGAGATTGGAATCCTCTTTCTCCTCCTCCTCTTCCTCCTCCTCCTCCTCCTCCTCCTCCTCCTCCTCCTCCTCCTCCTCCTCTTCTTTCTCCCTTTTTCTCCTTCTCTCATTTGATCCTATGTAGCCCAGGTTATCCTTGAACTTCTTCTCATCTCCCTATCTGATGAGATATAAATGCAATTTGTGTGTAATTTTACTTTCCACTGTAGCATGTTATCCCTTTATTGATGTTGGGGTGAAGTGAATGTATTTTGCATGTCAATTTTGGTAGGTCAGAGGGAAGACTGTGGTTAGCATAACAATGGCTCAAATAAAATCATGTTTTAATCCTCAAAGGTATGAATCGATGTTTTATGTCAAAGGGTGATTGCCCATGTGATTAAGGATGGACCTTGAGATGGGAGCTGGTTTAGGGATCTTTTTCGCTCCCAAAGCCCTTCTAGGAAGAAGAAAAGGTATCAGAAACAATGAAAGTGAAGTTCCCAGGCATGGTTTTGGTTTTATCAGCTTTAGGGAAGAAGTGTAAGGCTTGGAGCATGAGCAGCTTCAGAAAGTAAGAAAGACCAAGATGCCACTTCTTCCCCTGAACTTTGTGGAAAAGATTAATGTTATCGACACATACATGTTTCCCAGTTATACCCATTCTAACATTAAGATCTGAAGACCTGTAAGAGTAGAGACTGAAGTGATGGCACATTTTATAGCAGAAATAAGAAAGCACTAAAGGGGCCATGTTGATGAGGAAAACAGCTGCAGCAGGAGTCAGGAGAAGGAAGCCAAGGACAGAGTCATTTTCTGAAGACAGCACCGTGCTCTGTTTGGGCTGTTACCGAGAAGACAGAGAGGGCTATGACTAGATGTATATATTTAAAAAATTAGAAGCCACTGCTTTATTCAGGGAAAACATTCTAGTGTAATGGGAGAAAGAGAGTCTAGTATGGAGAGTGCTCAAGAAAGACACGAAGAGAGGCTGGAGACAGCCAGACTCCTCTGAGGGTCCAGACCTTCACCCCGCAGGGCTTCTGTGGAGCCACCCAGCCTACGATCGGATCACAGTGTGACCTTAAGGGGGGGAAGAGCTGAATCTTGCTGGCCCCACAGAGCAGGCCAGGAAGATGAGTGGAGGGAGCACATAGAAATTGTTTTCTGATAGCTTCTATGTTATTACAGAGATGGGAAACAACCTTGTCTTTCTCTCTCGCTAAATATGCTGCGCTTGCTCGCAGTATGCGTGAAGCCGCAGGAAGCAGTACTGACACATTATTGTTTGGTTGGAGAGATAATATGCCTCCCAAGTAGTTTGCTTTACATTACACAAACACTCCATAGCCTGCCTGCCGTTTGGGAGTATGGCCCTGGGCTCTACATGTAGTAGGCCCCTGGGTGTGCCGAGGTCAGCTCCGTTTGACATTGCTGACACGTGAAGGGCGTCCTAGAGGAACAGCGTGAGCCGTGGGTGTGCAGCTCCCTGGAGCTGCTCCAGGGGCCATGCCTGAGAAATGTGTCAGCCTAGAGATTCCTCCGCAATTGTTAACATATGTCGTCGTTGATTGTGGAAAATAAAGTTTGGATTGTTTTTCTCACATCCCTGCAAGTGCCTCAGACTGTTAGTGAAGCTGGTGATGGATGGCACACTGGTGATGGATGGCACTGGCTCGGACTTAGCACGCAGCATGGCCCCACCTGCACC
Organism: Perognathus longimembris pacificus; assembly: GCF_023159225.1. Classification (NCBI taxonomy): domain Eukaryota; kingdom Metazoa; phylum Chordata; class Mammalia; order Rodentia; family Heteromyidae; genus Perognathus; species Perognathus longimembris. The sequence goes on from NW_025961413.1 coordinate 1,277,961, forward strand.
AGTGCGTACATTCGCTCTCTGCTTGGAGATTAGTCACGAATACCCTTAGTCATTCAAACCTGTGGTCACCCCTGAAGCTGTGTTAATAAAGGGAGTTAAATCTGTCCCCCTGACATACTGATGCCCAATGCCTCCCTGTGTCAGCTTATATGCCTAGCCTTCATGGAGCCTTAAAATAGGCCTATCTCCTTACTGTCCTGAATCCCCACTGGCTACCAAAGCAAAGTGTTCTCTGTGTCTCATTCCAGATCCCAAGGCTAGACAGGAAACACTGTTGCATCTTGTTTTGTTATTTTCTCTGTCAAGCTGAGGACAGTTTAGAGTCCTGTTTTCCGTAATGGGTGAAGGGAAGAGAAGGACATGTGAAAATCCAACACAGTGACGGTTGCCTTCTCCTGGTATTGCGGGATGTTCTCGATTATGTACCTTCCCGGCCTCGGTGCCCTGCTTCTTCTCTTCTGAAGTTCCTTCCTGCCCTGACATCCTTGAGGTCCCCTGCCACCGAAGGCACTGCTTGTCATTGCTGAGTGCCTGAGCACCATTGGCTGTGCCACACTGTCCGGCTGCTTCCCTGAAATGTCTCCAGGCTGGGAAGGCACTTGGGATGCCCATCTCATCTGTAAGGATGGGAACCCCACAGCGGCCCCTCACATTACCCATAGCTTTCCCATAGAGGGTCACCTGATGCTCACAGTGGCCTTCTACAATGCAGTCACTTTGGAACTACGCAACTGAAGATGGGTGTGTGTTTTGTCACGCGGCTGATATCTGGCTGATAAATCCCGTGTTTTCAGTCACTAGGTATCAGTTATTGAGACGCGAGCTTTCGTTCACTTCAGTTTTATTGTGAAGCAGGAGGTGTTGTTGGGGGGTGTGGTATGTGATAGTGTGTGAGGGTCACTGCAGACAGGGACGGATGAAGGGGGGGAGGGTTTGTGAGGCAGGCGTGGGTAGGCAAAGGAGGGGGCTAGGGTTTGTGAAGGCATAGGTGGTCATGGGTGGGGGGGCTGGGGGTACGCGTGACATGGGTCGAGGGTTTTGGAGGGTGGCAGGGGTTTCTGCGGGCAGGGGTCGGGGGTGCCAGCGTCTGGGCAGTTGTGGCCGCTCGTTTCTCCTCATCTCCTCTAGCCGCTCATGCCATTGCTCGTTCTCACAGCCGTCCCGGTCCGGCAGGAGGAAGCCCCGTCGACTTGTCCCTCCAGGCGTGGCTGGCGGAAGCGGCCCTGGGCCTCTCCCTCCGTGCCGGGCTGGGCGCAGCGTGGCGAGGATCTGTGGGGGCAGGGGTCGAGGTGGGGCCGGGGTCTGTGCGGGCAGGGCGGAAGGGGGGCCGGCAGAAGAAGGGGTGTGAGGGTCTGTGCGAGCAGGGTTCGTTGAAGGGAGCCTGAGGTTTTGTCTGCCATGGCCGGCCGAGTGACAGGTATGACAGGTCCGGGCCGGCCAAAGGGGCCGCGGGCTCCCCGCTCCGGCTCCGTGCACGGCTGGCCGCCGCGGGGCCTGGATGTGTGCGGGCAGGGGTCAGGGGTCAAGGAGGGGCCGTGTGGAGCCAGGCAGGCCGCAGCGGGGCCTGGATGTGTGAGGTCAGGGGTCAGGGGTCGAGGATGGGCCGGGGTGAGGGCAGGCCCTAGGGGTCGATGGGTGCCCGCCGTGGCATTTAGGGTTGTGTTTGGGGGTGCAGCGCGCGCTCCCCTACCTGCTATCCTGTCCCGGAGGCGTCGGTGTTGGCGGCGGCGGCGGCGGCGGCGGCGGCGGCAGAGAGTCCGACTCTGCGGCGAGGTTCCCGGTGCCGGGCCTCGGCGGCCGGATCCGGTAGTAGGCCGTGATCCCCACCAAGCGTCGGCGCCGTTCTTCCCTCTCCGCCTTGTCCACAGCATAGGACCCGCGGTTCCCCATGCTTGTCTGAAGCGTTGCAGGTGCGGGTCCGAGGCTGCGGCCTTCTCCATGCTAGGGGGGCTGGGCGGCGGGCCGGTAGGGGGGGGCGGGCCGGTCATGGGGGGCGGGCCGGTCATGGGGGGCGTGCATTTCCTTGGTGCCAGGTGGCCGGTGGGGGGGGGCGGGCCGGTCCGTGGGGGGGCGTGCATTTCCTTGGTGCCAGGTGTCCGGTCGGGGGGCGGGCCTGTCCGGGGGGTCGTTCATTTCCTTGGTGCCAGGTGGCTGGTCCGGGGGGCCTTTCCGGGCGGCGGGCCGGTCCGGGTGGCGCCTCACCCTAGGCCTCGGCCTTCGCTCGGTTTCATTCACCGCACACCTGACCTTCCAACCACATTTGACTTTTAGTGTGGGGAAGGGGAGGAGGGGTGAGGGGGCACCGAGGTTAGTGCAGGCAGGGTTGCAGGGGGACCAGGGGTAGTGCAGGCAGGGCTGTCAGAAGGGGGGTCGAGTTTCCCACGCGTGCTGCTGGGGGCGGGGGTGGGGCCTACCCGATTCCTGGGGTGCTTTGTCACGGCATCCTCCAAATGGATGGGTGCTGGTACGAGCGGCGGGCTGCTCAGCCCGGCCGCCTGTGTACTCCTGCTGTGGCTCAAGTGTAGAAGGCTCCCCTTGAACTCAAAGAGGCTCATGGACTGTGACCAGGCCCTGAGTTTGTGCCCCACAACGATCAAAAAACAAAGCCCAAGGACCTGGATGTGGGTGGGGGGGTGCACCAGTGTACACTTCATGCTGAATTATCAAGATGTTTTCATTTTGTCATTATTTATTTTTACCTTTACATGTTACAGAGCTATTTTATACTCCCACTAATCATGTTGTCACTTAATCAGGTATACCTATGCTAGTGAAAGTTCTAGGCAATTTTTGAAGTACTGGAATATGTTAAATTTTACTGTTGGTGACACTATAATTTTTTTCCTTTTTCTATTGTAAGTTTCTGTTGTCTAACTGAATTATAGACAGGTTACAGTTTCATACCTTAGGCATTTCTTTTACTGTTTGTTACCTCGTCCTTCGTTCCCCCTCCAACAAGAGTATGAAATTTATATCTTAACAAATGGAATTACATGTATGTGTCAAAAAAATATTTACCACTTTGTCCTGCATAGTGAAGGTGAATCTTACTTTTAGGCTGCATTGACTCCACTTTTAAACCATAGCTGACTTTCTGTTTGTGTTGAACTGTAAGAACTACCTTGCTTGTGCTGTGACTGCTAAACTGTACATTCCTTAAACAAAGCTATCTTAAAGCCTGCCAGGCCCCACTCTGTGCCTGTAACCTTGGGCCTGCACAAGCTCTGAGAAATGGCCATGCTGGCCCAAGAGAAACAAGCACTGCTATCCCACTCATGCCACCAAATACTCCATGTAGCAGGGCAGGTTGTCAGAAATCAGACAGCTGAAGGACTGTTTTGGTAACTACTGTTCACTATCCTTGAAGAGAGAAACTCAGAGATAGTGCCTAAGACATCAGCGTTTTCCTCAGGAGTGGCACACAGCACACACACACACACACACACACACACACACACACACCAGGAACTTTCTGGGCAGGGCTTTGTGGCTCAACAAATTGTTAATGAAACATGCAAAGGAGATTGCATCAAACTAAAAAGTTTATTCACAGCAAAAAACATAGTTACTAAGCAGAAAAGGCAGCCGACAGCATGGGGGATCTTTACCAATTCATAATAGTCTGATATCGAGAAAATACAAGGAGCTAGACCACCCACTAATTACCCTAGAATAACTGGAAAAAGGGCTGGAGACTAATCAGAAGAAAAAGTGAGAATGGCCTCTTAACATGAGAAAGTATTCACCATCCCTATCCCCACCAAAAAAGGCAAATGAAATCTTCATTCGGTGTGAAAAAAATTGAAGATGGAGTAACACTGTTAGAAAAGGAATGCAATCATTATATTGCTGTATATAACATTACATAACTGTTACTCATCTGCACATCACCTTTACAATACAATTTAATTAGATAAAAAAAACTATATTTACATTGTATCTCACCCCACTTAGATTAGGCAGCGTAGAGAAAACGAACTCTAAAAAAACTTGGTGGGGATTCTGGGGCAAAAATGAACCCCGATTCACTGTTGGAGGGGGTATAAACTGGTGAAATCACACTGGAGGTCACTTTTAAGATCACTCAAAACACTTAACATAGAACTACCCTATGACATACTGATAGCACTTTGGGGCATCTACCTAGTCATTACAAGTAAGGATATGGTAAAGACACTTGAATGTGCATACTCTTTACCGCACTACTCCTGACAGCCGAGGCATTTAACTAGACCATATGCCCTGCAATGGATCAATGTGGCAAGAAAATAATAGATTTGTGAACCGATGGATAGATAGATACGAAGTTTACTCACCTGCTAGAAAGAAAAATGTTATATCCAATTGCAGGCAAACAGAACTCGAAAAAGTATGGTAAGTGAAGTCGGGTTCAGAGAGACAAACATCACCTTTTATTGTTGTTGGTGGTGGCCAGGTGTCTTGAACTCGGGGCCTGGGCACTGTCCCTGAGGTTTTTCACTCCAAACCATGCAATGCACAAACAAAAAAAGTTCTGAATACTATTAAAAAGAAATCAGCTAGTGTGCTCTGTACCTGACTTACGCAAATGTAACCCCTGTACACATATCTTTCATAATTACGATAAAAATACAGTTTCCATTGTTGCATACTGGAGCAGTCATTTGCAGCTTTTCATTGTAATACTAAGTTTCCTCACAGTGTAAGCATTCTCTTGCTCTGGTTTATTCAGATAGGTTTGTGTTTTGATTCAGAAACCTTGTACTGCTCATGAAGATGGAATAGTTTGGAAATTAGTCAATTAAAACCTGAAAAATCTGAATACATTGTTGCAGCTTGGCCTTGATAATTAAAGGTAAACATCCTTCCCAGCTTTACCACACTTGTTCTGTGAATGACTTTCTACTACTGCTTCTGGTAATTTTCCAGAAACTGAATCACTCATTGCAGGGTATTGATATTGTCCTTGGTAATGTAGTAGTGTGCCTGGTGATATGTTATTCTATGTGTTATTGGCTGACTTGAAGGGTATGTAGCTGGGTAAACAACTGTGAAGCAAAACAGCTGTAGAAAACTGCAAGGTTCAGCTGACAGCTCTTAATCAAAACTAACCTAACTGTCTTTCCTTTTTATATACATTAGCGATGTTAACGGATTTCTACAACTCAGATTGTTTTGTGTGCTGTAAATGATCATTTGAAACCATTAACAGATTCGAGAACTAACAATCCCCCCAAAATTCCAACCATAAATATACTCAGCACCATGGAGAGATGCTGTGGATGTTTCTGAACAAGAAATGTCTTCTGAAGGCCAAGCCTTCCTATCTTGGAAGAGCAATGCCTGCATGAAGCTTTGCTTTCTAGGCTGTCACTGACAATGGAAAGAGACTCTGCTCTCCATGGTGATTCTTATTTCTTTATCTATTACCAACCCATCTTCTTCACCACGTGTATTAATATTTGTTTTCCCCTGCTTTTCATAAAAGTCGGTCAAAGTTACTACGTGTTAATCAATGATCAGTTCACTGCTGTAAGGTCCTCCCCCGAGGGCTACGTGCTGATCGATGCCGCACCTGGCTGTCTCCGCCCGGTTACCTAGGTGACCCGCACACCTGGGGGCGGTGGCCTCCCCGCCCCTGAGGTCACATCCGGGCCCCACCTCCCCATCAGTGCCCTATAGGAGGCCTCCCGCGGTACGGCTCGCTCTCGGTCCCGCCGCGTGCGCCACGAGCTTGTGCGCGGGTCTGCGGAAAAAGCTCTCCTCTCCGTCCGGAGTCGGCGTGGCGTCCGCCTTTCCCGCTCCCCGCGCTACACAGCTAAGCCATCAGGTAAGGAATGCGCGGTGACGGGAGGCGGAGGTTCCCCTCCTTAGCGGGGTCTGGAACTTCCGGTCGGTGACTGTCTGGGGCTCCTAACTCTTCACGGAGGCTCTGAACTCCAGGTGGGAAGCCCACACGGAGCCGCCGCGGCTTCTCCCGCGGAGTCCACGGGTGTTCACCCGCAGCCTCGCCGACCTCGCATTGGCACTGCGGGCGAGGCCGGGCGGGGCGCGGGGACCCGGGTCTGGAGGGGGCGACCCCCGCCCCCATCGCCACCCGGACCCGGGGAGATCTGCCCTCCCCTCGCCGCGCTTCCAGCCCCCTTTCCCGGCTCCCCGGTGTCCGCGCGTCCCCGAGCCGCCGGCACGGACGTGTGTGGCGGCGCGCGCCGCACCGAGTCCGGGTCCTCCCGGTTCCGGGGCGCAGGCTCGGGGTGCTGGCCCAGACCCACCCGAGACGCCCGCCTGAGAGTCGGGCAGACGCGTCTGCGGACGAGGCAGACCCCGCTCGGGGACGGGCGGGGCATGGCCGAGTGCGCGCACCGCCCCGGGACCGGAGGCCTCTGGGCGCTGGGCGCCGCCCCTCCCCGCCCGGGGCCGGCAGGTGCGCGCGCGCCTCCTCCACCCGCCAGGCTCTCCCGGGGCGGAGCCCAAGGCCGGCGCCGCCCCGAGCCGCGCTCCTCCGCCTCCAAGCGCCGGCCGCAGCTCCTCTCCCTTCTGCCTGCACAGAAGGCGGCCCTGGCCTGGCTGGGGGTCCCGGCGCCGCCACGAAGGCAGCACCGCTGAACCACAAGCTTGGGAGGAGCGGAGGCCAACGAAGGACTCCTGGCCGTCTGTGTGCTCGGAAAACGGAGAATGACACGGAAAGGGGGTGAACGGGACGTCTGCTTTTGGTGAGTCAACACGCTGTCTAAACCACATGTTGTTGAAAATGAACTTTGGCAAGATAGGCGATATTTGGGTTAGGCTTCAGGCGTAGGGCTTGGTGTTAATGGTAGGATTAAAATTTGATTAGGATAACCATGCCCTAATACATACCCTAAGCCACTCAGCAATCCTATGCCTTAGTTGATAATTTTCATTAGCTAAACACACATAATAACGGTGCCTAACGCAGCAACCCTAACCCAGCCCTCAAAGATGGTAGAGAGAACTGGTTTGCTTGTATGTTTTTGTTCTTTCTTCCTTCTCTGGCCTGTTTCCCGACAGTGTCCAGGGTCTGTGTGGGCTGCAGGCCTTGGTAAAACCTGGCTGCCTGCAGACGGCTAATTTTCAGATAAACACTCCAAGATTCCATCCTTCAGTATGTCGCTTCTCAGATAACGTACACATATCCAACAGTAGGACTGTGGTTAAGGGGTCGGTTGTTGATGTCTGTAAGGAGTGGTGGTAGGTGGAGCACGCTAGGGTATGAGTACTGGCTAGGTTAGTGTGCAGGATGGGGATCCATGTTTGGGTATGGGGTAGGGGTAGGTGTAGGGTTGGGTTGGGTTGAAGGTGTATTACAGTTAGGGTACATGTGAGTGTAGGGTCATGGGTACAGTTTGGATTTGTGTTTTGGTATGGGGTATGAGATAGGGTAGGGTTTACAGTTTGTGAGTGGGCTCAAGATCCTCCCCAGGGTCTTGGTTTACTAGCTCTGCTTTTTCCCCACGTATTTGTCTTCATCTGGTGTCTCCCACTTATTAGGTAAATAAGTGCATTTCCTCTCTCTGGAAGGCCTACTTTAGAGTACTTTTGTGTAACCGTAAATTTTAAAGCTTAGGACAAGGGTCCTAGCTTTGAACAAAGCCCATCTGTACTCTCAGAAATGCCTCGGAAGAACCTAGATAGGTGAGGATGGGTTGTGGTTTCCCGTGGACTGTGGCCTCATGTTTCAGGGCCCTGTACTCTCCCTTATGGTAATATGGCATCTGCTAGGGTGTGGTCTGGTCATGTATGGTTCTCCTCTCAATAGCTGTACAGTGATGGACGGTTCAGTCTGTGGAGAGCATTCGGTGGTGGTGCTGGTACAACAAGGGACCGGCTTCCTTTTTTTTTGGTGGGGGTCCAGCCCTCTAGCATGGAGTCGGCACCAGGTTTTAGAAGCGGTTCTAATTGGAACACTAAAACTTTCATTTATTCACTCAGGTTCTCAGATTATCCCCGACAGTGGCAGGGCCTCATGTGCCTCCACAGAAGTATCCTGACTTTGTTTCCCGTCCTGTGTGTATACTGGGATAGGTGTCCACTTTCTGTTGCCGCTTCTAGATGGCCGAGGGCAGCTCTTCATCCGAGGTCTTCCTCGTCTTTAGCACCTGTGAACGTTCGCACCCAGGTACGGACTGCTGCGCTAGGGCTGGGGAGCAGAGCGGGACTTGAAGGGACTCCGGTTTCTGGACTGAGACCAGAGTGACATCTTTTGAGGGATATATAGTCTTGGGGGTATCGGTGACACTTGAGTAGTGGATTTGGACAGACATGACAAGAGCTTCCTAGAGAAGAGCAGGCTGCTGTATTCAGACTGGTTTCCCAGCATGTCGGCCAAAGTGTTACCAAAAACCTGTCTTCTGGGCTGGGGATATAGCCTAGTGGCAAGAGTGCCTGCCTCGGATACACGAGGCCCTAGGTTCGATTCCCCAGCACCACATATACAGAGAACGGCCAGAAGCGGCGCTGTGGCTCAAGTGGCGGAGTGCTAGCCTTGAGCGGGAAGAAGCCAGGGACAGTGCTCAGGCCCTGAGTCCAAGGCCCAGGACTGGCCAAAAAAAAAAAAAAAAACCTGTCTTCTGCTTCATGCCTGGCCAGGGTTGACACAGCCTCTAAAATGCCTTTTTTCTAGCACCTGGCCAGGAACCTGGGGTGCCATCACACTGCTTACCTATAGCCAGTGCACTCCTGGCATTCCTCTGGCCAGGATGAGGAGGAAGGCACTGGGCCTGCCCGCCGAGGGGTTCTGAGTACAGAGGATGATGTGTTGGCAGCAGAGGGCAGGTAAGGAGGTGGGTGGGCTGGGGGAGGTGGGAAGCTCTCTGGCTGCCTGCCCAAGGCGGACTGTATCCACTTTTTACCACCAGGCCGGCTCCTCCAGAGTCAGGGAGGCAGCATCGAGTACTGCGTTTTAGGCTGCTGGGGTGAGTGCCATCTGTCTGTGTTATACACGGAGAACCCCAGGCCCATTCCAGGCCCGTGCTCTTTCCTCTATCCATCGTAGCCCAGGCGCCCATCAAAGCGCTACTGGTGAGGAAGCTGGCCACCGTCAAAAGTGTAGAGTGCTTGGAGAGTCAAAGCTCATTTTTCTCTCTCCCATTCTTGGCATGCTGCAGGCTCTCTTTGACCTTGCCAGCTGCTTCATGTCCACATTGAGGAAAGTGGGTCAATGCCTCTGTTGCTGAGTGTTGGTGGGACTGTGCCTCCTGAGAAGGTCATTTGCACACTGTACAGAATCCCTTATGTGGATGGAGTAGGAGCCCTTCATCAATCTTCAGTTCTGTGGGGAAGGGTCGCTACCCTTAAGCCTCTTTCCTCCCTTTCCCCCCACATGTCTCTTTAAGAAGGGTGTGGATACACATCCAGTTTCAGGATCCCCCCCTTTAAAAGCCCAGCCCTGGCTCAGAGGACACAGGTGAGATGCCATGACTAGTTGAAACAGCCTTTTTATGCATCTTCCTGACTCACATTTCCAACTCACCTCACAAGGGATGTCTTGGCTCTTCCACAGTATAGATGACCAAGCTCTGGTCATCAGGGTAGAGGTTCACCGGCTTCAGAAAGTTACAACTCTTACTTGTCTTTCTTTTCCCACTGCCCCTGAGATTTAGAGCTTAGGCCGGGGATGGCAGACAGACTTAAATGACCCCCTGGCATTACCTGTGTCCTGTGAAGGTCCCTGCTTCCCACCACACCATACTGGGGGACATTGAGGGAGGGATGCACCCATGGTAGGGAGAGAGTGTAGACAGAACAAAACCTTAATGTGTTATTTTCCTAGGGCTGCCATGAAAAGGCACTGCACACTGGGAGCTATGGAGATCTTCTTTCACAGCTCTGAAGTCCAGCAGATTGGAAGGAAGCAAGGAGCATTAGGGGCCATATTCCCTTGGGTGTTGCAAGGGCATGGTATGTTCCAGGTCTTGTCCTGCTTTCCAAACCATTGAAGGAATACTGTAGTTTCTAGAGTAAATCCCCTGTGTGCAGTTTTGTGACTGAATCTCCCCCTTTTTTTCCCCAGTCTTGGGCCTTGAACTACGAGCCTGAGCACTGTCCCAAAATGTGTCTAATTTCTGATGATAACATGGAGTAAATACACTTGGAATTTTGAGTGTAGTATCATGAAGTATGGCCCACTGTAGGAAAGTGGCTTGAATGAGACCCCCTCCCTTGAATTAGTGACAGCCATTCAGAAACATTCAGAAATGGGCATCACTGTGGATTGCAGTTTGAATCCAGCCCTGGAAAGTGCATGATGCTCTTTATCACCATTCAACAACAAACTTCTAGTAGAAGCAGAAATGTGTCTCAAGTGGTAGAGTGGTCATGGCATAGTTCAAGATTCAGGACCAGCAAAGAAGGATTTTTTTTTGCTTGAGAATGTAGCTTCATGGCAGGGTGCTTGCCTGGCATTCATGAAACCCTGTGTTTGATTCCTCAGTACCACATACACAGGAAAAAATGGAAGTGGTGTTGTGGCTCAAGTGTTACAGTACTACCCTTGAGCAAAAGAAGCTCAGGGTCAGTGCCTAGACCCTGAGTTCAAGCGCCAGGATTGGCACAAAAAAAAAACGATTTTTGTTTTTATCGTTTATGTCTTATATTCATTTTTAAATTTTATTGTTCTTTAATCTTTTCTTTGACTGATGTGGGACATGAACTCTGTGTTTGCGTTCTGTCCTTGAGGTATTCAGATGAAGAGTAGTGCTCTACCACCGGAGCCATAGCACCATTTCTGGTTTTCTAGTTTGTCATTGGTGATAAGAGTCTTATGAACTTTCCTGCCTGAGCTGCCTTTGAAGCTGGATCCTCTTGTCTCTGCCTCCTGAGTAGCTATGATGACAGGAGTGAGCCACATTTATTAGGCATACAAAAGTATCTCACTGTCTTTTTGGTGAGTTACAGTGGTACTGTGTTCCTGGGCCTTCCACAAGCTCGGCAGGTACCTCAGGTCTTAGCCCTGGTTCTTTTTATGCTGCATTTATAGGCATTTTGAAGATAAAATGCACAGGGTGTATTCATAGAATGTGTAGAGCCCGGAAGCTTGGGATCATGAATAGAGGTTCTGGCTCGATATCCCAAGGTAGAGAAGTGCGGATGGACCCCATTCGAACCTGCTCTGGAGAACTCACGCATTGCCCAGGCCCCTGGGCTCTGTTCAAGTCTGCGTGAAGTTTTCATTTATACTTTCATATCTATCCTGTGGCCCGGAGAAGTGAAGGCATGTGTGAGGAAGGGCAGCCTATCTTTTACTGCTTGAAAAGTTGGTGCTGATCAGAACCACTTCAGTGACCATAGTCCCCTGCCCTAGCCTCTGACTCTTTGCTATGCATTCCATTCCGCTTTTGGTCATGTCCTGCTCTGTGACTGTGTGCAAGGGGCTGAGGGGCTGCGTGGAAATTTTTTTATTTTTATTACATAGGTCTAACACACATTGTCTTCATCCTACCAAGGCATTTATATTTCTTTTGTGTGAATTTAAAATTTGTTGTGCTTCATGGCATCCCACAACCCAGGCCAGCAACCCAACACTGAACCTCTGGAGTAAATACACTTGGAATTTTGAGTGTTGTATCTGGAAGTATGGCCCAATGTAGGAAAGTGGCTTGAATGACACCCCCTACCTTGACTAAGTGACACCCAATCTGAAACATTCAGAAATTGGCATCACTGTTGATTGCAGTTTGAATCCAGCCCTGGTAGGAAAGACCATGATGCTCTTTAACACCATTCAACAACAACAAACCTCTTGTAGAAGCAGAAATGTGTCTCAAGTGGTAGCGTGCTCGTGCCTGAGTTCGAGACCCAGCACCAGTACAAAAGGATTTTTAGGTTTGATAATGTGGCTTCATGGCAGGGTGCTTGCCTAGCATTCATGAAACCCTGTGTTTGATTCCTCAGTACCACATACACAGAAAAAGCTGGAAGTGTTGTTGTGGCTCAAGTGTTAGAGTACTACCCTTGAGCAAAAGAAGCTCAGGGGCAGTGCCTAGACCCTGAATTCAAGCACCACGATTGGCCCAAAAAATTAAAAAAAAGGATTTTCTTTCTTATCGTATAGGTCTTACATTTATTTTATTTTTATTTATTTATTTATTTTTTTTGCCAGTCCTGGGCCTTGGACTCAGGGCCTGAGCACTGTCCCTGGCTTCTTCCCGCTCAAGGCTAGCACTCTGCCACTTGAGCCACAGCGCCGCTTCTGGCCGTTTTCTGTATATGTGGTGCTGGGGAATCGAACCTAGGGCCTCGTGTATCCGAGGCAGGCACTCCTGCCACTAGGCTATATCCCCAGCCCCTATTTTTAAACCTTTATTTATTTAAAATCTTTTCTTTGACTGATGTGTGGCCTGAACTCTGTGCCTGTGTTCTGTCCTTGAGGTATTCAGTTGAAGAGTAGTGCTCTACCACCTGAGCCACAGCACCATTTCTGGTTTTTAATGGGACATTGGAGATAAGAGTCTTATAAACTTTCCTACCTGAGCTGGCTTTGAACCTGGAACCTCTTGACTCAGAATCCTGAGTAGCTAGGACGGCAGGAGTGAGCCACATTTATTAGGCATACAAAAGTATCTCACTGTCTTTTTGTTGAGTTCCAGTGGTATCGTGTTCCTGGGCCTTCCACAAGCTAGGCAGGTACCTCGGGGCTTAGCCCTGGTTCTTTTTATGCCGCATCTGTAGGCATTTGCAAGAGAAAAATGCACAGAGTGTCTTCATAGAATGTGTAGAGCCTGGAAGCTTGGAATCGTGAGTAGAGTGTTGGGCTCTATAGCCCAAGGTAGAGCAGTGCGGATGGACCCCATTCGAACCTGCTCTGGAGAACTCATGCCTTGCCCATACCCCTGGCCTCTTTTCAAATCTGCATCAACTTTTCATTTAAACTTTCATGTCCATCCTGTGACCAGGAGAAGTTGGTGAAGGCATGTGTGAGGAAGGGCAGTCTTATCTTTCACTGCTTGAAAAGTTGGTGCTGATCAGAACAACTTCAGTGACCCTAGTCCCCTGCCCAAGCCTCTGAGTCTTTGCTATGCATTCAGTTCTGTTTTTGGTCATGTCCTGCTCTGTGATTGTGTACAAGGGGCTGAAGGGCTGTGTGGTAATTATTTTATTTTTTATTACATAGGTCTAACACATTTTTTTCTGCATACCAAGGCATTTATATTACTTTTTTGGGAATTTAAATTTTATTGTGCTTCAGGGCCTCCGACAACCTAGGCAAGTAACTCAACTCTGAACCTCACCCATTTATTATAACCCAATAAGTTCCTTCATTAGATTGGTGTCACTCAAGTTTTGTAGTAAGGACCTTCTGTGTGACTTTCTGTGTTGCTCTTTTCCTTTAGCCTATATAGGATCCTGTTTCCCTTTGGAGTAGTTAGGTCCTGCATTCCCATCGTTTGTTGCCTGCTGATTTCTTCTGACTGTAAGTACTTTGATGGCCAAATATGTCTACTATCAGAAGAAAACAGGGAGTGCATGCACTTGGAATTTTGGGTGTAGTACCCGGATGTATGGCCCAAAGTAGAAAAAAAGCTTTAATGGTACCCCCTCCTCTGAAGCAGTGACACACATTCATAATCATTCTGAAATAGGCATCACTGTAGGTCAAGGTTCTAAGACCCTGTATTCATTGTATCAAAATTATATGATGAGACATCAGGGAGAAGCTGACAAGGATCTCGTATGGAAAGATGGCCACTGTGTTTCGGAGTTGAGCAACCAGTGTGGCTGGGACTGAAGCACCCAGACCCTGGCTGGCCATGCTCCAAGGTAGTACTGGGCAATGGAGGGACTTGAAAGCTGTGCTGATGTAATGCCATGGTGTCAACAGGCAAATGGCCTCTGACACACTGGCAGCTATCTCTTGTGCTCATTAGTGCTCTGTTTCAGACCGGAACTCCACCACAGTAGCCACACAGACACTTGGGGCCTCAATTGCTGCTATTATGCAGGATGCAGAAAGAGAATTGTCAAAACACACGTATTTTAGCTATTAAGGATGCCATGTGGACTGGCTGTTTACTCCTTGTACTTGAACTGGGCCTAGGCGCTTTTCCTGAGCTTTTTTTTTTTTTCCGTAATGATAGCAATCTACCACTTTAACCACCGCACCATTTCCTGCCTTTTCTGTTTATGTAGTAGTGAGGAGTGGAACTCAAAGCTTCATGCATGCTTGGCAAGCACTGTGCCACTAAGCCACCTTCTCTGCACTAGTCCATGGTTTTGAGATTACCCCCTTTAGGCACATCTGACAATCAGACACTGTCGCTTTTGAAGCAACATAAGCAGGGGCCTCACTTGATTATTATTGTCATTCTTTCTGTGATTCTTATGTGCAAATCCATTGTGTTCATGGTGATCCTTAGGGACATTTTTGGTGGTTTATTATTTCTAGGATCGTCTTTGTTGGAGTAGGTGTTGGAATGTTAACGTGAAGGATACATTGGATATTGTATTCCTCTAGACCAGCAGCTTTTACGAATTAGCACACTGAAGAAAACTGCACTTGTGCCACCTAGTGGCTCACTTAAGTGGCTCTCTCCTCTCCCATTTTCCTCTCTCCTCTCCTTCTCTCCTCCCCTCCTCTCCTCTTTTTCTTTCTCTGGACATTGTATTGCTGCATTAGACCAGGCGGGTCTCGAACTTATCTTCTTGCCTCATCCTCCCAACTGTTGTGGTTACCTGCATTTATCCCCCTACCATGCTCAATTTTATGATCTAAAAGTTCCCGAAAAGGAACTTTGATTTCCATTCATTTTCAGTAGCAAGATACTTAGCTGTAGAATAATGTTGGATGGGTTTTCATTCCACTTTGCTATGGAAAACTACCTCTCTCCCACCTACCCTCCCCTCCTCTCCCACTCCCCTCTCCTCCAGTCCTTCTCCTCCTCCACCTCCTCCTCCTCCTCCTCCTCCTCTCCTCTCCCCCTTTCCTCCCCTTCCTCCTCCTCCAACATTCTTCCTCCTCCTCCTCTCCCCCTCCTCTTTTCTGTTTTTCTCTTTCCTCCAGACATTGTATTTCTACATTACACCAAGCTGATTGTGAACTCTCAATCTTCCTGCCTCGTCCTACCTACTGTGGGCTTACCCCACCTTGCTGTATGTTATGATTCAAAAGTTGCTGAAAAGGGACTCTTTTAGGGTTTTGGAATATGGCCTAGTGTCAAGAGTGATTGCCTCTTACACATAAATCCCTGGCCTCTATTCCTTAGTACCACATATAGAGAAAGGGCCAGAGGTGGCGATGTGGCTCAAGTGGTAGAATGCAAAAAGAAGTCAGGAACAGTGCTCTGGGCCTGAGTCCAAGCCCCAGGAATTCCCCCCCACCCCAAACCCCCGGCACTCTTTTAGTTCTGTTTTAATAGGAAGAGACTTACCTGTAGAAAAAAAAAAGAATGTGATTTCATTCCCCTTTTCATTTGAAAACTTTGTCTCTTCTCCTTCTACCCTCCTGTCCACCTCCTCCCCGCCTTCCTCCTCCATTTCTCCCCCCCTCCCCTCTTCCTCCTTTCCTGTTCCTCCTCTTCCCCCTCTTCCCACTCTTCCACCTCTTCCTCCTCCAGGTCCCTGCTCCTCCCTCCCCTCCCATCCTCCTCTTTTCTGTTTTCTTTCTTTTTTCTCCAGACATTGCATTTGTATTTCCACATTACACCTGGCTGCTTTTGAACTCTCCATCTTCCTTCCTCAGCCTATCAATTGTGGGGCTTACCTGAATATGCCACCCTACCTGTCTCAATTTTATGACCTGAAAGTTCATGAGATGGCAATTTTTTAGTTCGGTTTCATTAGCGAGAGGCTTAGCTACAGGATTAAAAAAAACATGATTTCGTTCCCCTTTTCACTTGAAAACTTTATTCTCCCCTCTTCTCCTCCTCCCGCCCTTTCCCAGAGCCCAGACACCCAACAAAGTGCTGATTGTGAGGAAGCTAGCCACAGTCAGAGAAGTAGAGTGATTGAGGACTCAAAGGGCATTTTGCTGTCTCCCATTCTTGGCAGGCTTCCTGCTCTCCTGAAAGTTACAGAACTCTGACCTGGCCAGCTGCCTCATGTCCACATTCAGGAAGGTGGAGTAATGGCCCCGTTGCTGAGTGTCGGTGGGCCTGGGCCTCCCGAGAAGGATCACTTGAACACCGTACAGAACCCCTTATGTTGATGGATAGGAGGCCTTCATCAATCCTCTGTTCTGTGGGGAAGGGTCCCTACCCTTAACGTCCTGACACCCAGCTTTTTCCACCCTTCTCCCCGTCTGGTTTTGCCTCAGTCATCTCTTAGAAGGGTGTGCATACACATCCTGTTCTATGCTACCCCCTTTAAAGGTCTAGCAAGTGCTTGGTGGACACAGGTGAGATGGCATGACCAGGTGTAACAGCCTCTTCATGCATCTTTCTGAGTCACATTCCCAACATAGTTTACCAGGGTTGTCTGTGCTCTTCCAAACCATAGATGACCAGGCTCTGGGTGATGCTGATGCAGCATCATCAGGGTAGAGGCTCACCAGATTCAGAAAGTCATGCCTCATATCCTATTTTTCCCAGTGTCCCTGAGATTGAGAGCTGAGGCCAGGGATGGCAGAAAGACAGAAACAACCGCCTTGCAGTAGCCATGGCCTTTGAAGGGCCCTGATTCCAACAAAACAAGGTATATTATAGGCCACATTCCCTTGGTAGGTGCAAGGGCATGCTGTGTTCCAGGTGTTGTCTAGGTTTCTAATCCTGTGAGGGAATAGTGTAGTTATTACAGTAACTCTCCTGTGTGGAGTTCTGTGATTGAGTTTCCCCCTTCTTTGTTCAGTCCTAGGCCTTGAAATCAGAGCCTGAGCACTGTTCCTGGCTTCTTTTTGCTCAATGCCAGCACTTTGCCACTTCTCCCACAGTGCCACTTAGAGCCATTTTGTGTACATGTGGTAGTGAGGACTGGAGCTCAGGGATTCATGTATATGAGGCAAGCACTCTTGCCACTAGTCCATACTCCCAACACCGGTTTCCACCGTTTAAGTGGCCCGATAAAACTGGTTTAGAGAGTGGAAGTGAAGGAATAGAAGGAGAGTGGAAGTGAGGGAACAGAGGGAACAGCAGCAACCTGCCCTGAGCACTGAGGCAGCAGGACCAGCCCACAGCCCGGACCGTCCATCAGACAGGAGCAGCCAGCAGCCCAGACCACTGAGGCAGCTGGACCAGCCATGCCACCGGGCTGCGGGCTGGTCCTGCTGCATGACAGGTACGGGTCTGGGGTTTCTCCGGATGGGGGGCCTTTCCGGCTGTCGGGACTTTCCGGATGGGGGGGCCTCTCCAGCTGGCGGGCCGTTCTGGGTTGGGGGGATTCTCCTGCTTTCTGGCCTTTCCGGAAGGCGGTCGGGTGCGGGATATGAACCTGCATTAGGTGGCTCAGTTTGGTTACCAAAACGCTGAAAGATGTTTAGGGTAGGGATTAGGGCAGCTTCAAATAAAACATAGAATATAATGAGCTCTGTGGAGGAGAAAGTTACAATTAACATTACTTGAAGAGTGAGTAATAGAGAGATGTTGAGGTTTTTTCATAATACTGGTTCTTTGTATAAATGTTGTTGGATAGCTATGATTATAAGTGGAGTTAATCATGATGTTAAATTTAGAAGAGGGGAAGAAAGATTTTCTGAAAAGAATATGGTGGAATAATGCTCAGACAAATTGGGTGAGTGATTATCAATAATACAGATTAAAACAAAGATAAAAATGCAAGCAGTTGAGTTTACTCAGATTGACTCAGGGTTTGATAGTGATGGTATAGGAATGATCATGGGTATGGGATAAATGACTTTTTAGCATTGCAGGAGGTTTATGTTTTGGACAAAGTCGGATCCATACTTGTTTGAGATCAAAACTAGAAGGGCTAGGCCTACTGCTGCGCAAAACGCAATGTTTAGGTTTATTATTGTGAAGGACATATCTAGTAGTTATGAACTATCGTAATTTAATGAGCCAAAATCAATCCTTGTAGTATAAGGTAACTACTAATTTCATTTCATTCTAGGCCTTTTTGATATCGTTCATATGCAAGTCATAATGAGAGAATAAGAAGTAGGGCTAAGGCCATTGAGGTTGTTAAGTTGGTTGATGTATATTGAGAAGCTCAGGTTAGTGGTAGAATTAGTGCAAACTATACGTTAAATAACAAAAAATTAATAGCTACTTAGAAAATTTTCGTGCTGAGCTGATTGGGTCAAACCCACATTCGTATGTGCTAACTTTTTCAGAATTGACATGTATTGGTGGAATTCAGAAAGCAAAGATGATTAACATAGTAGCTAAGATAAAATTGATGGTCAGAGCAATAAACAAGTTTATTATTCTTCTTTGTATTACACCAAAACTTTTCGATTGAAAGTCAAATGTACTGTTTACATTGAAAGCATATTTGCCTCATCACTAGATTGTGATACGAAGAAACAGTCAGACTACGTCAACAAAGTGTCAATATCTGGCTGCTGTTTCAAATACGAAATGGTGGGTGTATGTGCAATGGAAAAAAAAATTTGACGGTTCAGGCATACGGAGAGGAATGTAGTACCAATTATAACGTGAAGTACGTGAGAGCCTGGAGCTATAAAGAAGGTAGAGCCGTTAACTCCGTCAGCATTAGTCAAAGATGACTCTATGCATTGGAATGCTTGGAGAATAGTGAAGTGAATTCCTAATGTAATCGTAATAGTCAAAGCTTGGATTATGTGATTGCGGTTTCCTGTTATGAGGCTACGGTGCACTCCTGAACCTAATAGTATACAGGTATTTATTAATTAATAGTACTTCTATGGTGTTTAAAGGTGTAATTCCTGTAGTTGGTCAACATCCTCCTAGCTCTGGAGTGGTGGCTAAGCTTGAGTGATAAAATGCTCCAAAGAAATCTGCGAAAAATATCACTTCAGAAATCATAAGGAGGAGAGTACAACAGCGAAGACCTTCTTGTACTGCTGTGGTGTGATGACCTTGAAATGTCCCTTCCCAGATAATGTCTCATCATCATTGCTATATAGTCAGGATTAGTCAGGATAGATGTCAATAAAGCAATTTATAGGATAGTTTTAGAATTAAAGTGAAATAACGTAATAATTCCTGATGTAAGTAGCAGTGCTCATATGGCTCCAGTTAGCGGTCATGGGCTAGGATTTACTGTACGGAAGCCGTGAGATTGTTGGGTCATTATGTCTTTTTTTTTTTTTATTGCCAGTCCTAGGCCATGAACTCAGGGCCTGAGCACTGTCCCTGGCTTCTTTTTTGCTCAAGGCTAGCACTCTGCCACTTGAGCCACAGTGCCCCCTCTGGCCATTTTCTGTATATGTGGTGCTGGGGAATTGAACCCAGGGCCTCATGTATACGAGACAAACACTCTTGCCAGCCCCGGGTCATTATGTCTTGTCAGGTAAACACAGGCTAACTAACAATGTAAAAACATAGGCTTCGGTAAAGGCTACGGACAGTTCTAGAACGGTTAGTAAGGATAAAATGAGGAATGAAATTGCAGATGCAGATGTACTTAGAGGTAGGATTGTCAGGGTAGCCCCTCCAATTAAGTGAATTAGGAGGTGACCAGCTGTAATGTGTGCTGTCACTCATACCGCAAGGGCAATTGGTTGGAGGAATAAACCAATGGTTTCAATTGTAATTAGTATAGGAATTAATGGTAATGGTGTTACTGGTGGGAGAAAATGAGCTAGAGAGAATTTGGTTTTATGGCGAAATCCTAGCATTACAGCTGCTGTTCATAGAGGGATAGCTATGCCTAGGTTTATTGATAGCTGAGTAGTTGGGAGTAAAGGAATGGAGGAGTAGTCCTAAAAGATTGGTAGAGACAAAGAAAGTGATAGTACAAGTTAATATTAGGGCTCTGGATCGCCCTTTAGAATAGGGAATTAGTAATATTTGCCCTATCATTGACGCTAACCCTTAGTCCAAGAGAGAGGCTCCTCACCCCCAACCTAACCCCCTAACACTAACTCTAGACCTAACCATGAGTCCGACGGGGGGGGCCCTGACACTAACCCTGTCCCTAAACCGAACCCTGACCCTAACTCGAGGAATAAGTCAGAGACGGGGCCCCCCACCCCGCCCCTAAGCCTCACCCTAAACCTGACCCTGACTGTAACTCGAGGCTTAACACTAGGTCAGAGATAGGGGGAACCCACTGACCATAATCCTGTCCCTGACCTTAACTGGAGGCCTAACCCTAAGTGCAACATGGGGGGCACCCACTGACCAAAAACCTTACCCTGACTCTCACCCTTGGCCCTAACACTCAGTGCGAGAGTGGGTGCACCCCTAACCATCAGCATAACGGTGAACCTCCCCCTGACCCTAAACCCTTGCCAGGGTTTCTCCAGCAAGTTCAAGGTGGGCCAGGACTTCTGCAGACAGAGGTCGCAGAAGGGGGAGTAGGGTTGTGTAGGCAGGGTCCCGGGGGTGGGGGGGGGGCGCTGTGGTTTCTGCATGCATATTAGGAAGGTAGCCAGGGCTTCTGCTGGCCGTGGCTGGGCAGTGTTGAGTGTCTGACCAGCGGGCAGGCGGTGTTCGGGTGTTGGTGGTGGATGGCCAACGTTTGTGCCAGTCACACACACAAGACGCCAGCTTCCAGGCATGCCAGCGTTTTTCTTCAGCAGGTGTTGAAGGCTGCGTGTTTCTGCATGCGGTGCTGTCCGAGGGTGGTGTCGAGGGTCCGTGAGGCAGGTGTGGGTGGAAGAAGGGGGTCGGGGCTACTCCGTGCTAGGTTCGAGGGGGGGGGGCCAGCGTTTCAGCAGGCCGGGTTCGTGGTAGGGGTTGCCACGCTCCAAGGGCTACACGCGGAGCCGTAGCCTGTCACAGGAAGCCTCTGGGTGAGCACCCTCCCCCCCAACACCCAGCAGCACCCAAAGGATTGCAGGCGAACCTAACCCTGTGGCCGAGGCCCACCCTAACCTCATGCAACACCCTAAACAGGGAGGGTGGCACACCTAGCCCTAGCCCTGACACCCGAATGGGTGGACCACTAGGCCTGGCACTGGCCCTCAGTCAGAGAGGGGGCTCCCCCCCCACACACCCTAGGCCTAACCCTAGGTAGGGAAGGGGCTCAACATTACTGTAGGCCTAAACCTGACCCTAAGGGTGGGACTGTGGCATCTAGCCCCGGGCCCTAAGCATGATTCTAAGTCTGGAGGGGAGTCCCCACCGCCGCCCCCCCCCCCACGTAGCCCCTAGCCACGAGCCTAATCCTCATTCCTGGATTGGTGCTCCTAGGAAGGGGGAGCGAGCCCTAGCCCTCCTATGGCGGGGAGGGGTGACGCTCAGTTGGATTAACAGGAGACACGAGCTTCCGTTCACTATAGTTTTATTGTGCAGCAGAAGGCGTTCAAGGGGGAGGGGGTGGTATATGCGTGGGTGAGGGTCACTTCAGGCGTTGACGGCTGAAGGTGGGTGGAGGAATTGGGCGGCAGACGAGGCTAGAGGAAGGAGGGGCGGGGTTCACGTTGACGTAGCTGGACGTGTGGTGATTCAAGTTGACATAGCCAGATGTGTGGTGGCCGGGGTCCGAGCAAGGCATCTTTGGAGAGGTTTCGAGGGTGGCCTGGGTTTGTGCGGGCAGGGGTCGGGGGGGCAAGCCTCTCGGCAGGTGGTCCTGGCTGTCTCTCCAGCGGCGGCTGGTCGCTCTCTCCTCTACCAGCTCCCGGTCTTCCATGCTCTCACCGCTCTCGGTGCGCCAGCCTCTCGGCAGGTGGTCCTGGCTGTCTCTCCAGCGGCGGCTAGTCGCTCTCTCCCCTACCGGCTCCCGGTCTTCCATGCTCTCATCGCTCTCGGTGCCAGGCCGGGCGAAGCGGCGTCGGTCTTCTCCCTCCAGACGTGTCTTGCCGAAGCGGCCCAGGACTTCTCCCTCCAGGCGGGGCTGTCTGAAGAGGGGTCCGGATCTGTGCGGGAAGGGGTCGAGGTAGTGCCAGGGTCGGTGAGGGCAGGGTGGAAGGGGGCATGGCCGAAGGTGAGTTGAGGGTCGTTGAGGACAGTTTTTGAGGGGGCCTGCTTCTCAACGGGCGTGGATGGCCGAAGGGGGGCGGGGGGTAGAGCTTTCGGAAGCCGGGGCCGGCAGTTTGACAGGTCGCTCTCTCTCCTACCTGTTACGGTCCTTCCATGGTCGTGCTGCTCTCCCGTCTGGGCTGTGTGGCCGAAGCGTCCTCGGGCTTCCTCCCGCAAGTGGGGCTGGCCGAAGGGGCCTCGGGCTCGTCCCTCCAGGCAGGGGGGAACGAAGTTGAGGCAGGCTGACCTCCGCAAGCGTGGGTGGCCGAAGGAGAACCAGGGTTTCCTCAGGCAGGGACGACAGACGGGGGTCAGGGCGGTCAGGGTCCATCTGGTAGGCTTCTTCCAAGGGTGTCCAGCGTTGCTGATGGTGGGGCTGCCTGCTCGCCGAGCGGCAGATGGTCGCCGTCTCCCCTACCAGCTCCCGTCCTGCCATGCTCAGGCCGCTGTCATGGCCAGGACCGCCGAAGGGACAGCGAGCTTCTCCCCGCAGGCTGTGCTGGCCGTGGCTTGTCCTGGATCTGTGAGGGCAGGGGTCAGGGGTCAAGGAGGGTCAGGGGTCAAGGAGGGGCCGGGGTGAGCACAGGCCCCAAGGCTCGAGGTGGGCCATGGACCCTGCAGGCGGGCTTGGTGAAGGGGAGCCCACCGGGGCTTTTGGGGTGGGGGTGGGGTGTGCAGCCCGCGCTCCCATACATACCGGCTATCGTGTCCCATAGTTGGCGCTGGGCCCGAGGCGGCCCCGAGGTTCCCCAGGCCGGGCCTCGGCGGCGGTGCCGGTGGCTGCGGCTCGGTCTGCACATGCACCGAGCGTAGGCGGGCTTCTCCGGGTGGTACGGAAGCGGAGCCGTGGCGCAGGGAGACGAGGGGGATCTCTTCTCCCCTCTCCGCGGGTGTCCCCGGAGCCTCGGCCGAAGCCGCGGAGGCGCAGTTCCCCATGGCTGTCCTGAGCCGCGGCGGGCCTACACGCACGAGGCGTGCACGAGCGACTTTCCCGGGCCCAGCACAGGAACCGGATGCAGTACCGAGCGGTGGCGGGGTCCCCCAGGCCCTGCCCTAGCGTGGGTGGGGGGTGGAGTTGGGGGGGTGTGGGGAGGTTCTCGAGGGCGCGGGCCTGTCAGAAGCGGCGGCTGGGTACCCCCGAGCCGAGGCAGAGCGGGGCGTGGCCGTTCTGGGCTCCGGGCCCGTGTGAAGCGGCCGCGGCTTTTTTACGGCCACTCTGAAGCGGCGTCGGGCGGGCCTACCCGCGCGAGGCAAGCGCAGCTCGCCGTGCCGCCGTTCGGTGCCGGTGCAGCAGGCCCGGCTGAGGTGGTGGCGGCGGTGGCGGCGGCGACGGCCTTCTCCGGGCACGCCACCAGCGGAAGCGGCAGCGGGCTTCCCCGGGCCTGTTGGAAGCCGGGCCGGAGCTGTGGGAGAGGGGGTGCCGGTCTCCCCTTCCTGCGCGTGCTCTTCCGGGCTTGGCGGAAGAGGCGGCGATGTTCCCCATGCCGGGCCTGCGCGAGGCGGCGGGGCGGCTGTTTTGACAGCTGGGCCTATGAGGGGCTGGGCCAGTCCGGGCAGGGGGGTGCTCCCGCTTACCGGATGGTCGCGGCTGCTGGCCGGTCAGGCTGCGGCTGCTGGCCGGTCGTGGTGCAGGCTGGTACGGCTGCCTCACTGGTCCGGGCAGGTTGCTGCTCCCGCTGCGATGCTGGTCCGGGCTGCTGGCTGCTCCGGGCTGCTGGCTGCTCCGGGATGCTGGCTTACAGCCCCGGACCAGAGAGGCAGACAGACCAGCCCGTAGCAGCCTAGCACTGAGCGGCCATGAAGCGGGAGCACCCCCCGCCCCCTTGTCCACGCCGCCTCGCGCAGGCCCGCCCGGCATGGGCAACACTGCCGCCCCTTCCGTCGAGCCTGGAAGAAGGGCACGCGCAGGTCGTGGAGAACGGCACCCCCTCTGCCAGAACCCCGGCCCCGCTTCTGCCCTGATCCTAGGAGCCCACCGCCGCCGCTGCCGCTGGTGGCGGGCCTGGACAAGGCTGCCGCCGCCGCCCCCACCTCCGCCTTCGCCGGGCCTGCTGCACGGGCATCGCACGGCGGCCCAGCGAGCCGCGCGCGGCTAGGCCCGCCGCCGCTTCCGACGTGCCCACGGCCCCGCGAAGCCCACCCCCGCTCGGGACCGGCCCCGGGAACCCCGCCGCCGCTCGGGCACACTTCCGGTTCTGTGTGCCCCGGGGAAAGCCGCGCGTCTCGCGCGTGTAGGGCCACCGCCGCCGCTCGTGCCCGCCATGGGTAACCAGGCCTCCAAAGCCACGGCTTCGGGCAAGACTCCGGGAACACGGGTGGAGAGGGGAGAACTGCTCCCCATACTCTTCCTGGACCCCGGCTCCGCTTACGCCAAGGCCGCAGTGAACCACCGATGCTCGGTGCACGTGCAGATCCACCCGCGGCAGCCAGGGCCCAGGACCGGCACGGGGAACCTGGCCGCCGCCTCGGCTCCGACGCCGCAGGGACACCGCGAGACCAGGTATGTGAGCGCGGGCCGAACCACCCGCCCCCCCCCCCCAAACCCACAGCGGGCCCCCCTTTGGCCGTGCCCGCCGGCACGGTCGCCGGAACACCTCGGACCCAGCCTGCACTTGCCCCATCCCCTCCTTGACCTCGGACCCCTCCCCGCACAGATCCTGGCCCCGCCTTGGCCAGCCAGGCCTGGAGGCGGAAACCCTCAGCACCTTCTGGCCGCCGGGACAGGAGAGCCGCGCGAGCCCAGACGTACGCAGCCGCTCAACGAGCGTCAACTCCCACCGTCAGAAACGCAGGCCACCCTTGGATCAAGCCTGCCACGTCTACCCCGACCACCGTGTGGTGGACCTGACGGAGGAAACCATGGCCCCCCTTCGTGCGGACGCGCCTGCAGAGACGGGCCTGCCTGAGCCTCGGTCGCCCCTGCCAGGAGGGACGAGCACGAGGACCCTGCGGCCAGCCAAGATCGGAGGGGAAAGCCCACCGACCCTGGACGGGAGAGCGGTGAGAGACTGCAAGGACGGCAGCAGGTAGGAGAGAGAGCGGCCCGTCACACGGCCGGACCCGGCTGCTCACAGTTCGGGGCTACCCGTCACCCATCACCGCTCTCTGAGATGCAGGTCCTCTCTAACCACACCGCAACCGACCCTACCCCCCTTCTGACAGGCCCCACCTGCCCCCCTGCCCGCACCGACCCTGGCCCCACCTCGACCCCTGTCCCCACAGATCCTGGGCCCACTGCAGCACGCCCCACCTGGAGGGAGAAGCCGATGGTCGCTTAGGACAGCCACGACTGGAGAGACGAGTCCAAGACCGCCTCAGCAAGCACGGCCAGGAGAGTGGTTCGAGCCAGGAAGGACAGGAGCCGGTAGTGGAGAGAGCTGCCTGCCTACCCCTGGAGAGATGCCCGGCCACAGCTGACAAACCACTGGCAGCCACGACCCATGCCCGTGCAGACCCCGGCCACCCTCGAAACCCCTCGAACGATGCCTCGCCCAGACCCTGGCCCCCCTATGGCCGGCTACGCCCACGTGAACCCCGGCCTGCCTGTGGCTGTCCCTGACCGCCGCACAGACCCTCAACCCCCCTTCGTCCGGCCTCACCCACAGCCCTCAGGCACACACAAGTACATACCACCCACCCTGAGCTCGAACGCCTCCTGCCGCACAATAAAAGTCTAGTGAACGTAAGCTCCTGCTTCGTGTGGATACGACCAAGCGACGGCCCCCCCCCCCCGCCCCTGCCCCCATCGCAACCGTGACTGCTGGAGAGACCCTGGCCTCCCCAACGCTCTCAGGGTTGCCCTAAAGGATAGGGACCCACCACCCTCCACACTCGGGGTTACGCAGAGGGCGGGGACTAGGAGTCCCACTCCCGCAATGAGGGTTAGGCTAGGGGCTGGGGCTATGGGGTGGGTGTGGGCCTCCACTCCCGACTTAGGCTCAGGCTTAGGACTGGGGCTAGGGGCTGTGCTCCCACACTTAGGGTCTGGCCTGCATAGTTTCGTGGACGGGGAGCCCACTTTTGGACTTAGGTTTAGGATTAGGCTCAGTGGACGGAGGAGCCCCTTTCTGACACCGTGTTAGGATCAGTGCCAGGAATTTTGGCGCCCCATTTTGAACGTTGGTTTAGGCAAAGTGTGTGTGTGTGGGGGGGGGGGTTGGAGCCTCCATTCTGACACCGGGTTAGGGTCAGGGCCAGGACTTCTCTGGCCCACATTCCTGTCCTAGGGCTAGGGCTCGGGTGGGGGGGGGGGCTACCCTCCCGATTCTGGGTGTGGCTTGGGGATAGGGTGGGTCTTTGCCTGGGGCTGGGGTTGCAGGCCATCCCAAGCATACTGCTAGGTGTCAGGTCGGGGCATAGCCAGAGGCGTCGGCTATCCCAGAGAGGCTTCCTGTGATGCTCCGGCTACCCATGTAGCGGTGGGAGTGGGCACCCTCTCCCCCGAACACTGCGGAAACCCCAGGCCCCCCTCGCACCCTGCACGCTCCAGTCCCGGCCCCCCTTCTGCCACTGACGCCAGCCACCCGGATCCAGGACACCCACTTTTGGACGTCACCGCTTGCAGAAACCCTCAGCCCCACCCCCCCCCAACACGTCCTGCTGCACAATAAACCTGCCATGCTTGCGTGGAAAATGGTGTCTCATGTGTGTGGCTGGCACAAACGTCGGCCCACCCACCTGAACCCCGCCAGCATGCTGGACAAACGCTCGCCAAGCTCCGGCCAGCCACGGCGCGCAGAAGTACTGGCCACCCTCCACCCCTGCCTGCAGAAACCCTGGCCCCCAGGAACCCTGTGTGCCACAACCCTACTCCCCGCTTTCTGTGATCACTGCCTGCAGGATCCCTGGCCCATGTTGCACTTGCGGGAGCAACACAGGACAGGGTTTAGGTTCAGGGGGACATTTAGCCTGATGAGGTAAGTTGGGGTGGGGGGGAGGCCCCACTATCGCACTGAGTGTTAGGGCCAGGGGTTAGTGTCAGGGTTAGGTTTAGGGGGTGGCTTAGGGAGAGGGGGCCGCCCACTCTCTCCCTCAGGGTTAGGGTTAGGTTCAGGTTCATGGTAAGCTTTAGGGTGGGGCTTAGTCTTAGGGTGCCCACCTACTCTCGCACTGAGGGTTAGGGTTAGGTCTGCGGTCAGGCTTTGTGTAAGGGGGGCCCCCACTCTAGGAAACATAGTTAGGCTTAGGGTTAGGGTCAGGGTTAGGGCTATGGATTGGTCGACAGTCAGGGTTGAGTGCTTTAGGGTTAGGCCTAGGGCTAGGATCAGGGTTTAGGGCTTTAGGGTTTGGCCTGATTTGTTCACCCTTTGTCCCTCCATTTCTGTGCACCCCTTTGCCCTCCCAAAGGTATTTAAACAAGCACGACATAGGTGAAAGAAAACAAAAGAAATGAAGAAAGAACCTCTTGATTTCATAATAGTTACTTCTTGCCCACTGCCATTCCCACCAGACAACCTCCTCTCCGGGAGCGACTGTTCTTCTGAGAGCATTTGGTGGGAAAAATAAAAGTCATGAATACGTACATAGTTTTGATCAATTTCATACTGATAACATCTGCTATTATCTTGTCAAGGACAAGAGATAATGACCCAACAAACACACGCTCTCCGTCGAGTAAATCGTAGCCCATGACCACGAAATGGAGCCATATAAGCACTGCTAATTACATCAGGAATTATTATGTGATTTCACTTTAATTATAAAACACTCTTATATATTGCTGTATTGACAACAACCGTGACTATATACCAATGATGATGAGACATTATCTGAGAAGGGACATTTCAAGGTCATCACACCCCAGCAGTACAAAAAGGTCTTCGCTGTGGTACAATCCTCCTTCATATTTCTGAAGTGTTGGTTTTCGCAATTTTTATGGAGCATTTTATCACTCAAGCTTAGCCCCCACCCCAGAGCTTGGAGGATGTTGACCACCTACAGTAATTACACCATTAATCACCATAGAAGTACCATTACTTAATAAATGCCTCCATACTATTAGGATCAGGAGTGCACCGTAGCCACATAGAAGGAAACCGCAATCACATAATCCAAGCTTTGACCATTACGGTTACATTATGAATTTACTTCCCTATTCTCCAAGCATTCGAATGCATAGAGTCATCTTTGACTACTGCTGACGGAGTTAATGGCTCTACCTTCTTTATAGCTACAGGCTTTCACGGACTTCACGTTATAATTGGTACTACCTTCCTCTCTGTATGACTGATTCGTCAATTTTTGTTTTACCATTTCTCATCCACCCACCATTTCGGATTTGAAACAGCAGCCAGATATTGACACTTTGTAGACGAAGTCTAACTGTTCCTTTATATCTCCATCTAGTCATGAGGCTCATATTCTTTTAATGTAAACAGTACACTTGACTTGTGATCTATAAGTTTTTGTCTAATCCAAGGGATAATATTAAACTTGATTATTGCTCTGACCATCAACTTTATCTGTGACTTGGACTCAGGGCCTGAGCACTGTCCCTGGCTTCTTTTTGTTCAAGGCTACCACTCTGCCACTTAAGCCACAGCGCCACTTCTGGCCATTTTCTGTATATGTGGTGCTGATGAATTGAACCCAGGGCTTCACATATGCGAGGCAAGCATTCTTGCCACTAGGCCATATCCCCAGCCCTGGATCAGTTTTTTTTTAAACAAGCAATTCACTCTTAGGATAGATGGACCTGCCTGGTTCTTAACTGTGGGCAGCACAGGAAAAGAAAAGCATTTACTATTTATGGTTATATCCTTCTAAACTAGTGTAAAACTAAAAAAAAAATACTGTATCAATAGAAACAACAGGTTTGCCATGCACAAAGCCAAGAAAGCTGACAACGGCAGATACTGGCTTTCTCGGGCACTGTCATTTGAACAGGCAAGCAGTAGTTAGCTGTGGGGTACGACCACACACAGGGAAGCCTGGGTCTTGTCTGCCCCCTTGTGCTCTTCGTGGTTACCAGAGTGTGCTGGAAAGGGGATGTGGGCCTGGCATCAGAACAGTGTGCTGATGGTGGGGTCAGTCACCATGAGGGACAGGACGTTACACCTGCTGCCTGTCCATGCATAAGCTGGAACTCTGGCAGGTGCAGCTGACCTGTTGTTGGTCACTGCTGTTGGGAATGGAGGGTTACATTGGTTGCTGGTTGGTGTGGCCCCTGGTAGTTTAAGTACAAAGAAATCAGCTTCCACGGTGATTGCCAAGATCCATAAGTCCCTGGATTCTAAAGCCTGAAACAACAGGCCCTCCCTTTCCTCTCATGGCTTGGAACTGTAGTTCTCTGTATCTCAGGGTCTAACACCAAGGCTTTGAGCACTGAAGGGCTGGGGACTTCCTGTAGTGGATCAACTACTCTCACAGTTTCTTTTTGAGTATGGCAACAGGACTCCAGCCAGCTAATTGGTCGCACTACCACTCTATTATCCAAACCCCAGTTTATGTCTTTTTTCTTTTATCTTTTTTTTGGCCAGTCCTGGAGCTTGAACTCAGGGCCTGAGCACTGTCCCTGGCTTCTTTTTGCTCAAGGCTAGCACTCTGCCACTTGAGCCACAGCACCAATTCTGGCCATTTTCTATATATGTAGTGCTGGGGAATCGAACCAAGGCCCTCATGTATATGAGGCAAGCACTCTTGCCACTAGGCCATATCCCCAGCCCCATCAGTGCATTCCTAATTCCACAAATACATGTCAATTCAGAAAAAGTCCATACGAATGTGTCTATGACCCAAACAGCTCAGCACGACTGCCATTTGGAATGCAATGTTTCTTAGTAGCTATTAGTTTCTATTTATGAGACATAAAGAATGCAGTAGTTCTACCCCTACCCTGAGCTTCTCAATATCCATCAACAAAATTAACATCAATGGCCTTAGCCCTACTTCTTATTCTCTAATTATGACTGTCATCTGAACGATGTTAAAAAGGCATATAATGAAATGAATATAGTAGTTAGCCTATACTACAACGATTGATTTTGGCTCATTAAATTACGATAGCTCATAACTACTACTATATATGTCCTTAACCAAAATAAACATAAACATTTCGTTTTGCTCAGCAGTAGGCCTAGCCATTCTAGTTTTGATCTCAAACAACTATGGATCATACTTCGTCCTAAACCTGAACCTCCTGCAATACTGAAATGTCATTGATCCCATATCCATAATCATTCCTATAACATGACTATCAAAGCCAGAGTCAATCTGAGTAAACTCAACTGATTACAGTTTTATCATTAGTTTAATCTGTATTATTGATAATCTCTCACCATACTTGTCTGAGCATTATTCCTCCACATTATTTTCAGACAATCTTTCTTCCCCTCTTCTTGTTGTTTTTGTTTTGTTTTTTTGGCCAGTCCTGGGTTTGGACTCAGGGCCTGAGCACTGTCCCTGGCTTGTTTTTGCTCAAGGCTAGCACTCTGCCACTTGAGCCACAGCGCCACTTCTGGCCATTTTCTGTATATGTGGTGCTGGAATTGAACCTAGGACCTCCTGTATACGAGGCGAGTACTCTTGCCACTAGGCCATATCCCCAGCCCTTTCTTCCCCTCTTCTAAATTTAACATCAAGATTAAGTCCGCTTGTAATCATAGCTATTCAACATTTATACAAAGAACCACTATTATGAACAAAAGTATACATCTCTCTATTAATCCCTCTTCAAGGATTGTTAATTATAACTTTGTCCTCCACAGAACTCATTATATTTTATTTTTTTCATATATTTATTTATTTATTTATTTATTTTGCCAGTTCTGGGCCTTGAACTCAGGGCATGAGCACTGTCCATGGCCTCCTTTTGCTCGCGGCTAGCACTCTGCCACTTGAGCCACAGCGCCACTTCTGGCCATTTTCAGTACATGTGGTGCTGGGGAATCGAACCCAGTTGCCACTAGTCCATATCCTCAGCCCTCCATATTTTATTTGAAACATCCCTAATCCCAACTCTAAACATCTTTCAGCGTTTAGGTAACCAAACTGAGCGACCTAATGCAGCTTCATATGCCAGACCGTCCCGCCTCCGTAAATGCCAGACAGCAGGAGAAGCCCCACACCCGGAACGGCCCGCCTGCCGTAGATGCGCCCCACCCGGAACGTCCCGCCAGCCGGAGATGGCCCCCCACCCGGAACGGCCCGCCAGCCGTAGAGTTCCCCCACTCTGAACGGCACGCCAGCCGGAGAAGCCCTCGACCCTGATCTGTCAGGCAGCCGGACCAGCCCTCAGCCCGGAACTGTCAGGCCGAGAAGCCCCCCACCCGGAACAGCTCGCAAGCCGGAGCGTCACCTCGCCCGGACCTGTCAGGCAGCCGGACCAGCACGCAGCACGGACCTGTCATGTAGCCAGACCATCGCGTAGCCCACACCGGCACGGACAAGTGAGGCAGACAGACCGGCACGACCGGACAGGAAGCGGGAGCACAACCCCCCACACCCTTGTCCGCGCCGCCTTGCGCATCCCCGCCAGGCATGGGCAACACAGCCGCCCCTTCGAACATGGAAGAAGGGCACCCGCGTGTAGGGGAGAACGGCACCCCGTCTGCCAGAACCCCGGCCCCGCTTTCGCCCTGCTCGCAGGAGCCCACCGCCCCCGCTGCCGCTGGTGGCGAGCCTGGACAAGGCTGCCGCCGCCGCCCCCGCCCCCGCCTCCGCCTTCGCCGGGACTGCTGAACGGGCAACGCAGGGCGGACCTGCGAGCCGCGCGCTCCGAGCGTGGCTAGGCCCGCCGCCGCTTCCAACGTGCCCGCGGCCCCGCGAAGCCCGCCCACGCTCGGGACCGGCCTTGGGAACCCCGCCGCCGCTCGGGCACACTTCCGGTTCTGTGTGCCCCTGAGAAAGCCGCGCGTCTCGCGCGTGTAGGGCCGCCGCCGCCGCTCGTTCCCGCCATGGGTAACCAGGCTTCCAACGCCGCGGCTTCGGGCAAGGCTCCGGGAACACGCGTGGAGAGGGGAGAACTGCTCCCCATACTCTCCCTGGACCCCGGCTCCGCTTGCGCCCCGCCCGCAGCGGACCGCCGATGCTGGAGCGACCCGCGGCCGCTGAAGCCCAGGCCCGGCCCGGGGAACCTCGCCGCCGCCTCGGCTCTGCCGCTGCCGGGACACCACGAGACCAGGTATGTGAGCTCGCGCTGAACCACCCGCCCCCCGCCCCCAAACCCAGGGCAGGCCCCCCCTTGGGCCGGTTCCGCAGGGAGGGTCTGAGAGCCTTTGGTGGGAAAAAGAAAGTCATGAATACATACATTGTTTTGATCAATTTTTTACTGATAACATCTCCTAGTATTGTCAAGGACATGTAGAATGATTTAATGTTTGATAAAGTTTGTCTTGAGAACAGTCTGCAAATTTAGGAGCTTGGGAAGTAAGTTCTGATAATTCTAAGAGTGGACTGCTACACCGGTATCAGAATGTAGTATGGAACAGTATGCTGAACGATGAGGAAAAATAAGAATAAGGAATTGTTAAACATAGTGCTAAGGCAGCAATGTATGATCCCAACAAATGCTTTGCCCAGGAGATGTATGAACCTTTTATTTTTTTTTTCTGTGTTTATTTGCCAGTCCTACAACTTGGACTCAAGGCTTGAGCACTGTCCCTGCCATTTTTTGGCTCATTGCTAGCACTCTACCTCTTGAGCCTCAGCACCACTTCTGGCTTTTTGTCTGTTGTGGTACTGAGGACTTTAAACCGGTGCTTTATGTATACAAGGCAAACACTCCACCACTAGGCCATATTCCCATCTTTGTGTGTGAACTTTTTAGAAATGAAAGGATAAATACCAATGTGTCTGTTAAATGTCTAGAGATGTGAGAGTGCAGTTATAGGGCGCTTTAATTTGTGTGTGTGTGTGTTTGTGTGTGCCTTATTGTATTCCCTCACATTTGCTAAAGTGAAATAGGTTAGTTTTATGTTTAGGAAAATTAAAGATGTCGTGTTGGGACAGGTTTGTTGCATTGAAAGGAAGGATGGTTTGAATTTCTGCCACTGCAGACAGTGTTGGCTACCTGTGTCTGATAGAAGGAGGCTTGGGGCAGAGGGAAGGAGCTCCTTGATTTTTCCATTGCATGGTCATGGATGGGCTGCCTAGGCGTGGCTGATACAATGGAAAATAATGCCAGGTCTCTAGCACCGTCCATAGATGCATGGTTTATCACTTTAAGAAGCATTTCTTGTGAAGCCAAGGATTGTGAATGTGCCCCTTTTCGTGAATTTTCTGGATACATTCTTTTTAGGCTACTAATCATCTTACATAAGAGGTACACAGTGAAGATGAGGGTCCTCAAATTTTCTAGAAACAACCACCCATGTGAATCGCACACATTTTTTTTCAATGAGTATTTAAAACCAAGCTATTGGTAGAGAAAGAAGGAGGTAGGCAGGGAAAAGGAGAGAGTAGGGAGAGGAGAGGGAGAGGGAGACAGAGGAGTTGGTGTGGGTTGGGTTGGGTGAGGGATAGAAACAGACATAGGTAAGAATGTGGAGAGGCCAAAACTATTTCACTGTCTTTGTGTCATTGGTGGTGAACAGGAGGAAGAGTTTGTGCATTCTGATGGCAAGTTTCAGCTCCTGCAGAACAATGAGCCATGGCAGCCTCATCCTGAGGAGTTCGTGGCCATTGCAGACTATGCTGCCACCGACGAGACCCAGGTAGCTATACTCAGTAGCCTATGATTTGCCTGATAAGATGAGACTTTTGCAACATCTAAACAAAGAAGTGTCCAGATGTTTCAAAACCACAAGACCTGTGCCTCACTTTCACTTCTTAGTTGCAACTGAAGGTGATGGTGTATGAAAGAGGATGGGATCTCTGAGCAGCTAAGAAGGAAGAAGGACCTGTCCAGATCTTTCTTTCTAGATACTTTATTGCAGAACACTCACAATCAGGGTTGGAAGACTGATTACTACTAATCTGTGCACCAGTGGCTTATGCCCAGCTACTCAGGAGGCTGAGATATGAGGACTTAGGTTCAGAGCCAACCTGAGCAGGAAAGTCCGTGAGACTTATTTCCAGTTACTCATTACAAAAGTGGAGGTGGCACTGTGGCTCAATGTAATAGAGCACTAGCATTGAGCTGAAGAGCACAGGCTCAGCACCCAGGCCCAGAGTTTTAGCCTCATGATTGACCCAATAAACCAACCCCCCCCCCAAAAAAAAAAAAGGCAGACTTGTATAGACAGTGAGAGGCAGTGATTCATGTTTGAAATTCTAGCTACTCATGAGTGGGAAATCTGGAAGATTAATGTTTAAGACCAGCAATCTTTGTGTGAGATCCCATCTCAATTATTAAGAAATTGGTGAAACCACTACATCAACTACTACAGTGGCATGGTGGAACATGATGGTTATCTTAACTACATGGGGCATTTAAGTTGGAGATTCAAGTTCCAGGGAAGGTCAAGGTCAGGTCAAATAGTGAGACCATACTTAAAAAATAAATAGAAGTAGGGGCTGGTGGTTAACATCTGTAATGCTAACTACACAGTAGGCTGATGTCTGAGTATCATGGTATGAAGCAAGTTTGGGAAACAAATCCCAGAGAGTTATTTCCAACTAATAATCAAAAAGCCAGTAGTATTTAAGTTACAGAGCCTAGAGGCAAGAAGCTCAGGCCTTGAGTTGAAGCCTCAGTACTGTTGAGTGCATGCATCCATGCATGCCTATGTGTACACACACACAGAAGACATAAAGGGCTGGAGCCATGGCTCAAGTAGTAGCACACCTGCCGAGAAAGCAAGGCCCTGAGTTCAAACTCGCTATTATCCAAAATAGGGAGCAAAAAGTATATGCGTGTAGCAGGAACATAGCTGCCTCCCATAACTAAAACAATGTGTCATGGCTGTGCAGTGGAGAGCTGCTCAAAGAGTTATGTTTTGTGCTCTTGGAAAACTGTTCATTCATTCAAAGTGTCAACTAAGTGTGTCCTTTCAGATGGGTGCTCCATAAAAACCTAAATCCTGTTGTTATGGTTACAAGATGCATACTGTCATCACAAGCCGATTTCTTCCTTTGTTTTATTTTTGTGCTAATCCTGTTGTTTGGACTCAGGGCCTGGGCATTCTCACTGATCTTTTTTTGCTGAAGGCTAGTGCTCTACCATTTGAGCCACAGCTCCTCTTTGAGTTTTTTGGTGGTTACTTGGAGATAAGAGTCTCACTGACTTTTGAGAATGGGCTGGCCTAGTCTCCTGTGTAGCTAGGATTATAGGTGTGAGCCATCAGTGCCTGGTTAGCTGATTCCTTTGGAAGTCTGATTTGGTTACCAATGATAGGGATTTCCCACTGGTGAGATGCTAGTTACTGGGATCTCAGTTGAATCCTAACGTCTCGCTGTTTTCCTTTTTTCAGCGCCCTTTTTTGAGAGGAGAATAAATTCTTATCCTGAGACAAACCACAGCTGACTGGTGGTGGGGCGAGCGAGCAGGCTGCTGTGGGTACATTCCTGCAAATCATGTTGGGAAGCAGGTGGAGGAGTATGACCCTGAGGACACCTGGCAGGATGAAGAATATTTTGGCAGCTATGGGACTCTGGTATTGCTTTCCAAGTTCCCTGGTTAGCTGGTGGGGTCTTCTTGCCAGTTTTCTCCTGATGTCCTATTTAGATCTGGTGCAGGCCTTCTTCTTGGCCCAGTCTCCTACTGCTCAGCTCTTCCATTGTGTCCCAGACAGTTTAAAAGTATGTACAGCTTCTTTCCATGTGAATGTCACAGTGAGTAGAAGAAGGAAGATTTGGGCCATGCGTACTGGATCCAGTTCTGTAAAGCTGTCTCATTTATGAACAGAAACCAGGAGCAGAGGACCAGTGCCACTGAAAACTGTGGAGGTCCTGGTCAGAGGTGGTCCTGTGGCTGGCATG
The DNA here is from genome assembly GCF_023159225.1 of Perognathus longimembris pacificus. Taxonomy (NCBI): domain Eukaryota; kingdom Metazoa; phylum Chordata; class Mammalia; order Rodentia; family Heteromyidae; genus Perognathus; species Perognathus longimembris. The sequence goes on from NW_025961413.1 coordinate 1,313,813, forward strand.
TGTTTGTGTGCAAGCTGGGGCATGGGGATTAGCTGTACTGCACCAGTACTTTTCATACACTTTCTCCTAGGCATGCTTTGTTCCAAAATTTACAATGTTAAAAGTGTCCACACAGTTTGGGATTTAGTCCATAAAGAAAAGCTAAAGTCTGCCTCCCCAGTCAGATGCCCACTTACAGAGCTTTTCTTCAGTGATGGTGCTCCTGCTCCTTTTTCCTTTAGAACTATATCTTGTTTTAAACAATGAGATGCCTAAAGTCACATGGTGTATATTTGTTGTTAAGAGTAAGGTAATTTCCTACCTTAGTTCCTCCTACAGGTGCCCAATTGCCAGTCCTAGGTTCAGTTGTGGACAGAGGCAGCGTTTATCTGCTTTTGTAGCTCCCAACTCATCATCACTGCCCCTATGGAAGGTTGGAGAGCCAGCAAGTCAGTCGCTCTGGGTTTTAGCAGCTTCCTGGCAGCCTTGGGTGTTTATGGCTTTGAGGTTATTTTTCATCATCATTTTGTGCTCTCCTCCATTGAATCAGTACTGCATAGCTTTGGAAGTGATTAGGGACAAGGGTTATTTTTGCTGTTGTTTCGTTTTGTGGTCTTGACCTTCTCCCTGGTGTGCAGGTCATATACAGGGCTTAATGGTTTCCTGTGATCTCAGCCTCAGTTGTGAACCTGTTTCTTCTTCTGTTCCTATTGGCTTTTCCTCTTTGTGTTTTGAAGCTATGCTGGTAGGTACAAAAATTATGAGAATTTGATGCTCTTTGGAAGAACTGATTCCTTCACTCTAAACTGATGTCTTCATCCCCGGAACAGTATCTGCTCTGAAAAAATGCCTCTTCAGATGTTCATGTACCAACTACAGCTCTCCTCTGATTGATGTGTTGGCATACCTTCTCTATCCTTTTGCCTTCAGCCCAATGTGTTTTTGTATTTAAAGTGGTCTCCTATACTATGAACAAGAGACTTTTCTATTCATGCCATGACTTCCTTTGGTCCATTCCATTGTTTCATTCTATGACAGTGTCTTTGTGGGGAGCCAGAGGGCCCTGCAGGCCTCTCTAGGCTTCCTTAGCCTTGTACCCACCTTGCTGGGTTTTTCTTCACCCTGCTGGTTTCACAGCAGTGTGTCATTATTTCTTACAACCAGAGTTCTACAGCCTTTGAAAGTTCTTTTCTCTGCCTCATCAGGATCAGGTGTTTTTCTACCCCAGGCTGTGACCAGGCCCAACTTGGACATCACACTTCAAGCTATAGTGTCAGCTTTCAAAAACAATTAAGGGTAAATTACTATGAAGAGAGACCTTTGGGGGCTCTAGGCTGCTTCCTCCTAGGTTTATCCCATGATGTGTTCAGTATTTTCTCTTGGAGATAGGTCATGGGTATGTGATGCCTTTCCTGGTGGGGTGGTATCTGTTCCTCCATTCTGATGTTTATCCATACCTGTTCTTTGTTCACTTAGCTCTTGAGGAGGGATAGAGAGAAGCAGTAGTTGGCTCTATATTAAACATTTTACTTTTGAACCTGTTTGTTGCATATACCTTTAAGTGTGGGATTGGGGGCATGAGCTGTGGCATCCTCTTCCTCAGACCAGATCTCAGCACAGCGCAGGTCCTTGCAGTGATTCTTGATATGTTTCCTCTAGAAACCTCACTTGTAAATGTTGGCAGACCAGCCTTGGACCACAAAATACCACAGTGTCATCCTGCAGAACAAGGAATCCCTGAAGGACAAGGTCATCCTGGACGTGGGCTGTGGCACTGGGATCATCAGCCTCTTCTGTGCACATCATGGCAGGCCTAAGGCGGTGAGTTGGACCAAAAGCGTTTGTGCTGAGGCCAAGGTCTAAGGTAGTGTTTGGGTTTGAAGATGGCTGCTGCATGGCTGTCTCAGGATGACTGTGTTAACCTCATTGGGACCTCATCTGTTTTGTTCATGTGCTTGAATGAGGCAGTTGGTCCAGCTGTAGTCTAGGCTCTGTGGTGTACTTTACCAGCTGCCATGAGTAGAGCAGCATGAGTAGAGCAGGAGAAGATGGAGTGATCAGCTATGCTTTTGTGGGACTGGGTCATGAGGCATCATTTCAGTTCAATACAGAAAGATATGTGTCTATGCTTTGACCCAGCACAGGCCTCTTTTCCCCTGATGCTGGCCTTCCTCTCCTCCCTTTATTGCATGTCTGTGTTGGGCTATACTTCAGCCTGGTGACAGCTTGACAAGTGGACAAGATGTTTGGTGTAATGTTTGGTGCAGTGTTACTATGATGAAATTGTGCCAAGTAAGGACCATCGTCCTGGTGCTTCCTCAGACCCTCACGTGAGAACTTGAATCTGGCTACAGATACGACTCTTTAAAGATGTACTGTTTCATCTTGATGGGCATCTACTTAGTGGTCCTGGGTCAGTGAATGTTCTATTCACCAGCAGCTGTGCCTGCATTTTGTGTAGGAGGCATGGAAAGGAGGCAGGATGCTGAGTAACCCTGTCTACACTGTCCATCACTGTTCTGAACACAGCATCCTTCTGCCTTTGTTTTTTCTAGTGCTTGCTCTGTATAGAGTCAGGGCAAGGCTGATGGGCATCTTGCCACTGCAGGTGTATGCTGTGGAGGCCAGTGAGATGGCACAGCACACAGGCCAGCTGGTCCTGCATAATGGCTTTGCTGACACCATCACTGTGTTCCAGCAGAAGGTGGAGGATGTGGTGCTGCCTGAGAAGGTGGATGTGCTGGTGTCTGAGTGGATGGGGACCTGCCTACTGGTAAGGCTGTAATTGCTGGCTAAAGTGCTGGGACCTCTGCACTTCTTGTCCTGGAGTCTTCTAAAATCATGATTGATTGTGATTTTATTTTTGTAATAACATTGACTTAATATCTTAAATTTTTAACTGATCAAAAAATAACTATGGGGCTGGGAATATGGCCTAATGGCAAGAGTGCTTGCCTCGTGTATATGAGGCCCTGGGTTCGATTCCTCAGCACCACTTATACAGAAAATGGCCAGAAGTGGCGCTGTGGCTCAAGTGGCAGAGTGCTAGTAGCCTTGAGCAAAAAAGAAGCCAGGGACAGTGCTCAGGCACTGAGTTCACGGCCTATGACTGGCCAAAAAAAACAAAACAAACAAACCAAAAAAATAACTATGGACAGTTTAGTCCATGTTAAAGTAACTTTCTCATGAATCTCCTCAAGATAGTATAGAACTCTAGGCCTTATGATAAGGTTGTTTCTTCAGTCATCAGTGTCTTTGCTTCTGTGGCTCTGCTTGCCTTAGGCTAGCCCCCTTGCTGCTCAAAAAACACAGCAACTGTGAGACTTGTGTGTGTTTTGCCATTCCTGTCTTACTCTCCAGTGCTCACTCACAGGTAGAGGTGAATTGCCCTTGTCTTTCTACTCTTTCCATAAAAATAAAGAAAACTAACATCTGGGTGAAAGGGAGTGGAATGTAACTGATGCTTCCAGCAAGGTCCCCTCTGAATAATAAGTGGTGGTTTAGTGTTACCCAGTGGCTTTTGGGTGCAGAGATTGAGGGGATTGTAGCAGAGAACATTGGGCCTTTGGCTGTGTTGGAATTGTGTAATCCAGAGATAAACACCGGAAGACTTAATATCCATATTTGCTGGCTTATCCGTAACATTATGGGTTTGTAGGATAATACAGGAAAAGCGGGATTTTCTTGGTTCACAAAGCTAATATTTTCTTCTTCTCGTACGTAAATATTTCCAGTGTGAATTTTCACTTTGTACCTCTTTCTGCTGTCCCAGTTGTGGGACAAAAAGAGGACAGACCACATGGCCTTGTGTGGTGCCCATCCAGTGATGGAGACATGACTGCTGATGGGTCCAGCTTTGATATGGCACTGGAGAACATGGGAAGCAAGTGGTATGATGAGAAAGAACTTGCAAGGTCCAGAGGGGTGGAGACCAGGTTCTTACCAGAGCTCTGATCCAGGAGTTGTGGCACTTTGTGCAGTTGGTGTTCAGAGTTTAGGCTGTGGTCAGGGGAGGGTTGAGCCTCCAGCAGTGATTCTGTGATGAGGTTGAGCCATACAGCTGGTGGCTCTTTGAGGAGGCTATGGTACAGTTTTCATGGAAATTGTGCAGGGCTTTTCTGTTGGATTCATGGACAGTGGAAAAGATTCTATCAGGGCAGGTGGGGAGCTAGTGGATTTGCCAGTGTTTTCCAGTGGACATGCCTGGGAAGTATTGGGAATATCTTGAAGACACTAGACTTACAGTTGTTTGTCATTGTAACCGGGTACAGCTTTTGAAGAAACATAAGGCAGAATGTGTAAAACCAAGCCAAAACATTAAGCATCTTTAAATAGAACGATCTTAAGAAGGAAACAATCACATTTGCATTGAAATCTGTATTTTAAAATGTTCACCATAGCCCAAAATGGTGGTGCACACTGGTAATCTTCACATTCAGAATGCTAAGGCAGAAGGATGGGGCATTTGAGGGCAGATAGATCACATAGCCAGAACTTGATTCAAGAAAAACTAAACTAAACATTGGCTCACACCTGTAATTGTAGCTACTTAGGCTGATATCTGAGAATCGAGATTTGAAACTATCTCTGGCTGGACAGTCGTTAAGACTCTTATCTGCAGTTAACCACCAAAAAGAGGAAGTGGACCTTTGAAAAATCCATTCTCTTCTGTGGAGGGTGCACGGTATTGCATTGTGTTCCTGGGTCTGATAACATGGCAAAAGATGCCGGTGTAATCGAAGCCAACGGAGAACTAAAGGTCTTTATAGACCAGAACCTTAGTCCTGGGACAGGTGTGGTATCGCTGGTGGCTGTGCACCCATCCACAGTGAACACACTTGGAAAGCAGCTCTTGCCAAAAACCTTAGGGCAGTCTAATGTCAACATCACATAACAAGTGGTGATTGGTACACCTCAGAGACCAGCAGCATCAAACACTATTGTGGTAGGAAGACCACACACCCCCAGCACTCACTTTCTGTCCCCAGAACCAGCCAATCTGATTCCTCACCTTGGTCTGCTGGGAAACGTAACAGGAAAGGTGAAAAGAATGACAAGGGCTTGCGGCATTTCTCTATGAAGGTGTGTGAGAAGGTGCAGAGAAAAGGGACCACCTCCTACGAGGTGGCCGATGAGTTGGTTGCAGAGTTCAGGGCTGCCGATAACCACATCCTACCAAATGAGTCAGCTTATGACCAGAAGAACATCTGGTGGCGTGTCTATGATGCCTTAAATGTGATGATGGCTATGAATATCATCCCCAAGGAGAAAGGAGATCCAGTGGATCGGCCTGCCTACCAACTCTGCTCAGGAGTGCCTGAACTTAGAGGTAGAGCGGCAGCAGAGGCTGGAGCGGATCAAACAGAAGCAGTCCCAGCTTCAGGAGCTTATCCTACAGCAAATTGCCTTCAAGAACTTGGTGCAGAGAAACAGCCAGGTGGAGCAGCAGGCCCACCAGGCACCCCCACCCACTCGGTCATCCACCTGCCCTTCATCATTGTCAACACCAGCAGGAAGACTGTCATTGACTGCAGCATTTCCAATGACAAATTTGAGCACCTGTTCAACTTTGATAACGCGTTTGAAATCCACGGTGACATTGAAGTGCTCAAGCGCTTGGGCATAAAGGTCCCTAGCCTCAGTCCCTTCCTGACCCTCTCTTTTTTAATGTGGTTCTGGTCTGTGCTGGGCCCACTGAGTCCCAGAGATGACAGGCCTCCTCGGTGTATCTTATCTTTCGGGTATGGAATTTGAGGAGGTTGTACAGGTGCTTTTGTGACTTAACATCTACAGAAAAGCCATGGGCAGCTACATGATTTCCTGGCTTTTGTTTGTTTGTTTATTTATTATTTTTTTTGACAGTCTTGTGTCTTGGACTCAGGGACTGAGTACTGTCCCTGGCATCTCTTTGCTCAAAGCTAGCACTTGAGCCACAGCGCCACTTCTGGCCATTTTCTATTTATATGGTGTTGGGGAATCGAACCCAGGGTTTCATGTTTGCAAGGCAAGCACTCTTGCCACTAGTCCATATTCCAAGCCCTTTTTTTTTCTGGTCATGGGCCTTGAACTCTGGGAATGGTCACTGTCCCTGAGATCTTCAGCTCAAGGCTAGCAGTCTTATCACATGAGCCGCAGCGCCACTTCTGGTTTTCTGGTGGTTAATTGAAGCTAAGAGTCTCCTGCCAGAGTTGGCTTTGAACCTCAACCCTCAGATCTCAGCCTCCTGAGTAGCTAGGATTACAGGTGTGAGCCACCAGTGCTGGCGATTTCCTGGCTTTTAAGGATGGATTTTAGCTAAAGGATTGTGAAAATTCTGGTAATACTTCACTAACTGATTGTTTGGCAGTTGTAGTCCTGCAGTACTTTAGGGGCACTTTGAAATCAGTACTTTGATGTCCAAATGGTTGGATAGGTGAGTGTGAGGATTTCTTCAGTTTGCTACCCTTGACTCCCAGTGTAAACATTCAGAAAGTCATAGGATTTGAATCCAGGCTGGGTGTGTATGATAAATGATGGACGGGGTCATCTGATCAGGATGTATTATACATGTAATTGGACATGCTAAATTGAAACCCCCTTGTACAACTACTTGAAAATAAGAAAGTAAACAAATGCAGGCTATGGCACACCTTTGTGAGTGTCCCATGCATCTGTAGAAGAAACCCTCTAGTTCTTACATGTGCTGACCAGGCCAAGATGTTCCGACTGAAACTCTGTGCTGGGCTCCAGCATACTGACTATGACATGGTAAAGTGTTGGTGACATGCCTCTCATGTGTCTTTTCATCCTGTGTAGTTTGAGTTCATGATTGAGTACATCCTGTATGCCCGTGACACATGGCTGAAGGAGGATGGAGTCATCTGGCCAACCACAGCTGCATTATACCTGGTGCCTTGCAGTGCCGACAAGGACGACCACAGCAAGGTGCTCTTCTGGGACAATGCCTATGAGTTCAACCTCAGTGCACTTAAGTAAGTGTGTGTGACCTGCACACAGTGCGGTGCCACCATGGTGTTTCTGGCAAGAAGGAAGGGGTTGGGAGAGCAGTTTTCAAGTTTGATATGGGGCTTCTGTCAGGATGGAAGGAGTTGTGAGGGCAAGCCTGAATTTTACTACTTTGTATGAGTGTATCTGTTCCTCAGAGGCAGTCAGTTAATCCTATGAGGAGCAGTCATTCTTGTTGCAGAAGAGTTGTCTCTTATATAGCTAGAGACTCCAAATGACCTCAGGCACTTTGCTATGACTTTTCACACCTTTTCTTCCTCGTCATTCCTTGAGTACTCATCCAGCTTCTGCGTTGGTTATTGCAGAACAAGGCTAATGTGGTAACTGTGTTCTGTTGAGGGAAGACCTAGCAAAAAAGAGCAGGAGAAGAGAGTCCTGTGGGAATAAGGCTCTTGTTCTGTAGAGTGGACCCTGAAGCCTGGGAGAAGCCCCTGAGAACTAGACTGTGCTGCCGATTGGGCCCTTTGCTAAATTCTAGTGCTAAAGAACCTTGCAGATTTAAAGGTGACTTGATACAGATGTGTTCTAATCTATCTTTCCAAATATAATGAGAAGAAAAAGGTCATGTTCAAAAGTGTAGTCTTTAAGAGTGTGGATGTCAAAATGTGGCAGCATGGCTAGGTTTGACTGTAGGATCTTAGGTCTGCTAGGCAGTTACTCTACCAATGAAGCCACATGTTTAGCTTGCTTTACTGTAGCTATATTTTTCATAGAGCCTTGCTTATTTTTTGTAGGCTATGGGGCTTGAACTCAGGTCCTGAGTGCTGTCCCTGAGCTTTTGTGCTCAAGGCTAGTGTTCTACCCATTTTGAGCCACAGCTCCTCTTCTGCATATCTTGCATTTTTTAATAGGACCCACCTTGGACCTTGATCGTCCTACCTATGCATACCACATAGCTGGGATTACAGGTGCCTTTCACCATGACCACTTTTTTGGTTAAAATGTTGTCTTGCTAACTTTGTGCTCTGACTTGCCTTGATTTTAGATCTTCCAGTCTCTGCCTCCCAAGTAATTAGGAATACAGGTGTGTGCCACTGTACCTGTCTCTGTAACACAAATGCTTATATTCCCAGTGATAATTTTAATTATTTTCAATGAGTCAGGAAATATATTGGTGCTGTTTCTGGTATTTTGTGAAGAAAAGAATATTCCATGATCATTTCCTTGTTCTTATGCCAGGACACCCCTGTATGGATGAGCCTCTTGATTTTTTTGGCCATTCCTGGGACTTGAACTCAGGGCCTGAGCACTGTCCCTGAGCTATCTTTTGCTCAAGGCTAGCAGTCTACCACTTGAGCCACAGCACCACTTCCAGCTTTTTCTGTTTATGTGGGATTGAGGAATTGAACCCAGGGCTTCATGCAAGCTCTCTACTGCTAAACCACATTCCCAGCTGAGCTTCTTGATTTAATACAAATGATTTTCTGATGAGTTTTGGCCTTTTAAAGGCTGCCTGTGCTCTAAAGGGCCTGATGAGCCTTCCTGTTCTGAGAGCAGCATGGAGATTGGGGAAGGGCTAATTCACCAGGAAGAACAGGGAATGTTCAATCCCAACAATGAGGACCAGGTCAGTCCAGGCCTTATTGACACATGCATGGAGGTGATAACTAGATTTTTTTCCCTTAAATAAAAACTTAGATAAAAAAGAAAAGAAAAAAGCAATATAAACATGCGAAATCTTCCCCTGTTAATGTATGGGAAGCATTAGGTCAAAAGTCAAGGGAACAGAGGTAGAGTGTCCTGCACATTGTCCTGTAGTTCATTTGGGAAAACATGGGTAAGAAGGCAGAGAGGGAGTTCATCCAGGTGTTGAAATTTGCCAGAGGTTGAATAACTACAAGGTATGGGGAAGAACAGGAAAGGAGATTATGGGCCTGGGGTGGGGTACAGGAAGTTTCAGGACAGGAGCAGTGCCTTGTGAATGAGAAGGCTGAGTCAGCCCACTGTGAGCCTATTGTTTAGCACTTGGAGAAATGCCATTTCTTCTCCATACCAGACACTGACATGTATTTCATGCATAACACTGTAACATGCACTGTAGGAATTTGTGGCCTGTGTCAAATTATAGCTGTAGAGAAAATCACCCAGAAACCAATAACACAAACACTTAAAGTTTCATGTTCCAGAAGTCAGGAAAAAAGGATGATAGGACAATATTCAGGAAAAGATACTTGCTGGATAGTCTTAGAGTCCAATAAAACTAAAGATGAATATTCACGTGAGATTATAGTTAAAATTCAGTACAATTACTAGTAACAAATATTGAGCAATTATGTTATTAGTAACTAGAATGCAAGTTTAATGTTATTTTTATGTCCAAGATGGACAAAAGTGGAAACAGTCTGTGCATGCCTGTCAGCAGCCATCTGCATGTATGGTGATATGCAGAGGAGACATGTGTCATGCACCAGAGCTGTGGAGAAAGGGTATTAGAGGTGGCCAATCACTCACCATAGCCTCCCATCAGGGGTGGTAGTTATGGTGAGCATGGAAATCTATGAAAACAAATAGCATTACATAACAAATGGCATTAACTATCTGAATGAAGAATTCACAGCTGTTTGAAAAAATAACATAAATTTTAAGATTAGTAATGGTACTAGAAATTCAAGATAGTTGCCAAGATAAACCATTTATACAGAATGACTTGTATTTGCATAAATACTTAGGACTAGGTAGGTATACATGCTGGGAAACGCAATGTATCAAAATGTTAGGAGTTTAGAAAATCGATTTTTTTCTTCATACTTGACTATTACAAATTCTATTTTACATTTATATTGAAAATAAGTTCTTAAATATGTATGTATAATATAGTCTGTATTAAAACATGTGATTTGCTATTTCAGAGTTAACTACTGTTTATAATTTTAAAAACAGTTCTGGGGTACATAGATGGCATTCTGGCCCACACAGGAGGGTCAGGACTGGAACAGCAAGGGGCATGGATGGGCACAGGGGTTGATAGTGTAGGCAGGGAGGGGGGACACAGGGAGGGGGAAGCAAGGAGGAAGACAAAGGCAGAGGGTTTGGGTACAAATGGGTTGGTACAGGTTTTTGGGTGAGGTAGGCACAAGGGTTGGGTATGTGATTGGGAATAGAGAAAGAGTTGGTAATGGGCTGGGAGGGGTGGTTCCCGCACAAAGGAGTGGGTGAGCACAAGAGGGGATGAGCACAGGGCTAGGTATAGGAGTGGGGATGTGGACACAGCATGGGAGGGAAGGGTTAGGGTTAGCACTGGGGATGGGGACATGGGGAGCAGGCAGGATGGGGCAGCAATGCTAGGATGCAGGTTTGTGTAATAGTGTGGGCCCTGTTTGTTACTTGCTGCATTTGTTCTGTACCAGAATTTGAGGCTTGGGTGCCACTCCAGATCTGGCCATGTGGTGCATTTGTTTGAAGTAACCAGGAGCAAGAGTGTCTTTTGTATTTGTGGTAAAATAGGATATCTGAAAATAGAATCAAAAGCTACAGCAGGGGCTGGGGATATAGCCTAGTGGCAAGAGTGCCTGCCTCGGATACACGAGGCCCTAGGTTCGATTCCCCAGCACCACATATACAGAAAACGGCCAGAAGCGGCGCTGTGGCTCAAGTGGCAGAGTGCTAGCCTTGAGCGGGAAGAAGCCAGGGACAGTGCTCAGGCCCTGAGTCCAAGGCCCAGGACTGGCCAAAAAAAAAAAAAAAAAAAAAGCTACAGCAAACAGCTATAACTCGATCCTCTTGGTCATGTGATAGTTGGTATGTAGCTGCTGAAATCTCCACCTATGATATTAAAGGGTAACTGGCCAGCTCTGGGTACTGCTCCTACAAGGCTCAGCAAGGAGGTGGGTAGATCCTGCCAGGCAGGGGCTGGTCCTCAGGATTTCTTCAAGCCCAAGGTGAAGGCAAGAATGAATACTGTTTGCAAGGAAGAAGCCAGGCTGTTTAAAGCTTAATGACCTTGAGTCTGTACTTTGGCCTTTTCACCAGATCTTTAGCAATCAAGGAGTTTTTCTCAAAACCCAAGTGTAATCATATCTTGAAGCCAGAAGACTGGCTCTCTGAACCCTGCACCATATTGCGGTTGGACATGAGAACTGTGCAGTTGGACATGAGAACTCTTACCTAGAGGTAAGAGGAGGGCAGCCTGCTCCTTCCAGATGTTAATCCACTGCCTGTGAATTGCTAGGCACCTGCCTAACACAGTACAGACTTCAAGAGGGTGTGGATTGTGCATCATAGATTATTGTATTTTATGAATAAGTGGTTCATACTCCTTTTATATGACTTTTCCTTTAGTTTGCATTTATGTTCTATTTTGATTTTGTCTTTATGGTTTTTACATCATTTTCTTTATAGTTAGTTTCTTAGTTTCTTCAGTTATTTGTAGGCCTACTTAATCTTGACATTTTCAAAATCATACTGTTTTCACTTGAATTACAGTAACTGAATTATAGCAAGTTAATTATACATGTTCTTTTAGTGTTTTCAGCTGTCATCGATTATAGAATTTTTGTCTTGCTCATGATTAGGATTAGGGGTAGGTCTAGTGAGTGCTATATATGTGTGCAGGCAGCTTCCAGCAGCATAGGAGTTTGGGATGGATATGTGCAGCAGAACCTGAATCACTTAAGACTGTCTGCATGGTCCATGGAATCTCATAGACTTGGGTTCATATTAGGATTAGGTTGGAGTTGTCATTGGGGTAATTTTCAGTCTGTAGCCCCAACATGTATCCTGTGCTTGAGTTCAGACCATGCGTGGTGAGCTGCACTTTGATATCCAAAAGGCTGGCACCTTGCATGGCTTCACAGCCTGGTACAGTGTGCGGTTCCGGAGCATGGAGGAGGGGCAGCCGCAGCAGGTGCTCAGCATCTTACTTAACCAGTGCCCTAATGGTTCTGCCCCACATGCCACTCAAATAATATTTCAAAGGTGCTTCTTCCTGTCTCAGTAGCCTTTTTTTTTTTTTTTGCCAGTCCTGAGGCTTGAACTCAGGGCCTGGACACTGTTCCTGAGCTTCTTTTGCTCAAGGCGAGTTGAGCCCTAGTGCCACTTTCAACTTTTTCTGTTTATGTGGTACTGAGAAATTGAACCCAGGACTTCATGCATGCTAGCCAAGGACTCTACCACAGAGCCACCTTCCCAGCACCTCACTAAGCGTTCTCACATGTAACATAAAGTTCTAAGTAATACCAAACTGTCTTCTTTATAAACTTTGGAAATAACGTATCTGTCTTTTCCACTAAATGACAGTCTCTTGGGAGATATAACTAAATGGCAAAATATTCACCTATAAAAATCTTTACCCTTGTGCTGGGAACATAGCCTAGTGGCAAGTGTGTTTGCCTCGTATACATGAGGCCCTGGGTTCAATTCCCCAGCACCACATAAAAAAACTGGTTGAAAGGTACTTCCCTTGGCTCAAGTACTTACAGATAATAAAAATATAATTGAAAATGTGCCTTCTAAAATTATAACACTTTTATATATTGGAGACAATGAAGAAAAGTAAAGAATTTCATTGTAGAGCCTTTATAAAATACTCCCTTTATTAACTGGTAAGGTCCTCATTTCCATAGATTTTATTCTCACGGAAACAGTAGAATTCAGACATAAAATTTACCAGAGATAAGACATACATATTAACCATCTGTAGCAGTTTCAAGAGCTCTTTAGTAGCAACAGAAGCCAGGGAGGAGCAGTAACTGTGCCACAGGAGGTTACATTCATTTAAGGCTTTAACACACAAGGCAAAGCCTTCATAAAATGCTGTTTCATTAGACCCTAGTTAATAGTGCTTTAACTATAAACACAGAACTAGTACTTACTTAACTATGTAGTATGACAACTACAATTTTTTAAAATTGTGAATAAATGACTTTGTAAAACAGAAAAATATAATTTTAAAGCTACAATTTTAAGCCAGATGCCAGTGCCTCATGCCTGTGATCCTAGTTTCCTAGGAAGCTGAGATCTGAGTATTCTGGTTCAAAGACAGCCAGAACAGGATAGTCTGTGAGTTTATCTCCAATAAACTACCAAAAAGCTGGATGTAGAGCTTTGATTCAGGTGATAGAGTGCTATCCTTGAGCACAAAAGGTCAAGGACACTTGATCAGGGCCTGGGATCAGGTCCTAGAACCAGTAACACACACACACACACACACACACACACACACACACACAAAACCTACAACTTTATTATGTATGTATGTATGTATGTATGTATGTATGTATGTATGTATGTATGTATTTATTGCCAGTCCCAGGCTTTGGACTCAGGGCTTGAGCACTGTCCCAGACTTCTTTTTGCTCAAGGCTAGGTCTCTGCAACTTGAGCCACAACGTCACTTCTTGCCATTTTCTATATATGCGGTGCTGAGGAATCGAACCCAGGGCCTCATGTATACGAGGCAAGCACCATACCCCCAGCCAAAACCTACAACTTTATAATGTAGGTTTTTTTTTCTAATTTAAGATAGTCAGAAATTTATATAGCAAAATTGTGCCCTAAAATTCTAATTTTTGTGTACAAATATTGAATCACTTGTTAAAATGTAGGGCACTTAAGTATTCAAACACCATGAAATCTACACTTGAATAGTAGTGAACTACAGATGAAGATCCAGAAATGGGCACACATGTAAGTAAAGTAGATTGCCCAAAGTTTTCATTGTAGTTCTTCATTTTCATATTATAACAAATTCAGTGACTTGTTCTACTGACATCAGTTGTTGGTAGGAAAGACATTTCCTAAAAGCAAGAGATAACTGTTGTAGGGAGCAGCTGACTCCATCTTGATTAGGGAAACTCTGGGAGACGTGGAATCTCCTCCCTCCAACCCTGTAACAACCCTGTAACTGTTGTTGAGGGCTCATACTCTGCTGATAAAGAGGCAAGTAGAGCTTGGGGGGCTGGTTACTGATCTGTAATCCTAGCTACTCAGGAAAATGAGATCCTAGGATTGTGGTTTGAAGCCAGCCAGGGCAGGAAAGCCCATGAGACTCTTCTCCAATAAACTACTCACAAAAAGCCAGATGTAGAGCTGTGGCTTAAGTGGTAAGTAGCCTTGAGAAAAGAAGCTCAGCGACAGAACCCAAACTTGGACTAGGAGGATGAGGAAGAAGTGTGGGGAACAAAGTGCAAACTCAAGAATTAAGAAAAACTGGAGCTGTGGCTAGTGGGTCCCACCTGTAATCCTAGCTAGTCAGGAAGCCCAGGTCTGAGGACCACAGTTCAAAGCCAGCTCTGGCAGGAAAGTCCTGGAGACTCTTATCTCCAATTAACCGCCAGAAAGCCACCAGTGTCAGTGTGGCTTAAGTGGTAGAGCATTAGACTTGAGCTGAAGAGTTCAGGGACAGCACCCAAGGGCACAGTTCAAATGCAATGACAAAAAAAAATTGGAATCACTGTCAAATCAAATAATGATTTGACAATAATAGTTACAGTGCTTGATAGTCCATAAAAGCAATGAATTCTTCAGCAAGAGGATCAGAGTGACTAATGTCTAATTAAACGGTGAGCTAGTTTCCTCAGCTGTAAACAGAAATAATAATCTCTCTGCTCACCGAGCTCACAGAGCCCTGCTCACATGGCTGCTAAAATTCAAATGTAATTACTCTTGTATCTAGTGGCTTATACTGCACTTACAGTGCAAGTCTAGTGCTTGTGGCTCACATCTGTAATCTTAGGTACTCAATAGGCTGAGATCTGAGGATCCTGGTTAGAAGCCAGCTTGGTGAAGAATAGCCCCTGATATTCTTATCTCCGATAAACTATTCCGAAAACTCCAGAAGTGGTGCTGTGGCTCAAGTGTAGAAGGCTAGCCTTGAGCACAAAGAGGCTCAGGGACTGTGACCAGGCCCTGATTTTGAGCCCCACAACCAATAAAAAACAAAGCCCAAGGACCTGTGGGGGGAGGGCAGACCAGTGTATACTTCATGCTATATTATAAAAATGCTTTTGTTGTTATTTATTTTTACTTTTAGAGTTTAAAGAGCGATTTTATTCTCACATTAACCATATTGGTACTTAATCGGGTATACTTTTGCTATTGAAAGTTCTAGATTATATTTGAAGTACTGGAATATGTTAAATTTCACTGTGTGGAAGACTATGAAATTTAGATCCTCAAGCATTTTCTGGGAATTACTTCTAGTAAACTGGACTTAAATGTAGGTGTCAAAAAATAATTAGCACTTTGTCCCAGACTAGAGCTTTTTATTAGCCAGCAGGCCTTTAGCAAAGTCACTCAACTGAGTCTTCTCAGCATCTCTTAGGCTCACTATCACAGTGTATGTAGTTTTATAACAGGATAGTTAACATAATCACTTATAGTTAACAAAACTGTAGTCTTATAAAAACACTTTTATGTCATCAAACACTGGAACTCCTACTATGCGAGACATGTATTATCATATAGAAAAACAACAGGAAAAATGTACAGAAGTTAAAAATGCTTTTGAGTCATCAGAGTCATGTACGACATAAAGAAGATTCAGAGGGAAGGGTGACATTGCAGTAACTGTGTGCATCAGGTTTTAAGATATTTTTGCTATAATGATTACTTTTGAAAAATAAAATTACACGGAAGTGTTAATTTCTTTTTTCTTTTTTTTTTTTTTTGGCCAGTCCTGGGCCAATTACACGTCACATAATAACATCATGTCATCACATCACACCATCACTTTACCAGATTCCATGACATCACCAGATCCAATCACATCACCAAATCACATGACATCATCACGTCACATCACAACACCTCACATCATTGCCCTTTACAATTGAAAAATGCCTATCCTGTCCGCTCCTTCCTTTCCTCTCCCTCTCCTCCCCCTCCTCCGCCTCCATTCCTCCTCCTCCTCCACTCACATCCTTCTTTTATATTTTTTTCTTTATTTTCTGTTTCCTCCAGACATTGTATTTCTATATAAGACCAGGCTGGATTTGAACTCTCAATCTTCCCGCCTCAGCCTATCAACAGTGGGGCTTACGTGAATTTGCCACCGTACATGTCCCAATGTTATGATCTAAAAGGTTCTGAAAATGCGCTTTTTTAGTTCTGTTTTAATAGCAAGAGATTTACCTGTAGAGTAAAGTAGAATTTGATTTCATTCCCCTTTTCACCACCTCCTCCACAGGGTTAGGGGTAGGGGTCAGGGTCAGGGGTTAGGGTCAAGGGTCAAGTTTCAGGGTCAGATTCAAGGTCAGGATCAGGGGGTAGGGTCAAGGGTCAAGGTTCAGGGTCAGATTCAGGATCAGGGGTTAGGGTCAAGGGTCAAGGGACAAGGGTCAGGGTCTGGGTCAAGGTCAGGGGTAAGGGTCGAGGGTCAGGGACTGGGGTTAGGGTCAAGGGTCTAAGGTTAGGATCAGGGGTTAGGGTCAAGGGTTTGGGGTCAAGGGTCAAGGGTCTTGGGGTCAGAGTCAGGGGTCAAGGGTCTAGGGTTACGGTTAGGGTTTAGGGTTAGGTTTAGGGTTAGGCTTAGAGTCAGGGTCAGGGGTTAGGGTCAATGGTCAAGGTTCAGGGACAGATTAAAGGTCAGGATCAGGGGTTAGGGTCAAGGTTCAGGGTCAGATTCAGGATCAGGATCAGGGTCAGAGTCAGAAGTTAGGCTCACAGGTCAAAGGTGAGGGTCACGGGTTATGGTCAAGGGTCAAACTTTTTTTTTTCACATTTTTATTATCAAACTGATGTACAGAGAGGTTACAGTTTCATACGTTAGGCATTGGATACATTTCTTGTTCTGTTTGTTACCTTGTCCCTCATGCAACCTTTCTTCCCCCCCTTCCCTTTCCCACCCGAGGTGTTCAGTTCACTTACACCAAATAGTTTTGCAAGTATTGTTTTTTTAGTTATTTCTCCTTTTTTACTCTGTGTCTCTCAAATTTGGTATTCCCTTTGAATTTCCTACTTCCAATACCAGTAAATACGGTTTGCAATATACTCAGATAAGATTACAAAGATAGTGTAGGTACAACCATAGGAAGGTGATACAAGAACATCATCAATAATAGAAACTACACATATACATAGGACGTTGAGAGTAGTTACAACTGTGATATAGCAATTGTTTCCATAACATGGAGTTCATGTCACTTAGCATCATCTTATGTGTTCATAAGGGTATAGCTGTTGGGCCTTGTGATGCTCTGCTATGGCTTGTCTAAACGTGTACTAATTGTTCCCAATAAGGGAGACCATAGAGTCCATGTTTCTTTTGGTCTGGCTCACTTCACTTAGTATAACTTTTTCCAAGTCCTTCCATTTCATTACAAATGGAAAAATGTCATTCTTTCTGATCGATGCATAAAATTCCATTGTGTATATGTACCACATTTTCCTGATCCATTCATCTATGGAGGGCCATCTGGGTTGGTTCCAGATTCTCGCTATGACAAATTGTGCTGCGATGAACATTGTTGTGCTGGTGGCATTACTGTGATTTTGTTTGTGGGGTTTTGGATAGATACCCAACAGTGGGGCTGCTGGGTCATAGGGGAGTTCTATAATGAGCCTTCTGAGGAATATCCATACTGCTTGCCAGAGTGGTTGAACCAGTTTACATTCCCACCAACAATGAAGTAGGGTTCCCTTTTGGCCACATCCCCTCCAACAATTGTTATTATTAGCTTTCTTGATATATGACATTCTTGCTGGGGTGAGATGCAATCTCAATGTTGTTTTGATTTGCATTTCCTTTATGGCCAGTGATGTGGAGCATTTTTTCATATGCCTATTGGCCATTCTCATTTCCTCATCAGAGAAGTTTCTTTGTAAGTCTTTAGCCCACTTGATGTGGGGGCTATTGGTTCTTTGCGGTTTTGTTTTGGAAGAAGGTAATTTTTTTAGTTCTGCATATATTTTAGAGATTAGGCCTTTGTCTGCTGAATGTCCGGTAAAGATCTTCTCCCAGTCTGTGGGCTTTCTGTTTATCTTGAGAGGTATGTCCTTTGCCGTGCAGAAGCTCTGCAGTTTGATGCAGTCCCATTTGTCCAACCTTTCTTTGATTTGTAGCCTTTCAGTGTCTTTGTTAAGGAAGTTCTGTCCTGTGCCAAGGAGCCCGAGTGTTTCTCCTACTCCTTCCTTTAGTGTTTTCAGGGTGCCTGTTTTGATTTTAAGGTCTTTAATCCATTTGGAATTGATTTTGGTGCAGGGTGATATATAAGGATCTAGTTTTAGTTTGTTGCATGTGTTGAGCCAGTTTTGCCATCACCACTTGTTAAAGAGGCTATCTTTCTTCCATACTATTGTTTTAGCTCCTTTATCAAAGATTAAGTAGGCGTAGTTCTGTGGGTTCAATTCTGGGTCTTCAATTGTGTTCCATTGGTCTTCAGGCCTGTTCCGGTGCCAATACCAAGCAGTTTTTATTACTATTGCTTTATAATCCAGCTTGAAGTTGTGTATTGTAATTCCTCCAGCACTGTTCTTTCTGCTTAGGAGTGTTTTTGCTATTCTAGGTCTTTTATTGTTCCATATGAATTTCTGGATTGCTTCCTCTATTTCATTAAAGAATGGTGTTGGGATATTAATGGGTATTGCATTGAATTTGTAGATAGCCTTTGGCAATATTGCCATTTTGATTATATTAATCCTCCCAATCCAGGAGCATGGGAGGTTTTTCCTTTTTCTTACTTCTGACTTAATTTCATTTTTTAAGCTTTTAAAGTTCTCTTCAAAGAGGTCTTTCACTTCTTTGGTTAAGGTTATTCCTAGGTATTTTATGTTTTTGGGGGCTATTGCAAAAGTAGTTGCTTTCCTGATTTCAGCCTCAGTCTTCAGGTCATTAGCATAGAGAAAGGCCGTTGATTTTTGAAGGTTTATTTTATATCCTGCAACTTTGCCAAAGTTTTGGATCAGCTCTAGTAGCTTGGGGGTAGAGTCTATGGGATTCTTTAGGTATAGGATCATGTCATCTGTGAAGAGAGAAAGTTTAACTTCATCTTTTCCTATTTGGATCCCCTTTATATTTTCTTCTTGCCTAATTGCTCTGGCTAGGAATTCTAGTACTATGTTGAAGAGCAGGGGAGAGAGTGGACATCCCTGCCTTGTTCCTGATTTTAAAGGGAATGGCTTTAGTTTTTCGCCATTTAGAGTTATGCTTGCTGTTGGTTTGTCATAAACTGCCTTGATTATGTTCAGGAATGTTCCCAGGAATCCCAGTTTTTCCAGGGCTTTTAGCATAAATGGGTGCTGGATGTTATCGAACGCTTTTTCCGCATCCAGCGATAAAACCATGTGGTTCTTTACCTTGTTCCGGTTGATGTGGTGGATAACATTAATTGACTTGCGTATAATAAACCAGCTTTGCATTCCTGGGATGAATCCAGTTTGATCGTGGTGTATGATTTTTTGATGACCTGTTGACGTTGATTGGCCAGAATTTTTTTGAGAATTTTTGCATCTATGTTCATCAGGGAGATTGGTCTGTAGTCCTCTTTCCGTGATGAGTTTCTGCCTGGTTTTGGGATGAGTGTTATACTGGCTTCATAAAATGAGTCTGGTAGTGAACGTTCTCTTTCAATTTCATTGAAGAGTTTGAGAAATATTGGAGTGAGTTCTGTTTTGAAGGCCTTGTAGAATTCTGCGGTGAATTCGTCTGGACCTGGGCTTTTCTTGGATGGGAGATCATTGATTGCTGTTTATATTTCAATACTGGATATGGGTCTGTTTAGAAGGTTTAAGTCTTCATGGTTGAGTTTTGGGGTATCAATTTTTTATAGGAAATCATCCATTTCTTCCAAGTTTTTGAATTTGTTGGCATAAATAGGTTTGCAAAATAGTCCCTTATTATTTTCTGAATTTCGGTTATTTCTGTGGTGATGCTACCTGTTTCATCTCTTATCTTGTTTATTTGAGTGTGCTTCCTTCGTTTTTTGGTCAGGTTTGCCAGGGGTCTGTCTGTCTTGTTGATTTTTTCAAAGAACCAACTCTTTGTTTTGTTGATTCTTTCGATGGTTTTTTTCGTCTCTAATTGATTTAATTCTGATTTGATTTTAATTATTTGCTTCCGTCTATTGAATTGGGGTTTGCCTTGCTGTTCTCTCTCCAGAAAATTAAGGTGCTTCCTTAAATTACTGAGTTGCTGTTTCTCCAGTTTGTTGATGTATGTACTCAGAGATATAAATTTTCCTCTGAGTACTGCCTTTGCTGTGTCCCAAAGGAGCTGGTACTTTGTGTCCTCAACTTGTTTGAAGTCTATAAACATTTGAATTTCCGTTTTAATTTCTTCAATGACCCACTGATGGTTCAGCAGTGTGCTCTTTAGTCTCCATGAATTTTTGGATTTTCTGAGGTGATTGAATTCTTGAGCTCTAATTTTATTCCATTGTGGTCTGAGAGAATGCAGGGAATGATTTTGATACTTCTGAATTTGTACAGATTTTCTTTGTGCCCTAAGATGTGATCTATTTTGGAGAATGTTCCATGTGCTGCCGAAAAGAATGTATATTCTGTCCTTGGTGGGTGGAATAATCTGTAGATGTTGATGAAGTCTAGTTGGTCTATGCAATTGTTTAGTTCTGTGGTTTCTTTGTTCAGTTTTTGGCGTGTTGATCTGTGTAGAGGTGATAGTGGAGTGTTAAAGTCCCCCACTATCATTGTGTTTGGGTCTGTGAATGTTTTTAGAGCCAGTAGTGTTTGTTTGATGAAGTTGGGTGCTCCTGCATTTGGTGTGTAGATATTTTGGATGGTTATTTCTTCCTGTTGGAGAGATCCTTTTACTAGTATGTAGTAACCTTCTTTGTCTCTTCTTACCTTTTTTAATTTGAAGTCAATTTTGTCTGAAAGTAGGATTGCAACTCCAGCCTGCTTATGGGGGCCATTTGCTTGATAGATTTGTTTCCAGCCTTTCACTTTTAGAAGATGTTTACTTTTGCTGGATAGATGTGTCTCTTGGAGGCAGCAGTAAGATGGATCTTGATTTTTGATCCAACTTATGAGCCTATGTCGTTTGATTGGAGAATTAAGTCCATTAATGTTGACAGGATTGAGAGGTGATCGTTTGTTCCTTTCATTATCACTATCTTGTTTAAAGCTGTGTCTTCCCATTTCTTGATCAAGTGTTCAATAAATAGGGTTCATTTCTCTGTCTGTGTTGGGATCTTGATTATTTTCCCTGTATAGTACATCTTTAAGGATTTTGTGTAAAGCTGGTTTGGTGGAGATATATTGTTTCCGTTTTTCCTTATTGTGGAAGCCTTTTATTTGACCTTCGGCTATGAAGGAGAGTTTGGCTGGGTACAGAATTCTTGGTTGGTAGTTATTTTTATTTAGAGTTTGGTATACTTCATTCCAGGCTCTCCTTGCTTTCATGGTCTCTGCTGAGAAGTCTGGGGTAATTCTGATTACTTTTCCTTTATATGTGATTGTTTTCTTTGCCCTAACAGCTTTGAGTATTTTTTCCTTGCACTCTGCTGAAGCTGTTTTGATCACAATGTGTCGGTGGGAAGTCCTATTCTGGTCTGGTCGATTTGGGGTTCTAAATGCTTCTTGTATCTGTATAGGCCTTTCCTTCTGGATGTTTGGGAAGTTCTCAGCTAATATTCTGTTAAATAGGTTGCCTATCCCATTAACCTCTTTCTCCAAGTTTTCCTCAATACCTATTATCCTTAAATTGGGCTTCCTGATCGTGTCTTGAATCTCCTGCAGCGATCAGTTTTGTTGCTTGGACTGGATGTGTATTGATTTTTGATCTTTCTCCATAGAGTCTAAGGAATCTTCAGCTCCTGAGATTCGATCCTCTGCTTCAGTTAGTCGGGACTGTAGGCTAGCTACTTGATTACGAATCTGTTTTCCTTCTGACTGGTCTTTCCTGATGATTTCCATGTCATTTCTTAGGTCCTGTATGGACTTCTTTACTTCATTAAGTTCACTACTTTGGTTTTGAGTGTTGTCTTTCATATCTTTAAGCTGGGTAACTATCTTTTCATTTGACTCTTGAAGCTCATTTATCTTTCTATTTGTGGATGCTATGAAATTCTCCATTAATTTTTGCTTTGCATCCTCACGCTCTAACATAATTGACTGAAGAGTTTCAAACTTTTCATTTATCATGTTTATCAGTAGACTTTGTAGAGCATTTTGGGGGTTTTCTTCTATGTTTTTGATTGACTGCTCTGCTTCCTGCTTGTTTTGAGTGGGGGATAAGACTTCATTGTTTGCCATCTTTCTTGTGTTTCTTCTGCCCATCTGAATTGGGAATGCCAGTCTACCAGCACCTGTGAGCACCGTTTAAGACCCAAAGCAGCCCTTACCAAGCACTGTTTTGCAAATCGTACAATTTCACAATTATATACAGATAACTTGTATACCTGTCTATAAAGATAGATTTGGTGTTCCTAAAGAATACAATTTCAATATAACAACTGATCCTGTGCCCTGTATTCAGTAGTTACTTATTTACTGTTACAACTCTATATGCAATTCTTGTTTTCATATTAAGTTCTTTTAGGACTGGCTTTCTCTATGAACCCCTTCGATTAACTCGTATTAAGGTGGGATACCCTCTATCCAATAACCAGGAGTCAATGGAACTTGGAGGTCCAGGCAGTAAGTCAGGAGGGTAAGTTGGAGGCAGTAAAGAGAATAGAGTAAAATGTATTGGGGAGGGTAGGGGTCAAGGGTCAAGGGTTAGGGTTAGGGTCAAGGGTCAAGCGTTTGGGGGTCAAGGGTCAAGCGTTTGGGGTCAAGGGTCAAGGGTCTTGGGGTCAGGATCAGCGGTCAAGGGTCAAGGGTTTGGGTCAAGGGTCAGGGTCATATTGAGGGTCAAGGGTCAGGGTCAATGTCAGGAGTTAGGGTCAAGGGTCAAAGGTTAGGGTCAGGGGTTAGGGTCAAGGGTTTTGGGTCAAGGGTCTTGGGGTCAGGGTCAGGGGTCAAGGGTCTAGGGTTAGGGTTTAGGGTTAGGGTTATAGTCAGGGTCAGGTGTTACGGTCAAGGGTCAAGGTTCAAGGACAGATTAAAGGTCAGGGTCCGGGGTTAGGTTGAAGGGTCAAGGTTGAGGGTCAGATTCAGAATCAGGATCAGAGTCAGTCAGGAGTTAGGGTCACAGGTCAAAGGTGAGGTTCACGGGTTAGGGTCAAGGGTCAAACTTTTGGGCTCAAGGGTCAAGGGTATCGGGGTCAGGGTCAGTGGTCAAGGGTTAGGGTTAGGGTCAAGGGTCAATCGTTTGGGGTCAAGGGTCAAGGGTCTTGGGGTCAGGGTCAGCGGTCAAGGGTCAAGCGTCAATGGTTTGGGTCAAGGGTCAAGATTCAGGGTCATATTGAGGGTCAGGTTCAAGAGTCAAGGGTCAGGGTCAGGGTTAGGGGTAGGGTTAGGGTTGGGGTCGGGGTTGGGTTGGGGTTGGGTCAGGGTTAGGGGTAGGGTTAGGGGTAGGGTTAGTGTTAGGGGTAGGGGTAGGGTTAGGGTAGGTTTAGGCTAGGGTAGGGTCAGGGTTAGGGTCAGGGTTAGGGTCAGGGTCAGGGTCAGGGTTAGGGTCAGGGTCAGGGTTAGGGTTAGGGTTACGTTTAGGGTTAGGGGTAGGTTAGGGGTAGGGGTAGGGGTAGGGTTAGGGTTAAGGTTGGGTAAGGGTTAGGGTTGGGGTTGGGGTTGGGTTAGGGTTAGGGTAGGGGTAGGTTAGGGTTAGGGTTAGGGTTTAAGGGTTAGGGTTAGGGGTAGGTTAGGGTTAGGGTTTAGGGGTAGGGTTAGGGGTAGGGGTAGGGTAGGGTTAGGGTTAGGGTTAGGGTTTAAGGGTTAGGGTTAGGTTAGGGTTAGGGTTTAGGGTTAAGGGTAGGGTTAGGGGTAGGGGTAGGGGTAGGGTTAGGTTTAGGGTTAGGGTAGGTTTAGGTTTAGGGTTAGGGTTAGGGTTCAGTTTAGGGTCAGGGTCAGGGGTAGGGGTAGGGGTAGGGTTGGGGTTGGGGTTGGGTTACGTTTAGGGTTAGGGTTAGGGTGAGGGTGAGGGTGAGGGTTAGGTTTAGGGTTAGAGGGTTAGGGTTAGGGTTGGGTTAGGGTTAGGGTAGGGTTAGGGTTTAGGGTTAGGGTTAGGGTTAGCGTCAGTGTCAGCATGTGGGTTTTGGCTATTGGGTGAGTGTCACTGTTTTTGTGACATTTCTTTCCTCAATGTGTCACATTTCCTTGAGTGAGTCCACTTGCCTGCAGGTATGTTTGCACCGAGATATCTCATCCATCTGTGAGTGCCAGGATTGAAATTTTGCCATGTGGGAACTTGCAATGGAATGTTGTTTTCATCATGTCTGTAGCATTCATTGTGTTGTTAAAAAAACATAATAGTGCCATGTGTGTGTTTAACGTGGAATGTATTGTATTTCGAAACCATTCATGATAGTTTAAATGTTGATCTGTACTCGTGTATGAAAAACTAATTGAAAGTAGTGGTGTCACGTATTCCTTATCTTGTTGGTCGTTCTTGTTTCCTCTTACGTTTTGTGTGATAATGTACGGCATGTTATGTTTTACCATGTGCAATCCAAACCGTGGCTATAGTGTGTTTCGGTCCTACATTGTTTTCCAACTGAGTGATTATCACCGGTTTTGTAGGGGTTAGAACACAATAAAGATTCTGAGTAGTTTACAGTGTTCGTGTGGTTTTTCTTTTTTTTTTTTTACCCTAAAATGTTTGCATAGACGAACCCGCATTGTGCATCATATGTAATGTAAATGTCATGCATGAAGTGATCGTGTCGTCGTGTTTCCCTTATAGGCACGGGCATCTGTTGTGTCCACGCAGTCTTTTTTCTTCATGCACGGTTACTGTTTGACTGTATATCTTTCAATTCTGTTCACTTTAGTAATCCCTTGTGTCTTTCCTTCTAACAGGTTCCTTGACACACATGTCGTACCAAAGAGAAGAATCACTGTTGTGTCTGCGTTTTCAGAGATGAGGAATGAAATGATGTCGCTTTGCACGTCGAGGATGAATCTGGTCACATGTGCATCTCGTGGTGTACTCCATCACACACGGCCTCCGCTTCATTGCTCCCTGAACTCGTTGATTCCGAAGAGTCTATTTTATTGGCTGTCATTGAAAACACACCCTCACGCACACGTGAAAAGAGACCTTGTTGTTTTAACATTGAATGCCATGTTGTTTATTATGTCCTTTGTTTCATTTTCAGGCATATGTTCATGAATGATTAGTGACCGTGTGTGTTATATGCTTCTGTTCCTATATTCATTATGTTATTGATGGCTTTTCCCTTTTTAGGTTTTCACATAAATATTATATTTTCTGACCTTCTTTTTGGTGTCTTGTGTCTTTTGAATCGTGGGCTAGCAGATCAATGTGTTTGGGTGTTAGCCCCAGAACCTCTTCAGAGCGTATACCTTTTTTTTGTAATATCGGGATGAAGTCGGTATTCGATATCCCCGTCTTCCTTCCACAGTACCACGTGCCGTAAAGTGACTGTGAAGTGTTATCACATAGCTAGTGTTATCATCGAAAACAGGATGCAAAGTCAAGCCAGCCCCCGCCCCCACCCCACGGTCGTATGTGAGCACCGGCAACACTCACGGCAGTGTGGCCCAGCCCGTTTTCGACCTGTCCCACGTCAACCCTCACCTCGTTCAACGGTGTCCCCCATTTTAGTAATCCTCTTTCCGCCACCCCTCACCCCGCTCACCGCCATCCCCCACCGTCATAATCACCGTGATCCCACTCTTCCATCCCCGCCAGCTGAAACGCCGGTCCCCCGAACCGTTATGTCCCCTACCCCCCCCAGTTTTTCCATCCCCTCCCTCTGAAACCACGCACCCCCCTTCATCCCTTCCCACAGTGATCGCGGCCCAGCGGTCTCCCTACCCCGAATCTTATCAGAATATCGTGCGTCGTGCAATGGAATCCTAGTTCTGTCCCCCGACTTTCCGTGCCTGTGGTAGAAACCCCAGCCTCCACTGTCCCTGGCACCAATCAATTTTGAGTCACGCTTAGTGCCGTAGCAAGGAGCCTCCCTCCTTTAATAATTGTCTTTTCTATGTGTAGGTGTAGGGATCCACCCCGCCAACCTCGTTGCATGCTGAGGTTTAATGTTTTCGGTCAGCCCGAGTCCTGTAATAACCTATGAATATCAGTGCTGCAGCCAGTGTCATGTTTGTATCAATCCCCGACCTCTGAAACCCTGGTCCACCCTGAACCCGGTGTATGTATTCTGTACCCACGGATGGTTATCCTTAGTTCTAGGGCTATCGTAGCCGCAAGCCTCTGGAAACGTCATTCCTCCTTTATTCCTTCCTCGCCGCAGAATGTATGTCCTCAAGTGCGTCACTTGATAATTCCCTTTTATTGTTGATAGCACGGAACCCCACCTCTCCCCTTCACAGCGTAATTCAGAAAGCACAGTGGCAATGAAATGTAAAGTAGACGATTCGCAGCCACGTAGGAGCGTGCAGTCCGTGATCCGTTACCTATCAGTCACGTACCGCAAAGACTCAGAAGTCGTAGCGGCGAAGGACATCCGTGATCACGTGCCATCTGAGCACACCGGACACCGTGCGTACTGTTATTTGATCCGCGTAATTGAATGGGAGTATCTGAAACGGTAGACAGTGGCCGGGGATATAGCCTATCGGGAAGAGTGCCCACCTCGGATACACGAGGCCCTAGGTTTGATCCCCCATCACCACTTATACAGAAAACGGCCACAAGGGTCGCTGTGGCTCAAGTGGCAGAGTGCTAGCCTTGAGCGGAAGAAGGCAGGGACAGTGCTCAGGCCCTGAGTCCAAGGCCCAGTACAGGCCAAAAAAAGTAATAAATAAAACCAAAAACGATAGACAGGAGAATAAGATAACCAACCAAAGCCGAACTCACAGAAGTTAGTGTTATAAATGCACATAAGAATTTATGGTGTGAGAGGGAAAGGGTGCATCGTGAATGAGTGAGTAGGTAACAACCGTCATAGGAGACGTACCCAAGGCCTACCCTGTGACAGCGTGTCGTGTATCACCGTAACAGTAAGTAAGTGAAAGAATGAAGAAAGGGAGTCTCCCACGTACGCAGCACCGTGCGTCATTAACAAACCCAGGTACGTAATTTTTGGATATGTAATAAACGTCCCTGTAGGGCTCGGAACACGTCGTAAGGGCAACAGTGCTCGGCTTGTGTCTGAATCCCCACTCCGTAATCACCATAATCACACTTCAATAAAAGTACAGAAGTGTCGCTTAGGCTACATCGAGAGAGTGCTATCCTTGAGGTAAAACAAGCCCGGGACCGTGCAGAGTTCCCGAGTGCAAGTCCCATGATCGGGCCACCCGAAGTTACGTTTTAAAATAGTGTCAAGCAACTCCCCTATGATCCAGCAGCCCCACTGTTGGGTATCTATCCAAAACCCCACAAACAAAATCACAGTAATGCCACCATCACAACAATGTTCATCGCAGCACAATTTGTCATAGCGAGAAGCTGGAACCAACCCAGATGCCCCTCCATAGATGAATGGATCAGGAAAATGTGGTCCATTTACACAATGGAATATTATGCCTCTATCAGAAAGAATGACATTGTTCCATTTTTAAGGAAATGGAAGTACTTGGAAAAAGTTATACTAAGTGAAGTGAGCCAGACCCAAAGAAACATGGACTCTATGGCCTCCCTTATTGGGAATAATTAGTACAGGTTTAGGCAAGCCATAGCAGAGCATCACAAGGCCCAATAGCTATACCCTTAGAAACACCTAAGATGATGGTAAGTGAAATGAAGTCCATGTTATGGAAACAAGTGATATATCACAGTTGTAACAACTTTCAACGTCCTATGTGTATGTGTAGTTTCCATTGTTGTTGATGTTTTGTATCACCTTCCTCTGTTTGTACCTACACTATCTCTGTAATCTTATCTGAGCATATTGGAAACCGTGTTTACTGGTATTGGAAGTAGGAAATTCAATGGGAATACCAAATTCGAGAGACACAGGGTAAAAAAAGAGAAATAACTACAAAAGCAATACTTGCAAAACTGTTTGGTGTAAGTGAACTGAACACCGGGTTTGGGGGGAGGGAAATGGTGGGAGGGAGGGGGGCCTGAGGGACAAGGGAACAAACAGTACAAGAAATGTATCCAATGCCCAACGTATGATACTGTAACCTCTCTGTACGTCAGTTTGATAATAAAAATTTGAGAAAAAAAGAAAGCTCAATTATAAAAAATAAAAAATAAAATAAAATAGTGTCAATCAGTCGATACCTGTCCGAATGTAACGCATCACGAGACGTTTGACGTGTCAAAGTCAGAGCCGGTGTGTTTTTCCCTTTAAAACATGGAACCGTAAGTTCAAGTTCCTAATGTGTCGTTATAGCCATCTCGTGCATGGCACATAGCGGTTCACAGTAGTAATCCTCTCTCCTTGGGAGCGTGAGATGTGAGGACGGTGGCTCAAAGGCAGGCCAGACAGAAAAGTCCTCGAGACCTTCTTATTTTAAATTCCAGAGTAGCTGAAGCGTCATTGACTGTGTGACAGGCCATGATTGTGAACATCAGAAGTACAGAGCACCGAATGACCTGAGACACATATGTTCCAAGCAAGTGTACCTTGAAGGAGATTCAAGTAACCATTGAATCCCCACGTACCGAATACCATATTTCTCAACAGCGCCACACGTGACAGTGGTCTTTGTTCACCATGCCCATGTGCAAATCCCCCTTGTTTATGTGTGTTAGCATGAATTTTCTATGGTTATTTTTGTTCCCTCCTTCCCATCATTAAGAAGAGAACATACCTTCAGTCGTCTTTACGTAGTTCCTATCATCCTTTGTAAAGTTCACGGTAGTTGTGGTCGATGGAAGTACTTGAAAGCTATGCTTCAATAGTGGCATGTCGTGTTCATGTAAATCGTCTGTAACCCATGGAGCTATTCCTTACGGTCCTCAGTGCACATTCGCAGTCAGCCACCGCACGTAGTTAGCCATCCATGAACCGTGTCGTTCCTCGCCGCTCCGAAGCGTGATGCCGAACGACACTTGTCAAAGCACATCCTTTGTCCGTAAAGGTGGCCATGTGTACCGGCTGTTAACTCGTGTCGTTTGAACCTGTCCCGGGATCCGTCCCTTATCTTCTCTTCGCTTCATGTTATCACTGTACCCCTTTCCACACAGCACCATGTCCGTGTACCATCAGGTAGCGGTGCCGCCCTGTCATGGCGTGCACGAAGACGGCATGTCGTGGTCGCGCCCGTCACGGCGTGCGGGAAGCCGGCAGGTCGGGGGGCGTGCCTGTCATAAGCAGGCAGGTCGTGGTGCGTTCCTGTCATAAGCCGGCAGGTCGGGGGGCGGGCCTGCCATAAGCCGGCAGGTCGTGTGTCGGGCACGTCATGGCGTGCGTGAAGCCGTCAGGTCGTGGGGCGGGCCGTCACGGCGTGCAGGAAGCGTGCAGGTCAGGGTGCGTGCCTGTCATAAACCGGCAGGTGGAGGTGCGGGGCCGTCATGGCGTGCATGAATTCGGCATATCGGGGTGCACAGCCGTCATGGCGTGCATGAATCCTGCATATCGGGGTGCACGGCCGTCATGGCGTGCGGGAATCCGGCAGGTCGGGGTGCATGCCTGTCATGGTGCTCGTGAAGCCGTCAGGTCGCGGTTGCGCCTGTCATAAGCCGTCATGTCTCGTGGCGTGCCTGTCATCGCGTGCGTGAACCCTGCATGTGTGGGTGGCGCCCGTCATGGCGTGCAGGAAGCCGGCAGGTCATGGGTCGTGCCCGTCATGGCATGCGGTAATCCATCATGTCGGGGGTCGTTCCTGTCATAAGCCGTCAGGTCGCTGGCGTGCCTGTCATAAGCCGTCAGGTCTGGGGGCGGGCCTGTCATAAGTCATCAGGTCTGTGGGCGGGCCTGTCATAAGCCATCAGGTGTGGTGGCGAGCCCGTCATGTGCGTGAAGCCGGCATGTCGGTGGGAAGGCCCGTCATGGCGTGCAGGAAGATGGCAGGTGTGGGTGCAGGCCCGTGATGGCGTGCGTGAAGTCATCAGTTTTGGGGTCGTGCCCGTCCTGGCGTGCGTGAAGCCATCAGGTCTGGGTGGCAGGCCCGTGATGGCGTGCGGGAAGCCTGCAGTTGGGGGGGCGGGCCTGTCATAAGGCGTCATGTCAGGGAGCGTGCCCGTCCTTGCTTGTGGGAAGCCGGCATGTCGTGTGTCATGCCTGTGTCAAGCCGTGTGGTCATGGTGTGTGGCCGTCATGGTGTGCGTGAAGCCGTCAGGTTGTGGGGCGGGCCTTTCCTGTCTCGGCGTTCTGGTCTGTGTGCCCGTCTCTGCGTGGTAGTGCCAGTGTGCCCATGTTTGCGTGCTTGTGTCGGCAGGCGGGCAGGTTGTTTGCGGGCCCGTCCCGGGGTGCGTGCAGGTCGGTCGCGGGCCTGTCGTGTTGGGCGTGCACTTGCGTGGTGGCGGGTTCCAAGGTGTGCGTGTAATACTAAGGGCACCTCGGATGCCCAGGGGGCTGTATTTGGAGTAGTCATGTGTGTGTGCCGAGGTCAGCTCGTTCTGTCATTCCCGCATCGTGTAGGGCGTCTTAGAACAGCATCGTGAGCCACGGTCGTGCAGCTCCCCGGATCCGCTCCAGGGTCCCTTCCCTAGAACTGTGTCGGCCTAGAGATTCCTCCCCAAGGTAAAGCATGTGTCGGTGCTGTTTTAAAAAGAAGTTTGGATAGTTTTTGCGACATCCCCGCAAGCGGCTCACCCCGTCACGGAAGGTGGTGACGCATGGCACACACCGTGTTTGGCTACACAGCCATCACGTCCCGACCCTCAACCGTGCAAACAGCGTGTCTGTCCTCGGACATGAGTCCCACAAAGGCATAGTCACTCCAATGTGTGGTCAACCCCGAATGTTCATTCCTCAAGTGTGTAGTACATGTCCCCCATAGGTACCGATGCCCAATGCCTCCCAGTTTCCGTTTGTATAGCTATCCTCCAGGTATCCGTAAAAGAGGCCCACGTCCTTACCGTCCTGAATCCCCACCGTGTACGGAAGTAGTCTCGTACGTGTCTCATCGCATATCCCCAGCGTCGACAGGAAACACCGACGCATCGAGACTCAAGGTTTCGTTCACTTGTTTTATTGGGCAGAAGGTGTTTTTGCCGGCGTGTTAGGCGACCGCGTGTCTGTGCCAGACGAATGGCGGTGTAGGGTCCGTGATTCCAGTGTGGGTAGGTAAAGGAGGTGGCCACGGTCCGCGAACGCGTACGTGTCTGTGGGCGGGGAACTTGGGGAATCGGCAGTCATCGCTAGCGTGCCGGGGTCCGCGCACGTAGGTGTAGTCGTTGCCAGCGTCCGTTCAGTCGTGGCCGTCGGCGTCTTCGGCGGCGTCCGTCCCCTCCGTCCCGTAGCCGCTCACGCAGTTCCCCCGCGCCACAGCCGTCCCCGCCGCGCCCACCGAAGCTCCGTCGACTCTCACCCTCTGTACTCGGTTGCCGAAGCATCCCCGGGCTTGCGCGTCCATGCCTCGTCGTCCGCAGCGTGTGCATAATCTGTGGGTGCAGGGGTCGAGGTGTGGCCAGGGTCTGTGCGTGCATGGTGGAAGGGGTGCCACCCGAACAAGGTCCGTCAGTGTCGTCGCGAGCAAGGTCGTCCGCGTGTCCCCCCTCAGCGGGCGTGGACGGTCGAAGGGAGCCCTAGGTTTAGTCCGCCACGCCCGCCGTGTGACAGGCCACCGTGTCCTACCTCGTGTCGTCCTTCACGTCTGGCACCACTCTCCTGTACACGGTGTCGGGGCTTCCGTCCTCATGAAAGATCAGCCGCACATGCTTGGGGCTGATCTCTCCAGAGGGTGGGCGTTGGTGGTGTCCGTCCGTCGATCGTCGGACGGTCGCCTCGTCCAGTACCCGTTCACGCCCGTCCCGTATCGCGCCGCCGTCCACGTCGTCCCGTCCCCCGCCGCCGTCCACGCCCGCCGTTCTGAAGTCGCAGCGTGCTCCCTCCTCCGTGCCCGTCCGCTCGCAGTGTGGCCCGTATCTGTGCGTGCAGGGGCCACGTTTCAAGGTGTGGCCGTGGTGATCCAGGCAGGACGCAGCCCTGCCTGGATGTGTGCGGTCCAGAGTCAGGGGTCAAGGATGGGCCGGGGTGAGGGCAGGCCCCACGGGTGAGGGCATGGCCCAGGGGACAAGGATGGTACGCGGTGAGGGCGTTCCCAGGGTGAGGGCAGGCCCCAGGGGTCGAGGTGGGCCAGGTCGAGGGAGACCCAGCATAGGTTTTTGTGTGTGGTGGTGTGGTCGGGGTGTGCATCGCGCGCTCCCATACCCGCTATCCTGTCCCGTGTGCGGCGGCGTCGCCGACAGGTCCGAGTCGGCAGCGATGTTCCCCGGGCCCGTCCCGAGCGGCTGGTCGATCTGGAAGCGCACCTTTCGTCGTCCGTCCTTCCTGGTCGCGTTCGCATCCGAGTCTCTGTTTCGGGAGCGTAGTTCGTGCCATTCTCCCCCGTGTTCCTGTGCCGAAGAGGCGGAGGCGCAGTTCCCCATGCTTTCCTATCCGCACGAGGCGTGCGCCGCTTTCCCCGGCCCCCAGGCCCCGGAAGTATGCTCGAGCGTCCTCGGTACTTCCCGTGCGGCGCCTGGCGTCGGTGCTTCCCGTGTGGCGTCCGTCCTGGCGTCCGCGGAGTAAGTAGGCCCGAGCGTCTCCGGGGCTTCCCATGCGTCGGCTTGTCATGGCTGGCTTGTCATGGCGGGCCGGTCTCGGTGGGCGGGCCTGTCATGGCTGTGGGGGCGTGGCTTCTGTGGCGCCGGCGGCCCCGGTCTCGGCACCGGTGTGGGTGGGCAGGCCTGTCATGGCTGTGGGGGGCGTGGCTTCTCTGGCGCGCGCCCCGGTCTCGGCACCGGTCTGGGCGGGCGGGCCTGTCATGGCTGTGGGGGGCGTGGCTTTCCTGGCTCGCGGCCCCGGTCTCGGCACCGGTGTGGGCGGGCGGTCCTGTCATGGCTGTGGGGGGCGTGGCTTGTCTGGCGCGCGGCCCGGTCTCGGCTCCGGTCCCGGCGGGAGGTCCTGTCACGGCTGGCCTGTCATGGCTGTGGGGGGCGTGGCTTTCCTTGCGAGCGGCCCCTGTGTCGGCGGGCGGGCCTGTCATAGCTCCGTGGTGTGTGGCTTTCCTGGTGCGCGGCCCCTGTCTCGGCGGGCGTGCGGGCGATCCTGTCATGGCTGTGGGGGCGTGGCTTTCCTGGCTCGCGGCCCCGGTCTCGGCACCGGTGTGGGCGGGCGGTCCTGTCATGGCTGTGGGGGGCGTGGCTTGTCTGGCGCGCGGCCTGGTCTCGGCTCCGGTCCCGGCGGGAGGTCCTGTCACGGCTGGCCTGTCATGGCTGTGGGGGGCGTGGCTTTCCTTGCGAGCGGCCCCTGTGTCGGCGGGCGGGCCTGTCATGGCTCCGTGGTGTGTGGCTTTCCTGGCGCGCGGCCCCGGTCTCGGCGGGCGTGCGGGTGGTCCTGTCATGGTTGTGGGGGCGTGGCTTCTGTGGCGCGCGGCCCCGGTCTCGGCTCCGGTCTCGGCGGGCGGTCCTGTTTCGGCTGGCCTGTCATGGCTGTGGGTGGCGTGGCTTTCCTTGCACGCGTCCCCTGTCTCGGCGGGCTGCCTGTCATGTCTCAGTGGTGGGTGCGTTGGTCTCCTGGCACGTGGCCCTGGTCTCGGCTGGCGGGCCTGTCATGGCTCGGGTGGTGTGGCTTGTCTGTCGCGCGGCCCGGTCTCGGCGGGCGGGCCTGTCATGTCTCTGGGGGCGTGTCTTCTCTGGAGCACGGGTCCTGTCTTGGTGTGCTTTTCTGGCTGGCGGGCCTGTGTGGGTGGGTGTCACTTCCGTGTGGTGCCAGGTTCCAAGGTGTGGTGTAATAGTAAGGGAACCTCGGAGTCACCGGAAGCGGCCCCCACCGGGAGCCTCGGCCCGTGTCAGCCTCCTGGCACAGTGCCACGGTCAGAGGCCACGCTTGCCTTCCTACCACAGTATGGGCAAAGCGCACAGGATGGCGGCGCACCGTCTCCGCCCACCTGTGATCCCCAAGACACCATGCGCGTCCGCCTCCGTCCCGCCCCTGCTCACGTTTCCTTCGTCACAGGACGGCGGCAGATAGAGTGAGTCGCCGGAGCGTTCCAGCGAGTGAACCCAGAGAGAAGGGCCGGGTATCAGCAACCCTCAGTGTCAAAGTACCCGCTTCCCGACCCCGGCTGCAAGAGGTATGTCGCGTGTGTGATCCCGTGTGTGTGCAGGTCGTCACCCGGGAGCCCGTGTGATGTGTGATGAGGGTCTGCATTGTCGCCCACACCCTCAGTGGCTCTGTTTCCCAAAACCCTTTCTGTAGTTCCAGGTTCCCTTTAACCGTGTTGACTGTGTGGCGAAGAAACAATCTCAGTTCATAATTTTGGAGAAGGTATGTTATTTTTTCTTGGACCCCCATGTTTTTATGTATTTTATTTTGACAGTCCCGTGCCCAAGGCTAGCAGCGTGGCTCTCAATCCCCAGCGACACTTCCCACCACGTCGTACATACGCGTTACCGTGGAAGCGAACCCAGGCCAGACCTTCACCACGCAGGGCTTCCGTGGAGCCCCCCACGCTAGGATGGGATCCCAGGGTGACCCGAAGGCTGTGTATGAGCCGAATGTGGCTTGCCGCACAGAGCAGGCCAGGGAGTGGACAGGAAGGAGCAAGCAGGTGTGCGTGTGTTCCGAGCGCAGGTCTGTGCGACCTTTCCGCAGCGTGAACGGCGTGTCAAAACAGCGGTGCGATCCACGGGCGTGCAGCTCCCCGGAGCCGGTCCGCGGTCCCCGCCCAAGAAGCGTATCAGCCTAGAGATCACTCCCCGACCGTTGTCATCGTCCGTCGCCTGAGAACGCCTCTCAATCTGCGGTCAGCCCCGAAGCTTTGTTCCTAAAGAGAGTAAAATGTGTCACCCAGACCTTCAGATGCCCAACGCCTCCCTGTGTCCGCTCGTATACCTAGCCTTCACGTAGCCTCGTAAGAGGACTACGTCCTTACCGTCCCGAATCCCCACCAGCTACCAAAGTGTCCCACGTGTGTCAATAAAGATCCCCAGCGTCGACAGGAAACTGGCGCATCAAGACTCGAGGTTTCATTCACTTCGGTTTAATCGTGCAGAAGGTGTTCGAGCCGGGTGGGTGTCATGTGATCTCGTGTCGGGGCAAGAGGAAGGGTGGTGGAGGGTTTGGGATGCACGCGTGGGTAGGCAAAGGAGGGGGCCAGGGTCCGTGAAGGCATACGTTTCCGCGGTGGGTACGGAGGTAGTCAGCAGGCATCGTTCGTGGGCAGGGGTTTGTGCGTGCATGGGTCGGCGGTGCCCCCGTCCGTGCAGTCGTGGCCGGTCGGATCAGTAGCGGCGGACATCCGTCATCTCCTGTATCCGCTCCCGTCATCGCTCTGTGCCACAGCCGTGACGGTGTGGCACGGCGAAGCGCCGTCGATTCGTCTCCCCTCCATGCGTGGCAGGCCGAAGTGGCCCAGGGCTTCTCCGTCCAAGCCATGCTGGCCACAGCAGGGCCAGGATCTGTGGGTGCAGGGTGCGAGATTGTGCCGGTGCCTGTGTGTGCAGGGTGGAAGGGTCGGCGGGGATGGGTGAAGGCAGGCCTCTGGTGGAAGGGGCTGCAGGGATGGGTGAAAGGAGGCCTTGGTGGAAGGGGCTGCAGGGATGGGTGAAGGGAGGCCTTTGCTGGAAGTGGCTGGGGGGATGGGTGAAGGGAGGCCTTTGGTGGAAGGGGCTGCGGGGATGGGTGAAGGGAGGCGTCTGGTGGAAGGGGCTGCGGGGATGGGTGAAGGGAGGCCTCTGGTGGAAGGGGTGGCGGGGATGGGTGAAGGGAGGCGTCTGGTGGAAGGGGCTGCGGGGATGGGTGAAGGGAGGCCTCTGGTGGAAGGGGTGGCGGGGATGGGTGGAGGGAGGCCTCTGGTGGAAGGGGCTGCGGGGATGGGTGGAGGGAGGCCTCTGGTGGAAGGGTCTGCGGGGATGGGTGAAGGGAGGCCGAGTGTTGAATGTGCTGGGGGGATGGGTGAAGGAAGGCAGAGGGTTGAAGGGTCTGCGGGGATGGGTGAAGGAAGGCCTTTGTTGGAAGGGGCTGCGGGGATGGGTGAAGGGAGGCCTTTGGTGGAAGTGGCTGGGGGGATGGGTGAAGGGAGGCCGAGTGTTGAATGTGCTGGGTGGATGGGTGAAGGAAGGCAGAGGGTTGAAGGGTCTGCGGGGATGGGTGAAGGGAGGCCTTTGGTGGAAGGGGCTGCAGGGATGGGTGAAGGGAGGCCGAGGGTTGACAGTGGTGCGGGGATAGGTGAAGGGAGGCCTGTGGTGGAAGGGGCTGCAGGGATGGGTGAAGGGAGGCCTTTGCTGGAAGTGGCTGGGGGGATGGGTGAAGGGAGGCCTTTGGTGGAAGGGTCTGCGGGGATGGGTGAAGGGAGGCCTTTGGTGGAAGGTGCTGCAGGGATGGGTGAAGGGAGGCCTTTGCTGGAAGTGGCTGGGGGGATGGGTGAAGGGAGGCCGAGTGTTGAATGTGCTTGGGGGATGGGTGAAGGAAGGCAGAGGGTTGAAGGGTCTGCGGGGATGGGTGAAGGGAGGCCTTTGGTGGAAGGGGCTGCAGGGATGGGTGAAGGGAGGCCGAGGGTTGACAGTGGTGTGGGGATAGGTGAAGGGAGGCCTGTGGTGGAAGGGGCTGCAGGGATGGGTGAAGGGAGGCCTTTGCTGGAAGTGGCTGGGGGGATGGGTGAAGGGAGGCCTTTGGTGGAAGGGTCTGCGGGGATGGGTGAAGGGAGGCCGAGTGTTGAATGTGCTGGGGGATGGGTGAAGGGAGGCCTTTGGTGGAAGGGGCTGGGGGGATGGGTGAAGGGAGGCCTTTGGTGGAAGGTGCTGCGGGGATGGGTGAAGGGAGGCCTTTGGTGGAAGGGGTGGCGGGGATGGGTGGAGGGAGGCCTCTGGTGGAAGGGGCTGCGGGGATGGGTGGAGGGAGGCCTCTGGTGGAAGGGTCTGCGGGGATGGGTGAAGGGAGGCATCTGGTGGAAGGGGCTGCGGGGATGGGTGAAGGGAGGACGAGGGTTGAAGGGGCTGCAGGGATGGGTGAAGGGAGGCCTTTGGTGGAAGGGGTGGCGGGGATGGGTGGAGGGAGGCCTCTGGTGGAAGGGGCTGCGGGGATGGGTGGAGGGAGGCCTCTGGTGGAAGGGTCTGCGGGGATGGGTGAAGGGAGGCGTCTGGTGGAAGGGGCTGCGGGGATGGGTGAAGGGAGGACGAGGGTTGAAGGGGCTGCAGGGATGGGTGAAGGGAGTCCTTTGGTGGATGGGGCTGCGTGGATGGGTGAAGGGAGGCCTTTGGTGGAAGGGGCTGCGGGGATGGGTGAAGGGAGGCCTTTGGTGGAAGGTGCTGCGGGGATGGGTGAAGGGAGTCCTTTGGTGGATGGTGCTGCGGGGATGGGTGAAGGGAGGCCTCTGGTGGATGGGGCTTTGGGGATGGGTGGAGGGAGGCCTCTGGTGGAAGGGGCTGCGGGGATGGGTGGAGGGAGGCCTCTGGTGGAAAGGGCTGCGGGGATGGGTGGAGGGAGGCCTCTGGTGGAAGGGTCTGCGGGGATGGGTGAAGGGAGGCCTTGGTGGAAGGGTCTGTGGGGATGGGTGAAGGGAGGCCTTTGGTGGAAGTGGCTGGGGGGATGGGTGAAGGGAGGCCGAGTGTTGAATGTGCTGGGGGGATGGGTGAATGGAGGCCTTTGGTGGAAGGGGCTGCGGGGATGGGTGAAGGGAGGGCGATGGTTGACAGTGTTGCGGGGATGGGTGAAGGGAGGCCTTTGGTGGGGAGGGATGGGTGAAGGGAGGCCTTTGCTGGAAGTGGCTGGGGGGATGGGTGAAGGGAGGCCGAGTGTTGAATGTGCTGGGGGGATGGGTGAAGGAAGCCAGAGGGTTGAAGGGTCTGCGGGGATGGGTGAAGGGAGGCCTTTGGTGGAAGGTGCTGCGGGGATGAGTGAAGGGAGGCCTTTGGTGGATGGTGCTGCGGGGATGGGTGAAGGGAGGCCTTTGGTGGAAGGGGCTGCGGGGATGGGTGAAGGGAGGCCTATGGTGGAAGGGGTGGCGGGGATGGGAGAAGGGAGGCCTTTGGTGGATGGGGCTGCGTGGATGGGTGAAGGGAGGCCTTTGGTGGAAGGGGCTGCGGGGATGGGTGAAGGGAGGCCTTTGGTGGAAGGTGCTGCGGGGATGGGTGAAGGGAGGCCTTTGGTGGATTGTGCTGCGGGGATGGGTGAAGGGAGGCCTTTGGTGGAAGGGGTGGCGGGGATGGGTGGAGGGAGGCCTCTGGTGGAAGGGGCTGCGGGGATGGGTGGAGGGAGGCCTCTGGTGGAAGGGGCTGCGGGGATGGTTGAAGGGAGGCGTCTGGTGGAAGGGGCTGCGGGGATGGGTGAAGGGAGGCCTCTGGTGGAAGGGGTGGCGGGGATGGGTGAAGGGATGCGTCTGGTGGAAGGGGCTGCAGGGATGGGTGAAGGGAGGCCTCTGGTGGAAGGGGTGGCGGGGATGGGTGAAGGGAGGCCTGTGGTGGAAGGGGTGGCGGGGATGGGTGGCGGGAGGCCTCTGGTGGAAGGGGCTGCGGGGATGGGTGAAGGGAGGCCTGTGGTGGAGGGGTGGCAGGGATGGGTGGAGGGAGGCCTCTGGTGTGAGGTGGGGCGGGGATGGGTGAAGGGAGGCCCGATGAACGGAGCCTGATGTTTCGTCAGCAGTGGCCGGCGGTGTGACAGGCCGTCGTGTCCCACCTGCTCCCCTCCTTCCCCTCTCGCCCAGGTCTCACATACGTTCTGTCCAGTCTTCCCCCTTCACGTAAGTTCAGCCGAACAGGCCCCGGGCTGATGTCCGCAGGCGCCGCTCCCTAAGGAGGTGCAGGGTTCCTTCCGTCAGTGGCAACCGAGGGTGATTTGGGTAGCCCCCGCATCCACGTCCCAAGGGTGGGCAGCGTTGCAGACGGCGGGGGTGGCCGGTCGTGGAGTGACGGAGGGTCCGCGTTTCCCCTCCCGGCTCCCGTCCGGCCCGTCTCCCGCCGCTCTCCCCGGCGTCAGGGCCGAAGGGGCGGCGTGCTCCCCCCTCCTCACATGGCCGGCCGCAGCTGTGCCCGGATCTGTGCGAGCAGGGGTCAGGGGTCAAGGAGGGGCCATGGTGAGTCGGGCCTGCGAGGGCAAGCCACAGGGGTGAAGGGGGGACAGCCGTGGGTCGCAGCGCGAGCTGCCCTACCTGCTATCCCGTCCTTCCGGCGGCGTCGGCGGCGACGGCGGTGAGGGTTCCAATTCGGCGGCGAGGTTCCCCGCGCCCGTCCTCGGCGGCGGCTCGATCTGGACCCGCACCAAGCGCGGGCCATCCGGTGCGGGTGTGGCGGAAGCAGAGTCTGGGTCCAGGCAGTGGAGTTCGTGCCGTTCTCCCCTCTCTTGCTTTTGCGAAGACGTGGAAGACGTGGAGGCCCGGTTCCCCATGCTGGTCCCGAGAGGCGGCGGGCCCACGTGCACGAGGCGCGCGCGGCTTCCCCGGGCCCACAGGCCCCGGAAGTAGGCCTGAGGCGGCGGGCCCACGTGCACGAGGCGCGCGCGGCTTCCCCGGGCCCACAGCCACCGTAAGTAGGCCCGAGGCGGCGGGCCCACCCGCACGAGGCGCGCGCGGCTTCCCCGGGCCCACAGCCACCGGAAGTAGGCCCGAGGCGGCGTGCCCACCCGCAGCAGGCGCGCGCGGCTTTCCCGGGTCCACAGCCACCGGAAGTAGGCCCGAGGCGGCGGGCCCACCCGCACGAGGCGCGCGCGGCTTTCCCGGGCCCACAGCCACCGGAAGTAGGCCCGAGCGTCGTCGGCCCTTCCCGTGCCTCTGCGGGCCTTCCCTTGCAGAGGCGGGCCCATCCGTGGGAAGCGGACGAAGCGTCGCTGGGCCGTCGGTTGCGGGTGCGGCGGGCCTGGTGGAGGAGGAGCCTGCTGCCTTCTCCTTCTCCGGTCTTCAAGCCACTTTCTCCGGTCTTCAAGCCACCAGTGGAAGCGGAGACGCAACCAGTAGAAGCGGCGGCGGGGGCGCTGCCAGGGGTGCAAGGGGGCGCGGTTCTTGGAGCGGGAGCGCCGGTCTCCCCTTCCCGCGCAAGAGGCGGCGAGGTTCCCCATGCGGCGGCCGGGTTCCCCAGGTGCTCACTCCCCGGGTGCTCACTCCCCGGGTGTGCCTTCCCGATACCTCACTCCCCCGGTGTGGCTTTCCGGTATGCGGTACTTCGTCGGTCTTGGCGGGTGGGCGTGGCTGGAGGCGGGGCTAGAGGCGGGGCTGTATGGGCGGGAAGGTCAGAGGGCGGGCCTTTCCTGGAGGCGGGCCAGGGGCTGGTCTGGAGGGTGGCAGGACGGGCTCTTCTTCTTGGCGGGCACTTGGGGGGGCGGGCTCTTCTTCTTGGCGGGCACTTCTTCTCGGCGGGCAGGTCGGGAGGGCGGGCACTTCCTTGGTTGGCGGGCAGGTCGGGGGGGCGGGTACTTCTTGGCGGGTAGGTCGGGGGGCGGGCACTTCTTGGCGGGCAGTTGGGGGGGCGGGTACTTCTTCTTGGCGGGCAGGTGGGGGGGCGGGTACTTCTTCTTGGCGGGCAGGTGGGGGGGGCGGGCACTTCCTTGGTGCCGGGCTCCAAGGTGTGTGGGTGTGTGGGTAATACTAAGGGCAACACGGAGCCACCGGAAGCGGCCCCCACTGTGAGCCTCGCCCTGATCTCCAGCCCTGTGTGCCTCCAGAGGAGGGGTGAGGGGCCTGCCAGAAGGAGGGGCGACTTTCCCACGCGGGATGCTCATGGTGTGTGGGGCCTACCCGAAACCTGGGTGGCTTTGGCCTGTCATGGCCTGCAGGAAGCCGGCGGGAAGCCAGCAGGTCGGGGTCCGGCCCGTCATGGCGGGCGGGAAGCCGGCGGGTCGGGGGCCGGGCCTGTCATGGCGGGCGGGAAGCCGGAGGGTCGGGGGTCGGACCCGTCATGGCGGGCGGGAAGCCGGCGGGTCGGGGGGTGGACCCGTCATGGCTGGCGGGAAGCTGGCGGGTCGGGGGGTGGGCCCGTCATGGCGGGCGGGAAGCCGGTGGGTCGGGGGTCCGACCCGTCATGGCGGGCAGGAAGCCGGCGGGTCGGGGGCCGGGCCCGTCATGGCGGGCGGGAAGCTGGCGGGTCGGGGGGCGGGCCCGTCATGGCGGGCGGGAAGCCGGCGGGTCGGGGGTCGGACCCGTCATGGCGGGCAGGAAG
Source organism: Perognathus longimembris pacificus (assembly GCF_023159225.1). NCBI lineage: Eukaryota > Metazoa > Chordata > Mammalia > Rodentia > Heteromyidae > Perognathus > Perognathus longimembris. The sequence goes on from NW_025961413.1 coordinate 1,354,908, forward strand.
CCGGAAGGTCGGGGGCCGGGCCTGTCATGTCCTGCGGGAAGCCGGCGGGTCGGGGAGCGGACCTGTCATGGGTTGCGGGAAGCGGGCAGGTCGGGGGGCGCGCCTGTCATAAGCCGGTAGGTCGGGGCCGGGCCCGTCATGGCGGGCGGGAAGCCGGCGGGTCGGGGGGCGCGCCTGTCATTGCGTGCGGGAAGCCGGCAGGTCATGGTGCGCGCCTGTCATGGCGTGCAGGAAGACGGCAGGTCGGGGGGTGCGCCTGTCATAACGTGGGGGATGCCGTCAGGTCGGGGTGCGCGCCTGTCATGGCGGGCGGGAAGCCGGCGGGTCGCGGGCCGGGCCTGTCGTGTCGTGCGGGAAGCGGGCAGGTCGCGGGGCGGGCCCGTCATGGGGTGCGGGAAGCCGGCAGGTCGGGGGCCGGGCCCGTCATGGCGGGCGGGAAGCCGGCAGGTCGGGGGCCGGGCCCGTCATGGCGGGCGGGCCCGTCATGGCGGGCGGGCCCGTCATGGCGGGCGGGAAGCCGGCGGGTCGCGGGCCGGGCCCGTCATGGCGGGCGGGAAGCCGGCGGGTCGCGGGCCGGGCCCGTCATGGCGGGCGGGAAGCCGGCGGGTCGCGGGCCGGGCCTGTCATAAGCCGGCAGGTCGGGGTGCGCGCCTGTCATGGCGGGCGGGAAGCCGGCAGGTCGGGGGCCGGGCCTGTCATGGCACGCGGGAAGCCGGCAGGTCGGGGGCCGGGCCTGTCATGGCGTGTGGGAAGCCGGCGGGTCGCGGGCCGGGCCTGTCATAAGCGGGCAGGTCGGGGGCCGGGCCCGTCATGGCGTGCGGGAAGCCGGCAGGTCGGGTGCAGGGCCCGTCATGGCCTGCGGGAAGCCGCCGGGTCGCGGGCCGGGCCTGTCATAAGCCGGCAGGGTGGGGGCCGGGCCCGTCATTGAGTGCGGGAAGCCGGCAGTTCGGGGCCGGGCCTGTCATAAGCCGGCAGGTGGGGGCCGGGCCCGTCATTGAGTGCGGGAAGCCGGCGGTCAGGGGCCGGGCCTGTCATGACATGCGGGAAGCCAGCGTGTCGCGGGACGGGCCTGTCACGGCGTGCGGGAAGCCGGCCGTTCCGGGGCGGGGGAGCCCGGCAGGTCCGGGGTCGGTTGGGCCTTTCCTGTCTTGGCGGGCGGGTCTTGGTGGCGGGCCGGTGGGTGGCGGGCAGGTATGGGGGGCAGGACAGGTTTGGGGGGCGGGCCTTTCCTGGAGGCGGGGCTGTCTTGGTGGGCGGTCTGTGAGGCGTGTCTTTCTCTTGGCGGGCCTTTCTTGGCCGGCTGGCCTGTCTTGGCGGGCCGGTCGGGGGGCGGGCTGATCGGGTGGGTCGGGGCCTACCCGAGTCCTGCGGTGCTTTGCCCTGTCATCCTCCAAATGGATGCGTGCGGCTCCGAGCGGCTGGCTGCTCCGGCTGCCTTGTGTAGTCCCGGCCTCATGGCTCGCCGGCATTCTGGGAGGCGGGCTGCTCGCGCGGCCTGGCCTGTCCAGGTGTCGTGCTGCATCGACGGCCTGCTCCCTCCATCTATCTCGCTGCTCCGGGCTCGGGCTTCTCCGTCTGCCTGGCTGGTCCCAGTTCTGGCCACTCCTGCTTCCTTACCGCTCCGGATGCTTGACTTCCCTGTGGTGCAAATGTCCATGTGTTAGTATTCAGCACAAATCAGGAAAAATGCTCAGGCCCTGAGTTCAAACCCCAGGACAACCTTGCCCCCCTCCCCCCCAACCCAAAATTAATCCTCTGTGTCTCAGCCTCCTAAGAAGCTAGCATTACCAGCGTTCACCGACAGAACCGTATGGACTGGGTCCAGTCTTTAGTAAGGGACACTTTTGCACTTTTGCACAACTCCAAGTATCCCGAGCCAGCCGTTAGGAACCCCTGGGTCACACTGGTGATGCCAGCGCATTATACGCCATCCTTGTAGGTATAAATCGATCACAATGGCCCTATCCTATGGGCAACTGAAATGACAGGTTTCAAACATGCGAGGCATTCTTCACTTTTCATATCATAATAAAAATGGAGACTCATCTGTAAAACAAGTTTCTTCGAGCATCAGTGTGTCCCTCCCTCTAGTAGCCTTGGAGGGAGGTACCGATATTTTTGACATGAGGAAATCAAGACTCAGAGGACCCGAGTGACTTACCGAAAATGACACACTTAGCACGAGGAAGTCAAGATTTGAACCCAGGTCTCTGAGATTCTGTAATCAATGTACTTGTAGTACATCGGAGGGCCCAGTAATCTGGACCGACGATTGCAGAGCAATTATCGCAACCCGTGCAGTTCGACCCACTCTACCATACAACTCCTTCTGTGTTAATGAACGCTATCAAGTCAAGCTATAGATACCTTTAAGTACAGCTATAGAGTACGTTCTGTACGTTCATGTGCCGCCGCGATTTGCGAGACGCAGAGTGATGGGGGTCGGCTACGTTCACAGTGTTATCACTGCGTATCGTCGCGTGTTTTTTTGAGTACGTGCACACCCCTTAAGCCTTACTGTCTGTCGTAGGGCTCCAAGTCGGTGCCTGTGTGCTGTCCCAGAGCTCTGTAGCTCTCATGCTAGCACGCTGACACTCGTGCCTCAGCTCCACTTTTGGTTTTTGGGTGGTAGGATATTTGCAGATAAGCGTCTCGAGTAGTTTCCTGCCACGGCGGTCTTCGAACTGGGATCCTCAGATCTCAGCGAGATGAGTAGCTGAGATTACAGGCACGAGCCACCGTTGCCCCGGGTGTCTTCAGGTTTTTGGCTTCAGCTCCCGGCCTTGGTGTTACGAAGTGCAGTCCTACCTGGCCAGGGATGGCAGACAGAGTGAAACGACCCCATGGCGGTAGCCATGGCCCGTGAAGGGTCCCGCTTTCCACAAAATAAGGGTAAGAGATCGGGAGACCCCGAGGGACACGGCAATGGTCTGGAGAGGGTGGAGGGGGAAGGAGGGAAGAGGTAACAGACAGTCCAAGAAATGTATCCAATGCCTAAGGTATGAAACTGTAACATCCTTGAAATTTAGTGTGAGAAAATAAAGGAAGGATTACCAAGGGTGTGCCCTTACTGTCGGAAAACAGAGGAAATACAAATGTATTTCATGTCTGTATACATTTTGTAAATATTTTTTTATCGCTGTCATGTTATATATCGGGAATTGAAGCCGGAGACCTTCTGATGTCATCGATCTGCCTAATAAATTCTTAACATTGGAAGAATAGGTAAGATGTCCTTACTCTTTTTGTAGTGTATTATTTGGTCAAGCAGGGATGTGGTCAGAGTGATGGAAAGAAAGCAGGGAGGGAGAGGGAGAGTACAGGTTTTTCCTTGGTTTTTGTAGTTTATGAGGGACCGTGGATCTCCAAAGACAGTAATGTTGCCTGGAGTTGGTTTTCCTCTCTCGCCCGGTCCATCCTCCTCCCTGTCCTCCCTCCCCTCGCCCCCTCATCTGCCGATCTCGATCGTGAAAGCGATCCGGTACGCACGGATGTGGCCACGCCATGCCCCTGGCCGCCGTCCCAGACGAGCGCCCGTCGAAGCTGCGGGCCCTCTCGTGCAGAGACCCTTACAGCATTTATAAAATGCTCCCATTTCTTAACTGTTAAGTACAGTAAGAATTGAAATACTTAGACCGGGATATAGTTTGATTTTTTATCGTTCGATACACAGATGAGCCACCGTCTTGCGGAGTCTGTGTGTTTCACTTTCCTCAAAAGCGAGCTGAGGTCCTCATCTCCATAGATGGCAGTCTCAGGGAAAGACTAGAATTAGGACCTAAAGTATACCATAGCTAAGACACAGATATTAACCATCTGTAGCCCAATCGAGAGCTCTTCAGCAGCAACAGAAGCCACGGACGAGCAATAAATTGTGCCACGGGAGGTTGCGCTCGTGTAAAGCTTTAACCCCCATGTGCAAAACTTCATGATACAGAGTTTCATTACACTCACGTTAATAGCGCTCTAACAATAAACACAGAACTTGTACTCTATGAACTACGTAGTGTGACAAGTGCAATTTTTCCCAATTGTGATTAAATGACTGTTTTAAATGACAAAATACCCCATCATAAAATTACAGATTTAGGCCAAGTGCACGAACATCGCCAGAACAGGAAAGTCTGTGAGCATTTCATCTTTAATGTACTACCACAAAAGCTGGATTTCTAGCTGTGATTCAGACGATACAGTGCTAGCCTTGAGCGCACAAGGTCAAGGACAGTTGATCAGTGCCTGGGATCAACTCCGATAACTGTAAACACACACACACTCACATACACACACACACCAAATTTATATTTATTTCCATTCCTTGTCCTTCGAGTCCTGGCCTGATCACTGTCCCAGGCTTCTTTTTGCTCAGGGCTAGCACTCTGCCTCTCGATCCACAGCACCACTTCTGGCCGTTTTCTATCTGTATGTAGCCCAGGGATTCAGGTATGCAAGGCAAGCCCTCTTTCCACTAGGCACCATTCCCAGCCCCAAACGTATAACTATAAAATGTATTATTTATTTATTTTTTTTAAATTTTTTTATTTTATTTATTTATTTATTTATTTATTTATTTATTTTTTGGCCAGTCCTGGGGCTTGGACTCAGGGCCCGAGCACTGTCCCTGGCTTCTTCTTGCTCAATGCTAGCGCTCTGCCACTTGAGCCACAGCGCTACTTCTGGCCATTTTCTGTATATGTGGTGCTGGGGAATCGAACCCAGGGCCTCATGTATACGAGGCAAGCACTCTTGCCACTAGGCCATATCCCCAGCCCCTTATTTAATTTTTATGTTAAGGTATAATGTATACTTTAAGATATCAGTTACAGATTTATGTCGCTTAATCTGTGCCCTAAGATTCTCATATTGGTGTACAGTTATGGAATCAGTTGTTAAAATCTAGGTGACTTAACCATGAAATCTACATTTGAATAGTAGTGGGCTACAGATGAAGATCCAAACATGGGCACACACATAAGTACAGTACATTGCCCAAAGTTTTTATTGTAGTTATTCATTTTCTTATTGTAACAGATTCAGTGACTCCTTCTACCGACATTACTTGTTTGTAGGAAAGATATTCCCTTAAAGCAAGAGATAACTGTTGCAGGTAGCAGCTGACTCCATCTTGACTAGGGAAACTCTCGTAGACACTGGCATCTCCTCCCTCCAACCTCGAAACAATAACAACCTCAGGCTGTTGTTGATGGCACCTACAATGCCGAGAGAGAGGAAATAGAGGCTGGGTGGCTGGTGACTCATCTACAATCCTATAAGCCACTCATGGCAGGAAAGCACATGCGAGTCTTCTCCAATAAAGTACTCACAAAAATCCAGAGGTGGAGCTGTGTCTCGAGTGGTCGGAAGCCTTGAGCTAAAGACGCTCAGCGACAGAACCAAAGCCTTGAATTCAAGGCAAAGGACAGGCTTGGAGGAGGAGGAGGAGGAGGAAGAGGAGGAGGAGGAGGAAGAGGAGGAGGAGGAGGAGGAGGAGGAGGAGGAGGAGGAGGAGGAGAAGGAGGAGGAGGAGGAGGAGGAAGGATGGGGAAGAAACTTCAAACAACAGAATTATGAAAACATGATCTGTGGCTGGTGGGTGCCACCTGTAATCCTACTTACTCAGGAAGCAGAGATCTGAGGAACACAGCTCGATGCCAGCACTGGCAGGAAAGTCTTGGATAGTGTTATCTCCAGGTAACCACCAGAAAGCTGCAAGTGTCACTGTGGCTTTAGTAGTAGAGCACTAGCCTTGACCCCAAGAGTTTAGGGACAGCACCCCACCCACACCAGTGCGTACAGTAGCTCTCTCCTTAGAGATTAGTCACGAACACCCAGGCTCATTCAAATCTTGGGTCACCCCTGAAGCTGTGTTCATAAAGTGAGTTAAATCTGTCCCCCTGACATACTGATTCCCAATGCCTCCCTGTGTCAGCTTCTATACCTAGCCTTCATGGATCTTGAAAATAGGCCAATCTCCTTACTGTCCCGAAGCACCACTGGCTACCAAAGCAAAGTCTCCTACGTGTCTCAGTGCAGATCCCCAGCGTAGACAGGAAACGCAGTCGCATCGTGTTTTGTGATTTTCTCGGCCAAGCCTAGGACAGTTAAGGGTCCTATTTCCGGTATGGTTGGGAAGAGAAGGAAACGTGAAAATCTGATACGGTGACGGTATTGCGTGATATTCTCGATCCTGGACCTTCCCTGCCCCTGTGTCCTGCTTCTTGTCTCCTGAATTTCCTTCCCGCCCTGGCCTCCTTCAGCTCCCCCGCCCCCGAAACCACCGCTCGTCCTTGCCGACCGCCTGAGCACCATTGCCCGTGTCACACTTTCCGGCTTCTTCACTGAACGTTCTCCTGTCTGGAAATGCACTTTGGGTGCCCATCTCATCGTTAAGGATGGGAACCCCACAGCGGCCCCTCAAGGTACCCAGACTTTTCGCATAGAGGGTCACCTGATGCTCACAGTGGCCTTGTACAGTACAGTCACTTTCGAAAATCAAAACTGAAGGTGTAGGTGTGTCTGGTCCTGTGCCTGATCTATGGCTGATAAAGCCCGTGTTTTCAGTCACTAGGTATCAGTTATTGAGACGCGAGCTTTCGTTCACTTCAGTTTTATTGTGAAACAGGAGGTGTTGTTGGGGGGTGTGGTATGTGATAGTGTGTGAGGGTCACTGCATGGGGGGCCGTATGAAGGGGGGGAGGGTTTGTGAGGCAGGCGTGGGTAGGCAAAGGAAGGGGCCGGGGTTCGTGAAGGCGTAGGTGTCCGTGGGGGGACAGGGCTACGCGGGAGGCATGGGTCGAGGGTTTTCGAGGGTGGCCAGGGTTTGTGCGGGCAGGGGTCAGGGGTGCCAGCGTCTCTGCAGTCGGTGCCGGTCCTGTCTCCAGCGGCGGCCGGCAGGTCGCTGTCTCCTCTAGCCGCTCTCGCCCTTGCTCGTTCTCACAGCTGTCCCTGTCGGGCCAGCCGAAGCCCCGTCGACTTGTCCCTCCAGGGGTGGCTGGACCAAGAGGCCCTGGGCTTCTCCCTCCGTGCCGGGCTGGCCGCAGCGTGGCCAGGATCTGTGGGGTCAGGGGTCGAGGTGGGGCCGGGGTCTGTGCGTGCAGGGTGGTTGGGTGGTGGGGATGGGTGAAGGGAGGCCGAGGTTTCGTCAGCCGTGCCTGCCCTGTGACAGGCCCCCGTGTCCTACCTGCTCCCGTCCTTCCTGTCTCGCACCGCTCTCCCGGCCGTGCTCTCCGGGCTTCCCCCTTCCCGTAAGGGCAGCAGCACGTGCCTCGGGCTGCTCTCTGCCGGCCCGGCCGCCCTAAGGAGGTGCAGGGTTTCCTGGCTTCAGTGGCAACCGAGGGGCGGCGGGCTCCCCCCTCCGTGCAGGGCTGGCCGCAGCGGGGCCTGGATCAGTGCGGGCAGGGGTCAGGGGTGAGCCAGGCAGGCCCCAGGGGTCAAGGGGGGCCCGCTGTGGCTTTCGGGTTGGGGTTGGGGGTTGCAGCGCGCGCTCCCATACCTGCTATCCTGTCCCCGGGCCGGGCCTCGGCGGCGGCGGATCGATCTCAACCAGCACCAAGCGTCGGCCGTCAGGTCCAGGCGGCAGGCACCGGTAGTGGTCATGGACACCCCCCAAGCGTCGGCGGGAGTGGAGCGGCATCGGCGACGGCGGCGGCGACGGCTCGACCACCACCAAGCGACGGCCGTCCGGTCTAGGCGGCAGACACCGGAAGTAGGCGTGGACACCCACCACGCGCCTTTCTCCCCTCTCCGCCGAGGTGCAGTTTCCCATGCCGAGCGTCCGCGGTTCTGGGAGAGGGGTTGCCGATCTCCCCTTGCAGTGTGCCCCATGCGGCGCGCGGCTAGGGGGGCCAGGTTCCCAGGTGCTCCCTCCCCGCTCCCTCCCCCTGGATCACTCCCAGGGTGGGCTCCTGGGGCGTGCCGGTCGGGGGCATTTCCGGAGTCCGGGGGGCCTTACCGGGAGGCCTGGGTGGGCCGGTCCGGGGGGCCTTTCCGTGCGGCAGGCAGATGGGGGGGCGGGGCCGGTCGGGGGGCCTATCCGTGCGGCAGGCAGGTCCGGGGCGGGGCCGGTCCGGGGGGCCTTTCCGTGCGGCAGGCAGGTCGGGGGCGGTCTAGTCCGGGGTGCCTTTGCGTGAGGTGGGCAAGTCGGGGGCGGGTCTTTCCTTGGGCTGACAGGTCGGGCTTCCACAAGGGGGAGCCAGTTTCCCACGCGGGCTGATCGGGTGGGTGGGGGCCTACCCGAGTCCTGGGGGGCTTGGTCCCGTCATCCTCCCAATGGCTGCGTGCCAGTCCGAGCGGCTGGCTGCTTCTGCTGCCTGTCTAGTCCCGGCCTGGGGCTGTCGTGGCCGGCTGGCTGGTCCGGGCGGGCGGCTGCTCCCGGCTGTGCCTTCTGTGGCTTGCCGGCCGGCCGTCTGGGTGTAGGCCAGGCGGCACGCTGCTTCGACGGCCTGCTTCCTCCGGCTACCTGGCTGCTCCGGGCTCGGGCTTCTCCGTCTGCCTGGCTGGTTCCCAGTTCGGGCCCCTCCTGCTTCCCTGCAGCTCCGTGTGCTTGACTTCACTGTGACTGTGGTCCAAACGGTTTTGTGCTAGTATTCAGCACAAAAGCTCAGGAAAAATGATCAAGCCTTGAGTTCAAACCCCAGGACACCCTCCACCAACACCCCACAAAAGTTAATCCTTTGGGTCTCAGCCTCCTAAATTACTAGGATTACCACCGTGCACCACCAGCACTGTACTGACTGGGTCCAGTCTTTAGTAAGGGACACTTTTGCACAAGTCCAACTATCCCGAGGCAGGCGTTAAGAACACCTGCGTCACACTGGTGACGGCAGCACGTTATAGGCCATATTGATAATGTGTTCCAGTGTGTTCCAGTGCAGGATGAGTTGGAGCACTTACGTGACGATTCTAAACTTGTGAGAAAGCTCAGCAAAGGATAAAGAGGCAAGAGAGAAAGAATAAAAGGCAATGTGTTGAGTGGAAGCTAACACCATCCTTGGAGTCTCCCGAGGAAGAGCAGGGTCCCTGATATGTGTCCAGTGCTGTTGGGGAGAAAGCATTCTTTGTTTCTCTCCCTGCTTTCAGAAGCGGGGCTATATCCGTGTAGGTACACATGCATCCCAATGGACCTAGCCCATAGGCAACTTAAATGACGGATTTCAAACATGTGACTTATTCTGCCTTTTTTAAATGAAAATAAAAATGGAGACTCATCTCTGATCCAGGTTTCTTAGAGCATCAGCGTGTCCAGCCCTCTAGTAGCCTTGGATGGAGGTACTGATTTTTTTTTTATTTATTTTTTTTATTAATTGGACATAAATTTTTTTACAAGGTGTTGTGCAAAGAGGGTGCAGTTACATAGTAGGGCAGTGTGTACATTTCTTATGATATCTTACAACCTGTTTTTCTATCCCTTGTCTAGGTCAGGTTGACATATATGCAATATACAATGTATCAAGAACATATACAGTATTCACAGACTTGGTCTCTACTGTCACTCCGTCTCCCTTTGTTAACAGTCATATATCAGGGAGATCATGCCCCTTTGTTTTCTGTGTTCTAGGCTTGTCTCACTCAACATTATTTGTTCGAGTTCCGACCATTTCCCTGCAAATAACAATATTTCACCATTTCCTAATCGCTATGTAGTATTCCATTGTGTATAAGTACCATATTTTTTGGATCCATTCGTCTGTGGAGGGGCATCTGGGTTGTTTCCATATTTTAGCTATTGTGAATTGTGCCGCGATAAACATGGTAGTACAAATGCCTTTTTGATATCTTGGATTTTGCTGTTTAGGATAGATGCCTAGGAGTGGTATGGCTGGGTCATAGGGTAGGTCTATATTGAGCTTTTTGAGAAACCTCCATACTGTTCTCCAAAGTGGTTGTACTAATTTGCACTCCCACCAACAATGGAGAAGGGTTCCTCTTTCCCCACAGCCCCTCCAGCATTTGTTGTTTCCTGAGTTCAGAGTATAGGCCATTCTAACTGGGGTGAGGTGGTATCTCAGGGTTGTTTTTATTTGCATTTCCTTTACTAGCAGGGATGTTGAGCATTTCCTCATATGTTTCTTTGCCATTTTTATATCTTCTCTTGTGAAGTCTCTCTTTAGCTCTTTTGCCCATTTCCTAATAGGTTTATTGGGCTTGGAGGGGCTTAGTTTTTTGAGTTCTCTGTAGATGACCGATATCAGGCCTTTGTCTGTTGCTGTGCTGGTAAATATCCTTTCCCATATCGTTGGCTGTCTTTCTATTTTGGTGGCTATGTCCTTAGCTGTGCAGAAACTTTTTAATTTGTGGTAGTCCCATTTGTCGAGTCTTTCTCCTATTTGTTGTGCCCCTGGGACTCTATTCAGGAAGTTCCTTCCTGTGCCTATAAGTTCTAGTGTCTTTCCTACTCTGTCCTTCAGTAGTTTCAAGGATTCAGGTCTGATGTTGAGGTCCTTGATCCATTTTGAGTTGATCTTGGTGCATGGTGATAGGCTTGGGTCTACTTTGAGTTTTCTGCATATGGCTGCCCAGTTCTCCCAGCACCAGTAGTTGAAGAGGCTATGTTTATTCCATTGTATGTCTTTAGCTCCTTTGTCGAATATCAGTTGGCTGTAAGAGTGCGGTTTTATTTCTGGGTCTTCAGTTCTAATCCATTGGTCTTCCGATCTGTTTTTATACCAATACCATGCTGTTTTTGTGATGGCCTTGTAGTAGATCTTGAAGTCAGGTATTGTGATACCTCCTGCATTGCTTTTTTTGCCTAGAATTGCTTTGGCTATTCTAGGTTTTTTGCTGTTCCATATGAATTTATGGATTGGTTTCTCTATTTCAGTGAAGAATGTGGCTGGGATTTTGATAGGTATTGCATTGAATTTGTATAACAATTTGGGCAATATGGCCATTTTCACTATATTGATTCTGCCTACCCATGAGCATGGGAGGTCTTTCCATCTCCTTGTGTCTTCTTTGATTTCCCTTATTAGATTTTTGTAGTTTTCATTGAATAGGTCCGTCACGTCCTTGGTTAAGTTGATCCCTAGGTACTTTATTCTTTTTTTGGCTACTGTAAATGGAATTGTTTCCATAATTTCCTTTTCTGTTTGTCTATTGCTGGTGTACAGAAAAGCTGCTGACTTTTGTGGGTTGATTTTGTATCCTGCTACTTTGCCAAATTGGTTTATTAGGTGTAGGAGTTTGGGTACTGAGGTTTTTGGGTCCTTCAGATACAAGATCATGTCGTCTGCGAATAGGGATAACTTGATTTCTTCCTTGCCGATGTGGATCCCTTTGATGTCCTCCTCTTGCCTTATTGCTATGGCTAGGGATTCCAGCACTATGTTGAACAGAAGTGGGGAGAGTGGGCATCCTTGTCTTGTTCCTGATTTTAGGGGGAATGACTTAAGTTTCTCTCCATTTAATATGATATTAGCAGTTGGTCTGTTGTATATGGCTTTTATTGTTTTGAGGAATGTTCCATCTATTCCTGTTCTCTCCAAAGCTTTTAATAGGTATGGATGTTGTATTTTGTCAAAGGCTTTTTGGGCATCGACTGAGATAACAATGTGATTCTTGATTTTAGTTCTGTTTATGTGGTGAATTACGTTGATTGATTTACGGATGTTGAACCATCCTTGTGACTGAGGGATGAAGCCTACTTGGTCATGATGTATGATATTCTTGATCACTCTCTGGATCCTATTAGCTAATATTTTATTGAGGAGCTTTGCATCTGTGTTCATTAGTGATATTGGTCTGTAGTTCTCTTTTTTTGTTGGGTCTTTGCCTGGTTTGGGAATTAGTATGATATTAGCTTCATAGAACGAGTTTGGGATTTCTCCCTCCATTTCTATTTCGCGGAAGAGTTTGAGGAGTATTGGAATTAGCTCCTCACTAAAGGTTTTGTAGAATTCGTTAGTGAATCCATCTGGGCCTGGGCTTTTCTTAGTAGGGAGGTTCTTGATTACCTCCTGTATCTCACCGTAAGTTATTGGTTTATTTAGCTGATTTATTTCTTCTTGGTTCAGTTTGGGCAGTTTGTACTTCTCTAAGAATTGATCCATTTCTGTAGAATTATTGTTTTTTGCTGAGTAGAGGTTTTGGAAATAGCTCCTTATGATTGTTTGAATATCGTGTGTACTTGTTGTAATTTTTCCTGTGGAGTCCCTGATTTTACGAATATGAGTCTCTTCTCTTCTTTTTTTTGTAAGTCTTGCAAGGGGTCTGTCAATTTTGTTTATTTTCTCAAAGAACCAGCTTTTAGTCTTATTTATTTGTTGAATGGTCTTTCTATTTTCAATCAGATTTATCTCTTCTTTAATCTTTGTGATCTCTCCCCTCCTAGTCGTTTTAGATTCTGTCATTTCTTGTTTCTCCAGTTGTTTTAGTTTCATCGTGAGGGTATTCACCTGCACTGCTTCCATTCTTTTAATGTGGGTGCTGAGGGCAATGATCTTGCCCCTCAGTACTGCCTTAGCTGTGTCCCATAGGTTTCTTTGTGATGTGTTTTCTTTGTCATTGTGGCTTATGAATTCCTTGATTTCATCTTTAATTTGATCTGTGGCCCAAGTGTTGGATAGCAGCGTGGGGTTTAGCCTCCAAGAGTGTGTGTAGGCTCTGTGGTATCCTTTGTTGTTGAGGGTTACCTTTAATCCACTGTGATCAGATATAATACATGGGATGATGTCAATACTTTTGTATTTGCTGAGGTTCTTTGTGTGGGCTATGACGTGGTCTATTTTGGAATATGATCCATGGGCTGCTGAAAAGAAGGTGTATTGGGTCTCTGTAGGGTGGAAGGTTCTATATAGGTCTGTTAGATCCATTTGGGAAATGGTGTTATTTAGGTCCTCAGCTCCCTTACTAATCCTTTGGGTGTTGGATCTGTCTCTTGGAGAGAGAGGAGTATTAAAGTCACCCACTATGATTGTGTTTGCATCTATCTTGCTCTGTAATTCTGTGAGAATTTGCTTGACATATGTCGGGCCTCTTTTGTTCGGTGAGTATACATTTATCACCGTGATGTCTTGATTCTGGATTTTTCCTTGTATTAATATGTAGTGTCCTTCTTTGTCTTTTTGAGTGGACTTTAAAGAGAAGTCCAGCTTGTCTGAGATCAGAATGGCTACACCTGCCGTTTTGGTGGGTGCATTTGCTTGGTAGATCTTGGTCCATCCTTTCAATCGAAGCCTGTTTTTGTCCCTTGCTGTAAGGTGGGTCTCTTGTAGACAGCAGATGTCAACTTTTTGTTTGCGGATCCATTCTGCCAGTCTGCCCCTCTTAATCGGGGAGTTTAAGCCATTTATATTTAAAGAGATCAAGGATAAGGGTGTTTTTTCTCCTTCCATTTTCTTGTTGGGCTGTTTTTTCCTGTTTTTTTTTTTTTTTTTTTTTTTCTTCTTGTCTTTAGTGAGCTGGTCTTTCTGCTGGACTTTGGCTATTGAAGTTTCTTTCTGATTCTGTCTGTGTGTCTTTTACGATCTCTGTTGGGTGGGCTTCCCCTCTTAATATTCGCTGTAGGGCTGGTTTTTTATTCACATACTCCTTTAGCTCCTCTTTGGTGTGGAAAGATCTGGTTCTCCCTTCGAATGTGAACTCCAGTTTCGCTGGATATTTGATCCGAGGTTGTAAGTTGTTATTCTGAAGTACTTGGATAGTGTTCTTCCACTCACTTCGAGCTTGGTAAGTTTGTGTGGATAAGTCGGATGTTATTCGAATCCTCTTCCCATTGAAAAAAGTTTCCTTCTTCGCTTTGGCTGAATTCAGAATTTGCTCTTTAATCTTGAGGTCTGTAGTCTTGAATATTATGTGCCTTGGGGTGGTTTTCCTGGGGTCTGGCCTGCCAGGTGTCCTATAGGCTTCGGTTACCTGGATGGGGTCCCCTGTGAGATTGGGGAAGTTTTCTGCAATAACTTTATTGAGGACATGGTTAAGCCCTCTGCTCTGATATTCGGCTCCTTCTTCTATTCCAATTATGCGCAGATTATATCTCTTGTCTTTGTCCATTAGTTCCTGGATTAATCTTCCCTGAAGCTTCACCTTTTCTTGGAGTGTGGTCATTTTCTGGTTGTTGTCAGCTGCTTCATCGTCCAGGCGAGAGATTCTGGATTCCATATGGTCAACTCTTTGTGTTATGGTTTCAATTGCGGAGTTTATGGATGTCAGAGAGCTATTCATGGTTGTCATATCAGCTCTGATCGTGGAAATTTCTTCCTTTAAAGAGTTGTATTTTAAATCTATTTTTTCATGCATTTCAATTCTCAGGGTGTGGAGATTTTCTTTAAAGGCAGCTTACATTGTATCCATTTTTGCTTCCATTTCTTTAAACGAGGCTTGCATTGTATCCAGTTTTGCTTCCATTTCTTTCTTAGCTTCCTGGGTGTCCTTCCAGATTTCCGCTCTAAACTCCTGGAATTGTTTTCTGATTTCATTTCTGACGCTTTCGATCATTCCTGTTAACATGGCCTCATTTGCTTTTTTATTCTCCATCTCCTCTTCAGTCGAGCTGCTTTTTGGAGCTGGCGAGGTGGCTTGTCCTTTGATGAACTGAGTTATGTTTCTTTGTGATTTGCGCATCTGGAGGTGTGTGTAGGTCTTCCTTCCCTTCTGTGTAGGCGTGTCTAAGGCAGCAGGTGCTGTCGCTGTGGCCCCGCCCACCGGTGTAGGGCACGCCTACCAGAGCGGGCGCTTTCGCCGGGGCCCCGCCCTCCTGTGCACTGTGAGACCCCTACAACAGGCACTTTAGCGGGGTCTGCCTCCCAGAGCGAGCCCTGGGTTGTTGGGTTGTGCTTGTGCCCTCCCACGAGTCTGTTGGGGGGGGGGGGAGGCAGTATGTGTGGGGCCCAGTGGGATCGACTGTCCGGGTGTGGCTTGGCACCCTCAGACCTCGCCTCTGCTGCGGGGGGGGGATGTGATCAGGCTCAGGTGACCCTGCTGGGCTGGTATTGCCCACCAGCGCCTGTGATTTTAGTTGTAAGAGTCCACAAGGTCCAGGCGCCTCGGGTGGGGCTTGCCCTGCCGGCCGTCCCCCGGCCCCTGTTGAGAAGGGGACGGGGCCGGTTCTGCCAGTTCAGGAACCTTTGGGGGCTTGGGGCTGTTCCGCCCTTCCCCTGCTAGACTGGCTTCCCAGCGCCTGATGGGAGCTTCCCGCCTGATTTGGGGAGTTCTTTGTTCCCACGGGAGTGGGGAGGGGGAGGGAGGGAGATATATCTTCTTTGTCAGGCTTGGGTCTCCCGTTGGGGGAAGGGATTATGGGGGACTCACTTTTGCTGCTTTGTGTGTGTGTCCCGCGCAGCCGTTGGCCCTTCAGGGGTTGGCGAAGTGTTGTGGTGGCTTCCCCCGTTCCCTCTTTCTGCCGCACTGGGTTCCCTTGTCCGAATCCGGTGTGGACCCGAACTTCTCGTCGCTGCAGGTGTGTGTCTTGCTCCGCACCCTGCCTTGTGTCCGTGGGGTCTCCCGCTATATGGATTCTGCGCTCCTGGCAACCTGTCTGCCGATCGCCGGGTTCCCCTTTCCCAGCCTGACCCTGTTTGGGCCAGGGTCGGCTGGTGGGGGGAGGGTGCCCCGGTGAATCTCCGGCTCCGTGTAGGTTTTCGGTTCTTCTTTTTTGCTCCTTTTTGTTTTCCTGCGTTTCTCCACTGCTTCTGGATGCTGGTTTTGCTGGGTTCTTGGTGGGGTGTTGGGTGTTGTAGTTCCCAGCTCACTATTCAGTTGGTGCGAGTCGGGGTTCCTCACTATTCTTTCGGCGCCATCTTTCCTCCTCTGTCGGTACTGATATTTTAGACATGAGAAAATCCATAGTCAGAGGACCGAAGTGACTTACCGAAAATGATGCAATTATCACGAGGAAGTCAGGATTTGAACCCAGGTCTTGAAGAAAGATTTTATGAGCAATGTACTTCTAGTACAGTGGGGGGCCCAGTACTCTGGAGCAATGATTGCAGACCAATTAGTGCAACACATGCAGTTCAATCAACTCAAAAAAAAAGCAAACATCTCCTTCTGTGTTAATGAACGCTATAAAGTAAAGCTATAGATACCTTTAAGTAAGTAAAGGTATAGAATACCTTTTGTATTGGTAGGTGCTGCTGCAATTTCTAAGACACAAAGTAATGTGAGTTAGCTACAATCACAGTGCTATTTCTTTGCGTATCGTTGCGTGTTCATCTGTACCTTTCCTTTGGGTTTGGACTCGGGGCTTCACGATTACAGACCAGGTACTCTACCACTTAAGCCTTATTGTCGGTTGTCGGGCTTGAACGCTGGGCCGGGGTGCTGTCCCAGAGCTCTTCGACTTTCAGGCTAGCACTCTGCCACTTGAGCCTCAGCCCCACTTTCGGTTTTTCGGTGGTAGGTTAGTTGGAGATGAGCGTCTCAAGGACTTTCCGTCACTGGCTCACTTTGAACCGTCATCCTCGGATCTCAGCATCCCGAGTGGCTAGGATTACAGGCACGAGCCAACTTTGCCCTGGGTGTCTCCAGATTTTTGACTTCAGTTCCTGGTCTTGGTGGTATGAGGTACAGTCATACCTGGCCAGGGATGGCAGACAGACTGAAACGACCCCCTGCCAGTAGCCATGGCCTGTGAAGGGCCCTGCTTTCCACAAAAGCGAGGGAAGAAATTGGGCCACCCTGAGGGACACACCAATGGTCTGGAGAGAGTATAGAAAGAACAGGACACTTATGTGTTATTTCCCTCGAGTTGCTGTGATAAGGAGATGCACACTGGGAGCTGTGGACATCTTCTTTCACCGCTCTGAAGTCCAGCAGTGTGGAAGCAAGGTGTAGTATAGGCCCCATGTCCTTGGGTGTTGCAAGGGCATGGTGTGTTCCGTGTCTCCTCCTGCTTTTTAAACCATTGAAGGAATACTGCAGTTTCTAGAGTAACACCCTTCTGCATTTCTGTGACTGAGGGTCCACGTTTTTTTTAACCACACATTTCTTTGTTATTGCTTTCACGCTTGCGTCAGTATGTGTACGAGTGGGATCGTAGGATACTACGGAAATGGAAGTGTGACCTTTTGCTTCTCCTGCGCTAACCCATGCGATAACAAAGGTTTTTTTCCCCCCTTCTACCTGGAAAAGAGAATATTCAATAAATATCAACAGAAACACAGCCTGCTTATTCTTTCTTTGTTTTGCTCTCTGGCCTGGTCTGTCCTCCTCCCTGTTCTCCCTCCCCTCGCCCCCTCATCTGCCAATCCCGACTGTGACAGCAATCCGGGATGCATGGAAGTGGCCACGTGATGCCCCCAGCCGCCGTCCCTGACAAGCGTCCGCCGAAGCTCCAGGCCCGCTCCTGCCACCGTGTTCGACAGTTCTAGGGTCAGCAGAGACCTTTAGAGCATTTACAAAATACTGCATTTCTTTACTGTTAATTACAATAAAACTTGAAATATTTAGACTGGGATATAGTTTTATTTTTTATTTTTCACTACACAAATGAGCCACCATCTTCTGGAGTCTATATGTTTAACTTTCCTAAAAAGGAGACATAAGGTCCTCATTTCCATAGATTACATTGTCAGGGAAACAATAGAATTAGGACATAAAATATAGCCGATATAAGACACAGATATTAACCATCTGTAGCAGATTCTGGAGCCCTTCGGCAGCAACAGAAGCCACGGATGAGCAATACACTGTGCCGCGGGAGGTGGCACTCATTTGAAGCTTTAACCATTATGCCAGAAACTTCCTGAAATACAGTTTCATTAGACTCTCATTAATAGCGCTGTAACTATAAACACAGAAGTAGTACTTTATCAACTATGTAGTATGACAACTAAATTCTTTAAAAATTGTGAATAAATGACTTTCTAAAACCACAAAATATCATTCTAAAACGGCAATTTTAAGCCAAGTGCCTGAAAATCGCCAGAACGGGAAAGTCTGCGAGTCTATCCTCTCTAATAAACTACCAAAAAACCTACATGTATAGCTGAGATTCAGGCGATAGAGTGCTATCCTTGAGCACAAAAGGTCAAGGACAGTTGATCAGGCCCTGGGATCATGTCCCAGAACTGGTAAAACACACACACACACACACACACACACACACACACACACACTAACTATAGGTTTATATTTATTTATTGCCATTCCTGGGCCTTCGACTCTTGGCCTGAGCACTGTCCCTGGCTTCTTTTTGCTCAATGCTAGGTAGCTCTCTGCCTCCTGATCCACAGCACCACTTACGGCCATTTTCTATCTATGTGGTTCTGAGGAATGGAGCCCAGGGATTCAGGTATGCAAGGCAAGCACTCTTGCCACTAGGACACATTCCCAGCCAAAAACTTACAACTGTACAATGTTTTGGGTTTTTTTGTAATTTAGGATACACGTTAGAAAATTAAGATAAAAGTTACAGATTTATATTGCTAAGTTGTGCCCTAAGATTCTACTTTTGGTGTACAATTTTGAATCACTTTTGAAAATCTAGGGGACTTAACGATTAGAACACCATGAAATCTACAGTAGAATAGTAGTGGGCGGCTACAGATGAAGATCCAAATATGGGCACACATGTAAGTACAGTAGAGAGCCCACAGTTTTCAATGTTGTTCTTCTTTTTCATATTAGAACAGATTCAGTGACTCCTTCTACTGACATTAGTTGTTGGGAGACAAATAATCCCTTAAAGCAAGAGGTAACTGTTGTAGGGAGCAGCTGAGTCCATCCTAACTAGGGAAACGCTTGCGGAGACTAGAATCTCCTCCCTCCAACCCCGTAACAATAACAACCTCAGACTTTTGTAGATGGAACATACACTGCAGAGAAAGAGGAAATAGAGGCTGGGGGGCTGGTGTCTCATGTATAATCCTATAAGCCAGCAAGGGCAGGAAAGCACATGAGACTCTTCTCCTATAAACTACTCACCAAAAAAGCCACATGTGGAGCTGTGTCTAAAGTGGTTGGAAGCCTAGAGCAAAAGACACTCAGCGACATAACCCAAGCCTTGAGTTCAAGGCAAAGGACAGGCTTGGAGGAGGAGGAGGAGGAGGAGGAGGAAGGGTGGGGCGGAAACTGCAATGAACAGAATTATGAAAACCTGCAGCTGTGGCCGGTGGGTGCCACCTGTAATCCTACATACTCAGGCAGCCGAGGTCTGAGGAACAGAGTTCAAAGGCAGCACTGGCAGGAAAGTCCTGGATACTGTTATGTGCAGGTAACCACCAGAATGTTGGATGTGTCACTGTGGCTTTAGTAGTAGAGCAGTATCCTTGAGTTGAAGAGTTTAGGGACAGCACCCCACCCACACCAGTGCGTACAGTTTCTCTCTCCTTAGAGATTAGTCATGAACAGCCAGAGTCATTGAAATCTGGGGTCACCCCTGAAGCTGTTAATAAAGTGAGTTAAACCTGTCCCCCTGACATACTGATGCCCAATGCCTCCCCGTGTCAGCTTCTATACCTAGCCTTTATGGATCCTTAAAATAGGCCAATCTCCTTACTGTCCAGAAGCCCCACTGGCTACCAAAGAAAAGTCTCCTACATGTCCCATTGCAGATCCCCAGCATAGACAGGAAACACCGTTGCATCGTGTTTCGTTATTTTCTCAGCCAAGCTGAGGACAGTTAAGAGTCCTATTTCAGGTAATGTTGGAAGGGCACAGAAGGAAACTTGAAAATCAGACACAGTGACGGTCTGGCGTGATGTTGTCGATCCTGGACCTTTCCTGCCCCGGTGTCCTGCTTCTTGTCTTCTGAAGTTCCCTCCTTCCCTGTCCTCCTTCAGCTCACCCTCCCCTGAAACCACCGCTCGTGTTTGCCGACCGCCTGAGCACCATTGCCCGTGTCACACTTTCTGGATTCTTCACTGAACGTTCTCCTGCCTGGAAATGCACTTTGGATGCCCATCTCATCGTTAACTATGGGAACCCCACAGCGGCCACTCACGGTACCCAGAGGTTTCCCATAGAGGGTCACCTGATGCTGACAGTGGCCTTCTACAATAAGTCACTTTTGGAAATCAAAACTGAAGGTGTAGGTGTGTCTGGTCCTGTGCCTGATATGTGCCTGATAAAGCCCGTGTTTTCAGTCTCTAGGTATCAGTTCTTGAGACGCAAGCTTTCGTTCACTTCAGTTTTATTGTGAAGAAGGAGGTGTTCGTAGTGGGGGATGGGATGTGATCGTGTGTGAGGGTCACTGCAAGCGGGGACGGATGAAGGTGGGGGATGTTTTGTGAGGCTGTCGTGGGTAGGCAAAGGAGGGGGCCGGGGTTCGTGAAGGCGTAGGTGTCCGTGGGGGGGACGGGGGTACGCGTGACATGGGTCGAGGGTTTTCGAGGGTGGCCGGGGTTTGTGCGGGCAGGGGACGGGTGTGCCAGCGTCTCTGCAGTCGGTGACGGTCGTGTCTCCAGCGGCGGCCGGTCGCTGTGTCCTCTAGGCGCTCACGCCCTTGCTCGTTCTCACAGCTGTCCCGGTCCGGCAGGACGAAGCGCCGTCCACTTGTCCCTCCAGGCGTGGCTGGACAAAGCGGCCCTGGGCCTCTCCCTCCGGGCTGTGCTGTCCGCAGAGGGGACAGGATCTGTGGGGTCAGGGGTCGAGGTGGGGCCGGGGTCTGTGCGTGCAGGGTGGAAGGGGGGCCGGCAGAAGAAGGGGTGTGAGGATCTGTGCGAGCAGGGTTGTCGGTGGCCCGCGTGTCAGCGGCCCGCGTGTCAGCGTCCCGCGTGTCAGCGGGCGGGGATGGGTGAAGGGAGGCCGAGGTTTCGTCAGCCGTGCCTGCCCTGTGACAGGCCCCCGTGTCCTACCTGCTCCCGTCCTTCCTGTCTCGCACCGCTCTCCCGGCCGTGCTCTCCGGGCTTCCCCCTTCCCGTAAGGGCAGCAGCACGTGCCTCGGGCTGCTCTCTGCCGGCCCGGCCGCCCTAAGGAGGTGCAGGGTTTCCTGGCTTCAGTGGCAACCGAGGGGCGGCGGGCTCCCCCCTCCGTGCAGGGCTGGCCGCAGCGGGGCCTGGATCAGTGCGGGCAGGGGTCAGGGGTGAGCCAGGCAGGCCCCAGGGGTCAAGGGGGGCCCGCCGTGGCTTTCGGGTTGGGGTTGGGGGGTTGCAGCGCGCGCTCCCATACCTGCTATCCTGTCCCGTTGGTGGTGGCGGCGACGTGTCCAAGTTGGCGGCGAGGTTCCCCGGGTCGTGCCTCGGCGGCGGCTCGATGACGGGGAGGTTCCCCGGGCAGGGCCTCTGCGGCGGCGGCGTCGGCGTCTCAATCTCGACCAGCACCAAGTGTCCTCCGTCTGGTCGAGTTGTAAGGCACCGGTAGTAGGCGTAGACACCCACCGAGCGTCGGCTGGAGTGGAGTGGCGACGAGTCTGGCGGTAGCGGCGGCGACGGGTCCGAGTTGGCGGCGAGGTTCCCCGGGCCTGTCCTCGGCGGCGTCCGCGTCGGGCTTCCATCTGGTCCTGGCGGCAGGCACCGGAAGTAGGCGTGGAAACCCCCCCGAGCTTCGGCGGGAATGGAGTTCGCGCCGATCTCCCCTCTCCGCCAAGGCGCAGTTCCCCATGCCGAGCGTCTGCGGGACCGTTCGGGCTGCGGCTTGTAGCGGGCATGTATGTGGGGGCGGGCCTGTCATGGCGTTCGGGAAGCCGGCAGGCCGGGGGCGGGCCTGCCTGTCACGGCGTGCGGGAAGCCGGCGGGTCGGGGGCCGGGCCTGTCATGGCTTGCGGGAAGCCGGCGGGTCGGGGGCCGGGCCTGTCATGGCCTGCGGGAAGCCGGCAGGTCGGGGCCGGGCCTGTCATGGCTTGCGGGAAGCCGGCAGGTCGCGGGCCGGGCCTGTCATGGCTTGCGGGAAGCCGGCGTGTCGCGGGCCGGGCCTGTCATGGCGGGCGGGAAGCGGGCAGGTCGGGGGCCGGGCCTGTCATAAGCCGGCAGGTCGGGGGCCGGGCCCGTCATGGCCTGTGGGAAGCCGGCGGATCGCGGGCCGGGCCTGTCATGGCGGGCGGGAAGCCGGCGGGTCGCGGGCCGGGCCTGTCATGGCCTGTGGGAAGCCGGCGGATCGCGGGCCGGGCCTGTCATGGCTTGCGGGAAGCCGGCGGGTCGCGGGCCGGGCCTGTCATGGCGGGCGGGAAGCCGGCGGGTCGCGGGCCGGGCCCGTCATGGCCTGTGGGAAGCCGGCGGATCGCGGGCCGGGCCTGTCATGGCGGGCGGGAAGCCGGCGGGTCGCGGGCCGGGCCTGTCATGGCCTGTGGGAAGCCGGCGGATCGCGGGCCGGGCCTGTCATGGCTTGCGGGAAGCCGGCGGGTCGCGGGCCGGGCCTGTCATGGCGGGCGGGAAGCCGGCAGGTCGGGGGCCGGGCCCGTCATGGCCTGCGGGAAGCTGGCGGGTCGCGGGCCGGGCCTGTCATGTCATGGGGATAGCCGGCGGGTCGCGGGCCGGGCCTGTCATAAGCCGGCAGGTCGGGGGCCGGGCCTGTCATTACATGCGGGAAGCCAGCGTGTCGCGGGACAGGCCTGTCACGGCGTGCGGGAAGCCGGCCGGTCTGGGGCGCGGGAACCCGGCAGGTCCGGGGTCGGTTGTCTTGGCGGGCCGGTCTGGGGGTCGGGCAGGCATAGGCTGGCGGGCGGGCCTGTCTTGGCGGTGCGGGCCATTTTGGCGGTGCGGGCCATTCCTTGGTGCCGGGTTCTAAGGTGGGCGGGTAATACTAAGGGAACCTTGGAGACCCCGGAAGCAGCCCCCACCCTGAGCCTCGCCCTGACCTCCAGCCCTGGCCTCGGCTGACTTTTATTGTGGGGCAGGAGAGGAGGGGTGAGGGTGCACCGGGGTTAGTGAATGCAGGGTTGCAGGGGGACCAGGGTTAGTGCGAGCAGGGCTGCCAGAAGGGGGGGCGACTTTCCCACGCGGGATGCTCGGGTGGGTGGGGGCCTACCCGAGTCCTGGGGGGCTTGGTCCCGGCCTTCTCCAATTGGATGCGTGGGTGTTCAGGGATTCAGGTATGCAAGGCAAGCCCTCTTTTCACGAGGCACCATTCCCAGCCCCAAATGTATAACCAAAAAATGTATTATTTGCCTTTTATGTTAAGGTATAATGTATATTTTATGATGTATGTTACAGATTTATGTCGCTTAAGCTGTGCCTTAAGATTCTCATTTTTGTGTACAGTTATGGAATCAGTTGTTAAAATGTATTTTTATTGTCAAACAGGAGGTGTTCGTGGTGGGGGGGGTGGTATGTGATAGTTTGTGAGGGTCACTGCATGGGGGGCTGGATGAAGGGGGGGAGGGTTTGTGAGGCAGGCTTGGGTAGGCAAAGGAGGGGGCTAGGGTTCGTGAAGGCGTAGGTGTCCGTGGGGGGGGGTGGACGGGGGTACGCGTGACATGGGTCGAGGGTTTTCGAGGGTGGCCGGGGTTTGTGCGGGCAGGGGTCAGGGGTGCCAGCGTCTGGGCAGTTGTGGCCGCTCGTTTCTCCTCATCTCCTCTAGTCGCTCACGCCCTTGCTCGTTCTCACAGCTGTCCCGGTCCGGCAGGACGAAGCGCCGTCCACTTGTCCCTCCAGGCGTGGCTGGCCGAAGCAGCCCTGGGCCTCTCCCTCCATGCCGGGCTGGGCGCAGTGTGGCCAGGATCTGTGGGAGTAGGGGTCGAGGTGGGGCCGGGGTCTGTGCAGGCAGGGGTCAGGGGTGAGCCAGGCAGGCCCCAGGGGTCAAGGGGGGCCCGCCGTGGCTTTCGGGTTGGGGTTGGGGGTTGCAGCGCGCGCTCCCATACCTGCTATCCTGTCCCGGGCTGGGCCTCGGCATCGGCGGATCGATCTCGGCCAGCACCAAGCTTTCGCCGTCAGGTCCAGGCGGCAGGCACCGGTAGTGGTCATGGACACCCCCCAAGCGTCGGCGGGAGTGGAGCGGCATCGGCGACGGCGGCGGTGATGGCTCGACCACCACCAAGCACCGGAAGTAGGCGTGGACACCCACCACACGCCGTTCTCCCCTCTCCGCCGAGGTGCAGTTTCCCATGCCGAGCGTCCGCGGTTCTGGGAGAGGGGGCGCCGATCTCCCCTTGCAGTGTGCCCCATGCGGCGCGCGGCTAGGGGGGCCAGGTTCCCAGGTGCTCCCTCCCCGCTCCCTCCCCCTGGATCACTCCCAGGGTGGGCTCCTGGGGCGTGCCGGTCCGAGGACCTTTCCTGGGTCGGGGGGCCTTACCGGGAGGCCTGGGCGGGCCGGTCCGGGGTGCCTTTCCCTGCGTCAGACAGGTCGGGTGGCAGGCCGGTCCGGGGTTCCTTTCCGTGTGTCAGACAGGTCCGGGGCGGGGCCGGTCGGGGGGCCTTTCCGTGCGGCAAGCAGGTCCGGGGCGGGGCCGGTCCGGGGGGCCTTTCCGTGCGGCAGGCAGGTCGGGGTCGGTCTAGTCCGGGGTGCCTTTGCGTGAGGTGGGCAAGTCGGGGGCGGGCCTTTCCTTGGGCTGACAGGTCGGGCTTCCACAAGGGGGAGCCAGTTTCCCACGCGGGCTGATCAGGTGGGTGGGGGCCTACCCGAGTCCTGGGGGGCTTGGTCCCGTCATCCTCCCAATGGCTGCGTGCCTGTCCGAGCAGCTGGCTGCTTCTGCTGCCTGTCTAGTCTCGGCCTGGGGCTGTCGTGGCCGGCTGGCTGGTCAGGGCGGGCGGCTGCTCCCGGCTGTGCCTTCTGTGGCTCGCCGGCCGTCTGGGTGTAGGGCTGCTCGCGCCGCCTGGCCTGGTCTGTCCTCCTCCCTGTTCTCCCTCCCCTCACCCCCTCATCTGCCAATCCCGACTGTGACAGCAATCCGGGATGCATGGAAGTGGCCACGTGATGCCCCCAGCCGCCGTCCCTGACAAGCCTCCGCCGAAGCTCCAGGCCTGCTCCTGCCACCGGGTTCGACAGTTCTAGGGTCAGCAGAGACCTTTAGAGCATTTATAAAATACTCCATTTCTTTACTGTTAATTACAATAAAACTTGAAATATTTAGACTGGGATATAGTTTTATTTTTCACTACACAAACGAGCCACCATCTTCTGGAGTCTATATGTTTCACTTTCCTAAAAAGGAGACCTAAGGTCCTTATTTCCATAGATTACAGTATCAGGGAAACAATAGAATTAGGACATAAAATGTAGCCGACATAAGACACAGATATTAACCATCTGTAGCAGATTCTGGAGCTCTTCGGCAGCAACAGAAGCCACGGACGAGCAATACACTGTGCCACGGGTGGCACTCATTTGAAGCTTTAACCCATATGGCAAAAACTTCCTGAAATACAGTTTCATTAGACTCTCGTTAATAGCGCTTTCACAATAAACACAGAAGTAGTACATTATCAACTATGTAGTATGACAACAAAAATTTTTTTACATTGTGACTAAATGACTTTATTTAGTAAATTTGTAAATGACTTTGTAAAAAAACAAAATATCATTCTAAAAAGGCAATTTTAAGCCAAGTGCCTGAAAATCGCTAGAACAGGAAAGTCTGCGAGACTATCATCTCTAATAAACTAGCAAAAAACCTACATGTATAGCTGAGATTCAGGCGATAGAGTGCTATCCTTGAGCACAAAAGGTCTAGGACAGTTGATCAGGGCCTGGGATCATGTCCCAGAACTGGTAAAACACACACACACACAATCACACACACACACACATACCCTACAAGTTTATATTTATTTATTGGCATTCCTGGGCCTTCGACTTTTGGACTGAGCACTGTCACAGGCTTATTTTTGCTCAATGCTAGGTAGCTCTCTGCCTCTTGATCCACAGCACCACTTAGGGCCATTTTCTATGTATGTGTTGCTGAGGAATGGAGCCCAGGGATTCAGGTATGCAAGGCAAGCACTCTTGCCACTAGGACACATTCCCAGCCAAAAACGTACAACTGTACAATGTTTTTTTTTTTTGTAATTTAGGATACAAGTTATACATTAAAATAAAAGTAACAGATTTATATTGGTACGTGTGCCCTAAGATTCTACTTTTGGTGTTCAGATTTTGAATCACTTCTGAAAATCTAGGGGACTTAACTATTACAACACCATGAAATCTATATTAGAATAGTAGTGGGCTACAGATGAAGATCCAAATATGGGCACACATGTAAGTACAGTAGCTTGCCCACACTTTTCAATGTACTTCTTCTTTTTGGTATTGTAACAGTCAGTGACTCCTTCTACTGACATTAGTTGATGTCAGGAAAAAATTCCCTTAAAGCAATAGATAACTGTTGTAGGGAACAGCTGACTCCATCTTAACTAGGTAAACTCTTGGGGAGACTGGAATCTCCTCCCTCCAACCTCGTAACAATAACAACATCAGACGTTTGTGGATGGAACATATACTGCAGAGAAAGAGGAAATAGAGGCTGGGGGGCTGGTGTCTCATGTATAATCCTATAAGCCAGCAAGGGCAGGAAAGCACATGAGACTCTTCTCCTTTAAACTACTCACCAAAAATGCTACATGTGGAGCTGTGTCTCAAGTGGTCGGAAGCCTTGAGCAAGAGACGCTCAGCGACAGAACCAAAGCCTTGAGTTCAAGGCAAACGACAGGCTTGGAGGAGGAGGATGAGGAGGAGGAGGAGGAGGAGGAGGAGTGAGGAACAAACTTCAAACAAAAGAATTATTAAAAACATGAGCTGTGAGGCTGGGGATATGGCCTAGTGGCAAGAGTGCCTGCCTTATATACATGAGGCCCTGGGTTCGATTCCCCAGCACCACATATACAGAGAATGGCCAGAAGTGGCGCTGTGGCTCAAGTGGTACAGTGCTAGCCTTGAGCAAAAGGAAGCCAGGGACAGTGCTCAGGCCCTGAGTTCAAGCCCCTGGACTGGCCAAAATAAAAAAAAACAACATGAGCTGTGGCTGGTGGGTGCCACCTGTAATCCTACCTACTCAGGAAGTTGAGATCTGAGGAACACAGTTCAAAGCCAGCACTGGCAGGAAAGTCCTGGATACTGTTATCTCCAGTTAACCCCCAGAAAGCTGCAAGTGTCACTGTGGCTTTAATAGTAGAGCACTAGCCTTGAGCCGAAGAGTTTAGGGACAGCACCCAAGGTCAGAGTTCAAGTGCAATTACCACAGAAAAAAACTTTATGAAAGAAAATGAAATATTGGAATCACTGTCAAATCAAACAATGAATTGATAATAATAGTCACAGTGATTGAGAATCCAGAAGAACAATGAATTCCACAGAAAGAGGATCAGAGTGACGACTGTCTAACTAAACAATGACCTACTTTCCTAAGATGTGAACCGAAATAATCTTTCTGCTCACTGAACAGGGTTGCTAAAATTCAAATGCGATTGCTCTCGTTTCTAGTGCCTCACACTGCACTTACAGTGTAACTCTAGCGCTGGTGGCTCACGCCTGTAATCTTGGTTACTCAGTAGGCTGAGCTCTGAGGATCCAGGTGACATGCCAGCTTGTTGAAGAATAGCCCTTGATACTGTTGTCTCCAATAAACTACCCTGAAAAATACAGAAGTGGTGCTGTGGCTCAAGCGTAGAAGGCTACCCTTGATCTCAAAGAGGCTCATGGACTGTGACCCGTCCCTTATTTTGAGCCACACAACACTCAAACACCAAAGGCCAAGGACCTGGATGTGTGTGTGTGTGTGTGTGTGTGTGTGTGTGTGTGTGTGTGTACCAGTATACACTTCATGCTTTATTATCAAAATGTTTTTGTTTTGTTGTTATTTATTTTGAGTTTTAGATGTTAAACAGCTATTTTATACTTCCACTAATCATGTTGTTACTTAATCAGGTATACCTTTGCTATTGAAAGTTCTAGATAATGTTTGTAGTACTGGAATATGTCCAATTTTACTGTTGGGGACAGTATGAACATTTTTCCTTTTTCTATTGTAAGTTTTTATTGTCTAACATAATTACAGACAGGTTACAGTTTCATACCTTAGGCATTGGACACATTTCTTGTACTGTTTGTCACCTCATCCCTCGGTCCTCCACCAACAGTATGAAATTTGTATCCTCAAAAATGTTCAGGGAATTACTTCCAGCAAAGTGGAAGTAAATGTCGGTGTCAAAAAAATATTTACCACTTTGTCCTGAATAGTGAAGGTGTATTTTAGTTTCATGCTGCATTGATTCTATTTTGAAACCATAAGCGTCTTTTGGTTTGTGTTGAACTGTAAGAACTGCCTTGTTTGTGCTGTGAATGCTAAACTGTACATTCCTTAAACAAAGCTATCTTAAAGGCTGCCAGGCCACACTCTGTGCCTGTAACCTTGGGCCTGCACAAGATCTGAGAAATGGCCATGCTGTCCAAAGACACACAAGCACTGTGAGCCCACTCAGGCCACCAAATACTCCACCTAATAGGGCAGGTTGTCAGATCCCAGACCAGTGCATGGGATTGTCCTTGGGAATGCAGTTGTGTGCATTGTGAAATGCGGTTTTATGTGTTACTGGCTGTCTTGAAGGGTACCCATACGTTTCCCTTGAAGAAGACATTTCGATGGATTAGTGAGTACTCAGGCCACGACCAACACAATCGCTCCGTCATACCCCTGCTGTTTATTATTTTCCGT
The DNA here is from genome assembly GCF_023159225.1 of Perognathus longimembris pacificus. Classification (NCBI taxonomy): domain Eukaryota; kingdom Metazoa; phylum Chordata; class Mammalia; order Rodentia; family Heteromyidae; genus Perognathus; species Perognathus longimembris. The sequence goes on from NW_025961413.1 coordinate 1,383,364, forward strand.
TCTGCTGTGACTCGGCTAAGTTGTGATGGCATGGGCGCAGTCAATAGATCGGTAGGTGAACTAATTCACTAACAGTCTGCAACCCCGTAATTATCAAGCCATTGACATATTAAGTATTGCTCGAGGACATAAAAATTTCACAGTAACCAAGTATTTTATTGCACAGACAGAAATAGTACTTCTTCTTCCCCCTCCTAGGAAACTAGCACTTTATTAACATCCATTTCCCTAAACATTAATAGATGCCAAAACCAACATGGACTCTTGAAAGTCCCCCCCAGCAAGCTCATGACGAGTCATCTTGCAATAAGCTGACATTTCTGACCACCCTCAAGGCTAGGCAGAGCAGATAGCCACTCTCAGGGCTAGGCAGATAACCACCCTCAAGGCTAGGCAGAGCAGATAGTCACTCTCAGGGCTAGACAGATAACCACCCAGGATTACTGGAAAAACCGCAAATTCTCTTTAAGGAAAGGACCAATTAGAACCCTGTAACTACGCCTCTTGCTTCTGTAAACCGCTTCTGCAAACCCCTTAAAAACCCCCCATAAATCAAGCCTGGGCGCGCCATCTCCCTGCGAGGACTTGGACGCCCGGGTACCCGCAACCCTCAATAAACCTCTTGCTGTTGCATCCATCGCGTGCCTCGCTGATCCTTGGAAAGGGGTCTCCCTAGAAAAGACCACCCAAACTCGGGGGTCTTTCATCTGGGGGCTCGTCCGGGATAGGAGACCCCCACCCAGGGACCACCGACTCACCGACGGGAGGTAAGCTGGCCAGCGATCGCGTTTGTCTGTAGATTTCTGTGTCTTTGTTTCTGTGTTCTGCGCTTGCGTCCGTACTAGTCAGCTGACTAGCTCTGTATCTGGCGGCTCTGTGGAGGAGCTGACGAGCTCGTACTCCCGACCGCAGCCCTGGGAGACGTCCCAGTGGTGTCTGGGGCCAAGCTGGCCCATCTGTCATCCGTAGCCTGGAAAAGAGTCAGCCCATTCGGGGCTGCCCCGCTAACCAAGGGTTACGTGATTTGTCAGGGAGACGAGAGATCCGGACTCTCACAGTTACAGTCTCCATCAGAAGTTTTGTTTTCGGTTTTCCGCCGAAGCCGCGCCGCGAAAGTCTGTCTTGGTCTTGTCTCCCTGCTGTTCGTTTTGTCTGTCCTAGGACTCTGTGTATTTGAAATCATGGGTCAAACTGTCACTACTCCCTTAAGCTTAACTTTACAGCACTGGTCGGAGGTCCGGAAGATCGCTGGTAACCTTTCAGTGGAAATCCGAACTTGTCTTTTTCTCAGGCCTGTGTGTTTGGTACCTTTTCGTTGTTGTAATTGTTGTGTTTTTTGTAGCTATCTGGATTGAACACCTGACCAGAGCTATAGGTAATGTACCATCTAGCCCCCTAGACTTGACCCTAGCCCACTGGAAGGACCCTCCCAAGTCCTCCAAAGTCAGCCCAAGCCACCCGCAGGTGGCGGGAGTGACCCCACTGCGCAGCGCTGTATCTGCATTATTTGTGAATCTGACAGTCTCTTTTGTGTCAAACCTGCATAACCTGTTTTGTTACCTTGTCCTGTGTTTGTTGGCGCCGTCAGTTTATAAATTAGTAGATTGTTTATGGCATATTAATTCCTTTATGTGTTTTTTTATGTGGTCTGTGTGTAACTGTGTCTAACCTCTCTCCACACTGGCGGGAGAAATTCCTCCTAGGCATGGGGACTAAGCTGAGAATGTGGCAAACAGAAGACTTCCAGGGATGACTCCTTCTCTTTCTCTTTATGTCCCCAGCAGAATTTTCCTCCCTACCTTTTCTTAGCAGTGTTGCTTCTCCAGATTTGTCAAACTGCTTTTACTCTCACCACTTTTGTATGTTTGTCTGGTTTACATAAAATGCTCTGAGAAGTCTAAATGATGTGGTTAATTGGACTTTGATGTAAAAGAGAAAGTGAAATCGAAAGCAGAAGGGCCTAGGACGCGAGTGAGTACTGAGGAGACTAGGTCTGGTGGTAAATCAGAAAAGAAAGTAATAGTAAATCCAATTACATACTAGAAAAGATTATGTTGTAGAAAAAAAATTGTCTGGTCTGGACTGTTCTTCCCTGTTTTTGTATCTCCTGACTGTGACGGACGTAATAGGACATATTCCCTCTACCCCCTTGGATTTATGTTTAGCTCATTTGAAAGATGTACGGGCGGCAGCTCACAATCAGAGTGTGAGTGTCCGCAAAAAGAACTCTGGGTGACCCCCACCCAGCCTTCTTCAGCAGAAAATTATTTGGTGTGCTAAAATGTTTTGCTAAAATTATCAAGCCCTGGAAAATGAGGCTGGAGAATGCTAAAATCATTTGCTAAAAGCTTTGTCTTAAAATTTGGGAGTTACAGGAGTAAGATTGGCAAGAATACCTCCTGCCACTGGAAAATGTACGGCCGATGTTAATTTTGCGCGCTTTAAGATCTTTTAAATGTGTGTGTGTGTGTGTGTGTGTGTGTACATGTGTGAGTGTGAACATGTACAAGACTGTTAGCATGATGTAAAATTGAGTGAGTTTAAGTTTAAATTCAAATGGTCATTAAGTTTGGGCATTACCAAATGCTTTAAAGGATTATTGCATTGTTTTAAAGAGGAACTGTAGTTAAAGAAAATGTTTCATTAATTAAAAAAGAAATTAAGGTTAAGTGTCAGAAATTTTGATGTAAAGGTTTATCACTGTTAAAAAAAAAATTGCTTGGGTTTCTAGGAAAGGAGAAAAATGGGCCTGTATGCCTATCCTCAGGAGTGAGGGGTGATCTGGCAAAGGTGCAGCTTAGCCAGCCCACGTGGTGGCACAGGCCCTGGAGGGAATCCACGTGGTGGGACAGCCAAAAGGGGGTGTCCTTTCATGGTGGAAGAGGACAAGCCGGCACCAAGACAGTTCATCAAGCTCTGAGGAGTAGGATGAAAATAGGCTGTTTGGCAGGACAGGCCATGGAGGTCTCTCCTTTGACTCTTTTGTTTTCAGGTGAACTTTGGAAACCTGGTGGTAAAAATGAATGATTTGGCTGGAATTTTTAAAACTACCCCTTAAAGTACTAAGAATTAAAAAAGTTTTTTAAATGGTTAAAAAGTATATTTATCTGATGTAATTTGATTCCTGTGCTATTTTTGTAATTCGGATGTATTGAAAAAGCAAAGATGCTGAGACTGGATTTCATGTGTTTGTAATTTTGGTGACTGTTTTAACTTTTGTTACAATTGTTTTGGATATCAGTTTAATGATTCAGGTACTGAATTTTATGTGATGTAATAGTAAGACTCGTAACTATCCTAAGTTACACATAATGAGGCAAGTATAAAAGTAAACTCTCATTAACTCTCTGTATGTAGGAAGAAATGGCAAAATGGGCTAACATTTCTCACTACTTTATTGGAAAGCTGAATGGATAAGTATTTCTAATTTTGTAATTGTAATTATTGCATTAAGAAAAAATTGTCATTTTAGTCCAAAGGTCTTCATGCCATGTGGTAACTGGGACTAAAAAAAGAAAAGAAAAAAGGCTCTTTTAAAACGGGCAGCCCAAAGGCAAAGGGCAGTACTGGTTTCAGAATGCCTCTAAGCTTCAGAGTTTTTCCAACGCAGATAAGCGCTAAAGTGTTAGTGTTAAACAGAGGTTAGTAAAAGACCTTGCAAATCAAGAATGCATTTCTAGATAAGAAATCTGGAAGTAAAATTGTCCTAAATGATTATTGCAAAGTGAGAAAAGGAGAATTATGGCTACCAAAATGTTTAATTGCCATTCCAGTTTCTCTGTAGTTTTTTTTGTAACCATTTCCAGCAGGCCCACAGAGAAGGACAGATGATCCCTACAAGTTTGTCAAGATCTAACACTGGCCCTTAATAAGCTCCAGGTAAGAGTATGCTTAAAAACTATTTCTGTGTGGACCACCTTGTTGCTACTAATTGGAGTAAAGTGGCCTCTTGTAAGACTCATTGATCTGAAATCTGCTGTTCGAAGCCAGTCCGGGCAGAAAAAGGTCCCTGTGGGAGTCTTCTTGTCCAGCTGACCAGCAGAAGTGCTGGGAATAGTCATGAGTTGCTTTGAGGCTCAAAGTGGTAGGGTGCTAGACTTGAGCTGGAGAGCTGAGGGACAGCACTCAGGCCCTGAGTCCAAGTCCAGTGATGGACCAAGAGAAATGACAAAGGTGCATTTATACCAGCATGGAAAAGTTACTCCTGGGACAGAGTGATTGTGCATCCAGAGGCAGTAAGCCACTGCTTGGATGGCAGAGAGGGTGTCAGATCCTAGAGTCACTGCTGTTTGGCCTTTCAAAAGTTAATCAGAGCCGGGAGGTCCTAGAAGAATAGTTCGTAAGCATGCCTTTTATTGCCCATGTCTATCTACTTTGTAACTGGACAGGAACTTACCAGTCATCTGTGGTGGTGGGTAGTAAAGCTAAGATTGTCAAATGGGGAAATAGTTTAAAATCCCAACCCCCTGCATCTGCTCAAAGCCCTAACTGGCAGTGAAAATTCTGACTTGGCATATCTGTTCAGGAAAGGAAACTTGTGGACCTGAGATTATGTCTTTATCGAGACCTACCTGAGGCCTACAAAGGTAATTTAGGCATTGTTAGGTTATCAGAGATCCATTTCCCCAGCCAGTCAGGAAAATTCTTTTGCAAACTAAAATGTTAAAAGGCTATACAGATGTAGCCCCGAAAAGTCTGTATAGTTAAGTTAAATGTTGAATGTAATTTTCAGTTTGGAGTAAAGCTCCTACTGGACATCTGACCCTTGCCCCACCCTTGTTTTCCCCAACAGCCTGTGGGTAGAGTCACAGTAAATTGCCTTGATGTAGCTGAGATAAACTAGATTCTACAAACCAGAGGAAGAGAAAATGTAGACAGTTTAAAACTCTAGCAGCAAAGAAGCCCCAGAAACTGTAAAGAGGAAAGTTAGTATAGTAAGCCTTGGAAAATAAGAAAGGGATTTAAAAAGTCAAGTGTTACAGAATGTTCCAGTAAGTCGCTGCTGGCGTGAGGAAGTAAAAGGTGGTGTGAGTAGGGACCACCAATTAAGGCAGTATGAGCCTGAGGCCGCCCGAACAACAGCTCTCCTGGTTGAATAAAAGATTTTATTCAGTTCATAGAAAAAGGGGGAAATGAAAGTCCCCCCCCAGCAAGCTCATGACGAGTCATCTTGCAATAAGCTGACATTTCTGACCACCCTCAAGGCTAGGCAGAGCAGATAGTCACTCTCAGGGCTAGACAGATAACCACCCTCAAGGCTAGGCAGAGCAGATAGCCACTCTCAGGGCTAGGCAGATAACCACCCTCAAGGCTAGGCAGAGCAGATAGTCACTCTCAGGGCTAGACAGATAACCACCCAGGATTACTGGAAAAACCGCAAATTCTCTTTAAGGAAAGGACCAATTAGAACCCTGTAACTACGCCTCTTGCTTCTGTAAACCGCTTCTGCAAACCCCTTAAAAACCCCCCATAAATCGAGCCTGGGCGCGCCATCTCCCTGCGAGGACTTGGACGCCCGGGTACCCGCAACCCTCAATAAACCTCTTGCTGTTGCATCCATCGCGTGCCTCGCTGATCCTTGGAAAGGGGTCTCCCTAGAAAAGACCACCCAAACTCGGGGGTCTTTCACTCTTGGTTGTATGGTTGCCTTCTGCTGTATTCCCCTGCTAAGAAAGAATGTCAAATTTTTCGGTCATATATTGATGATGTATGCGTACTGCAGACCGGCAAGGTGTCATTTTTACTTTCCTGTGATTGGTGGCAGTCAAGAGGTGCTTGGGTGGTAAGAGTGGTCATGTAATGAATGGGTCCACCCACTGACGACTTACCAGCCGTTATGCTTGTAGAAGGTGAGGTCAGTCTGTAAGCTGTCGGTCAATGAAGGCACCAGTTTTAAATGCATACCTATGTACTCGTTGGCTCTTGTTTCACGGACAACATGTGGTAAACAAATCTGCCGTGCCATTAACTCTTGCTACACGGTACTGTGCCCTCTGACACGCTTGCATTAACGGAGCAGGCATCTGCAAGGACCGCAAACATCTGTACCCATGACCTCCAATACCTATCTTCCATCCTTTATCTGTCCAGTACTTGCTCACAGCATTGTAATATCAACACTGACTTATTAACCGAACTTCCTGTAATCTCTACCACAACTGTATTTGGAATGTCATGCTCTGTTTCTATTGCTGCCTTAAAGTCTTGAAAAAGGAAGGTATGTTGTGGAAATGCCCCTGCCTGTCCCTCTTGTCCGTCCTCCCCCCCCTCCGCCGCCTCCACCCCGTCCAGTACGAAGCACACGGAGAGTAGAAGAATGACTGTAGAATACTGAATGAACTGAGAATGGTTTGAGAGACGGTAACAAAGCAACGGGCTCTATCCCACGGCCGGCCGCGTCTTAGTAATTAAGACGATGGGGCCACAGGTGTCGGGGGGAGGTGAGACAAAAGAATCGCCGTCCCAGACGTGCAGCTCGGTGATGCGACGGTACAGCGCCTCCCGGTATGGATGCTCCTCGCTGTACCATTTGCTAGGGAGGGCGTTGCTGGTGATGAGGATCCGCGTGGCCAGGAAGTTCACCGTGCCCCCCTTGGTCTCAACGCGCAGCGGGTAGCGGTCACAGAGGCGCAGCAGGTCGTCCATGTGTAGCCAGCCGTAGAAGTCGTCAAGGATGACGTCCTGCTGCGCGCAGTAGCCGTCCCACCACTTGCCGCGCGGCTTCCACTAGGCCGTGGGTGCCATCTCGTGCACGGTTCGTGTCTTGCCGGTGCCGGGAGGGCCCACGTACACGACCGTCTGGGTCTTCCACGTACGCGCCGCGGTCTGCTCATTCCACATCAGGTTCAGCTCCCGCAATCCGCGCCAGTGGCGCACGAAGGACTCTGGTTGTTCATCGGCGACCCGCCGCAGGCTGCCCGTGTCACGGAGTACCTGGACCGCACGCGTGAGGTCCGTGCGCATGCCGCGCTTGTGTGGCGTGCCGTGCTCGATCAGCACGTCCCCACCCTTGCAGCAGTAGTCTCGGTTGCTGCAGTCGTCGCCACGCGCGGGCTCCACGTGAGCGCGGCCGCCAAGCAGGTCGCGCACCTGCTGGAAGCGCATCTTCCTCCGCAGGTTGACGAAGCCCTGAAGGTGGCGTGTTCCGTTGCGTCCGACCTCCCGGCCGCAGACCAGGTATTTGCTATCATCTCTCAGTGCCCTTACCCGGTCCTCGTCGCCGGCCGTGTAGTTGTTGATGGTGAAGCACCAGCGCACGGCGGCACTGTCTCTCGTCCTTGGAAGGGGCCGATCGCGCCTCCACGCCGCCGACAGTGTTGGAAGGTGCAGCGTCTGCGGCGGCGGCGGAGGCGGTGGCGGTGGCGGTGGCGGCGGCAGCGGTGGCGGCGGCTCTCGCGTTCTGGGAAGCGGCTGACCGCGCAGGCTCGAATCCGCCGGCGGCGGCGGCGACTCTCGCGTTCTGGGAAGCGGCTGACCGCGCAGGCTCGAATCCGCCGGCGGCGGCGGCGACTCTCGCGTTCTGGGAAGCGGCTGACCGCGCAGGCTCGAATCTGCCGGCGGCGGCGGCGGCGGCTCTCGCGTTCTGGGAAGCGGCTGACCGTGCAGGCTCGAATCCGGCGGCGGCAGCGGCGGCTCTCGCGTTCTGGGAAGCGGCTGACCGTGCAGGCTCGAATCCGCCGGCGGCGGCGGCGACTCTCGCGTTCTGGGAAGCGGCTGACCGCGCAGGCTCGAATCCGCCGGCGGCGGCGGCGACTCTCGCGTTCTGGGAAGCGGCTGACTGTGCAGGCTCGAATCCGCCGGCGGCGGCGACTCTCGCGTTCTGGGAAGCGGCTGACCGCGCAGGCTCGAATCCGCCGGCGGCGGCGGCGGCTCTCGCGTTCTGGGAAGCGGCTGACTGTGCAGGCTCAAATCTGCCGGCGGCGGCGGCGGCGGCGGCTCTCGCGTTCTGGGAAGCGGCTGACAAAGCAGGCACGAATACGCCGGCGGCGGCGGTGGCGCGGCAGCTGGGCCGGCAGCTGGGCCGGGGTGCTCCGTGAGGCGGGGTGTGGCCGGCTCTGGAGGTGCCGGTGCCGGCCCTGGGGCGCCGTTCTCCCGCCTACGAGCTTGTACGTACCGGCAGGTGTCGAGCCAGGCTTTCTCCAGTTCCTCTCTTCCCAGGTTTCCCTGGCGACGGGGAAGGTCCAGCAGCCTCGGAGGGAGTCTCTCTTCCACGGCGCCCGACGCAGGACCTGGTAAGTATGCCTGCGGCGGGGTGCCGGCGGGGCCACGGTGCTCTCTCCCTGCGTTTCCGAGGAGGCAGGTTCGGGAGGGTTTCTCACCACGGGGCCAGACGCGGCAGGGTCGTGGTCTCTCTCTGCGGTACCGGCTGTGCAGGGGTGAGGGTCTCTCCATCTGTGCGTGGTCGCACCCAGGGCATTCTTGACTACGGACTGAAGAATGGCCATTGTGGCTGATGAGTGTTGAGTGTCTGTCCTTCCATCCGCAGACGGACAAAGGGACATCGTGCCTGCGGACGGAAGAAGGCCCATTGTGGCTGCGGAATGGTGAGGATCTCTCCTTCCGCGCCTGAACGGAGTGAGTGCCATGGTGTATCTCCAAGGGTTTTTCGTCGCGGTGCCGGACGAGGCACGGTCTTCGTCTCTCTCTGCTGTACCGGCTACGGATGGTTGAGCGTCTCTCCCGTGCGTTGACGGACGAAGGGCCATCGTGAATGTCCAAGAGGCTTGATTCTGCAAGGGGCTTGTCGGTGTGATGGGCATCGGATGCTCCAAGGTGCTTTTAAGTATGACGGGCGTCGGGGGCGGCCACAGCCCTGGGGGGCGTGCATTTCAGGGATCTCAGGAAAGGCCCTGTCATGTTCCGTCCGTGGGGCGGGCATGTCCGGGGGCCGGTGCTTGGGGGGTGGGGGTTGGGCACATCCGCCGGTGCTGTTATTCAAGTCCGGGAGGTGGGCCTTTGTGTGGGGTCGTGCACATCCGCCGGTGCTGTTATTCACGTCCGGGAGGTGGGCCTTTGTGTGGGGTCGTGCACATCCGCCGGTGCTGTTATTCACGTCCGGGAGGTGGGCCTTTGTGTGGGGTCGTGCACATCCGCCGGTGCTGTTATTCACGTCCGGGAGCCATGCCTTTGGAGGGGTGGAGGGCACATCCGTGAGGCGTGCCACATGTTGACTGGTTGTGTGCCAGGGTTCGTGCAGTGCTGTGCACAGTGCCAGTCGTCCACAGTAGATGCACTCTGGCCACATCCTTAGGCCATCTTTGGACCCCATGCCATACTTGGTCGTCCTGAGGCCAAGCTCATTTTCCCATTTTTCTGAAAGATGGAAATACACTTTCTTGTGTGTGAACAGGGGGAGCCAGCCTTTGAGAGCCAAGCTTTAGAGAGCCAAAGAAGCAAAAGCTGGTCTTGGCTTTGAGGCCTGATGCATGGGTGGAGGACAAACAGGCACTGTCCTACTTTTGGCTGTCCCTTCTGGTGGCTCAGGAGCCAGATTGAAGCTGTCTAGAAGGGAATCCCTCCTCCCCCACAGGTGGCTTTAAGCAGGGTGGTAGGTCAAGCACCTCTTAATCCCCTCCTCCTCATCTGTCCACTGCCATTGCAATGTATCTGAGCCATGGTCTCCCCATACCCACACCCCATCCCCTCTCTATAGAGAAGCAGGGACGTGACATCCATGTTAGTTGTGTCCTCCCAGTGATTTCTCATGTGTCTTCTCATTGTCAGAGCTTGAAAAAAGGCCCCGAGGCACCAAATATACCCATACCAACCAGGAAGGCTTGGCAGAGGTCTGGGTCATGCCCTCAGGCTTTCCGTGTAAGGCAGCAGACTGTAATGTCTTAATGGAAAAATGAAAAAGTCCTGGGTCTTGAACTCAGGGTCTGAGCACTGCCCCCCCCCCCACTTTTTTTAACTCAAGGCTACCACTCTGTCAGTGAAGCCACAGCGTGACTTCTGTCTATTTTATGTATATGTGTTGCTGTGTAACCGAACCCATGGCTTCATGTATACGAGGGAAGCAGTCTTGACACTAGGCCATATCCCCAGTCCCCTCCCCACCCATATTTTCTTTCAATTCTTCTGAAAAGTTGCTCATTCGTTTTTAGCCTTAACTTCTGTTTAGATCCTTTATCAATTGCATTAAAAATTTGTATTTCACGCCTACTATATTTTACTCTGAAAGTTCTTGGCATTGCATTGTTGTCCCTTTATTGTGTCCTAAACTACTGTAAGAGTCTTTGTTATCGCGTTTAAAAAGCAACCATATAACAAAAAGTTGCCGTTTCCCAAATTATGACACCCAATTGTCTATCGGTCAGCTATCGGTGCGATAATGCTGTGTAGTTAATGACCCCAGCATTCTCAACGTTGTAGAAATTCACTGTGTTTCTTGCACGTGTAATAGTCTTTTGGAAACTTCCTGTCTTCTTCGTCCTTTCTTTTGAATGGCCATTACTACAAGAGGAAGAGAAGAAGATAGTGCTACCACTGTACCTTCTGTTCAGAACTACTCACTGTCCATTAAAGCACACTACACTGGTCACAATCCATGGGCTTGGACGCATATGTCATTTTTGACATCACATCTTTGTAGTAGATAGCTTGTATCTGTGTTTTTTTTATAGGCTTATGATTGTGAAGGAACTGGGCAGTGTGATGGATCATACCCACAGCTTTATCTGTCAGATGACATGATGAGATTGGAATCCTCTTTCTCCTCCTCCTCTTCCTCCTCCTCCTCCTCCTCCTCCTCCTCCTCCTCCTCCTCCTCCTCCTTTTTCTCCTTTTTCTCCTTCTCATTTGATCCTATGTAGCCCAGGTTATCCTTGAACTTCTTCTCATCTCCCTACCTGATGAGATATAAATGCAATTTGTGTGTAATTTTACTTTCCACTGTAGCATGTTATCCCTTTATTGATGTTGGGGTGAAGTGAATGTATTTTGCATGTCAATTTTGGTAGGTCAGAGGGAAGACTGTGGTTAGCATAACAATGGCTCAAATAAAATCATGTTTTAATCCTCAAAGGTATGAATCGATGTTTTATGTCAAAGGGTGATTGCCCATGTGATTAAGGATGGACCTTGAGATGGGAGCTGGTTTAGGGATCTTTTTCATTCCCAAAGCCCTTCTAGGAAGAAGAAAAGGTATCAGAAACAATGAAAGTGAAGTTCCCAGGCATGGTTTTGGTTTTATCAGCTTTAGGGAAGAAGTGTAAGGCTTGGAGCATGAGCAGCTTCAGAAAGTAAGAAAGACCAAGATGCCACTTCTTCCCCTGAACTTTGTGGAAAAGATTAATGTTATCGACACATACATGTTTCCCAGTTATACCCATTCTAACATTAAGATCTGAAGACCTGTAAGAGTAGAGACTGAAGTGATGGCACATTTTATAGCAGAAATAAGAAAGCACTAAAGGGGCCATGTTGATGAGGAAAACAGCTGCAGCAGGAGTCAGGAGAAGGAAGCCAAGGACAGAGTCATTTTCTGAAGACAGCACCGTGCTCTGTTTGGGCTGTTACCGAGAAGACAGAGAGGGCTATGACTAGATGTATATATTTAAAAAATTAGAAGCCACTGCTTTATTCAGGGAAAACATTCTAGTGTAATGGGAGAAAGAGAGTCTAGTATGGAGAGTGCTCAAGAAAGACACGAAGAGAGGCTGGAGACAGCCAGACTCCTCTGAGGGTCCAGACCTTCACCCCGCAGGGCTTCTGTGGAGCCACCCAGCCTATGATCGGATCACAGTGTGACCTTAAGGGGGGGAAGAGCTGAATCTTGCTGGCCCCACAGAGCAGGCCAGGAAGATGAGTGGAGGGAGCACATAGAAATTGTTTTCTGATAGCTTCTATGTTATTACAGAGATGGGAAACAACCTTGTCTTTCTCTCTCGCTAAATATGCTGCGCTTGCTCGCAGTATGCGTGAAGCCGCAGGAAGCAGTACTGACACATTATTGTTTGGTTGGAGAGATAATATGCCTCCCAAGTAGTTTGCTTTACATTACACAAACACTCCATAGCCTGCCTGCCGTTTGGGAGTATGGCCCTGGGCTCTACATGTAGTAGGCCCCTGGGTGTGCCGAGGTCAGCTCCGTTTGACATTGCTGACACGTGAAGGGCGTCCTAGAGGAACAGCGTGAGCCGTGGGCGTGCAGCTCCCTGGAGCTGCTCCAGGGGCCATGCCTGAGAAATGTGTCAGCCTAGAGATTCCTCCGCAATTGTTAACATATGTCGTCGTTGATTGTGGAAAATAAAGTTTGGATTGTTTTTCTCACATCCCTGCAAGTGCCTCAGACTGTTAGTGAAGCTGGTGATGGATGGCACACTGGTGATGGATGGCACTGGCTCGGACTTAGCACGCAGCATGGCCCCACCTGCACCAGTGCGTACATTCGCTCTCTGCTTGGAGATTAGTCACGAATACCCTTAGTCATTCAAACCTGTGGTCACCCCTGAAGCTGTGTTAATAAAGGGAGTTAAATCTGTCCCCCTGACATACTGATGCCCAATGCCTCCCTGTGTCAGCTTATATGCCTAGCCTTCATGGAGCCTTAAAATAGGCCTATCTCCTTACTGTCCTGAATCCCCACTGGCTACCAAAGCAAAGTGTTCTCTGTGTCTCATTCCAGATCCCAAGGCTAGACAGGAAACACTGTTGCATCTTGTTTTGTTATTTTCTCTGTCAAGCTGAGGACAGTTTAGAGTCCTGTTTTCCGTAATGGGTGAAGGGAAGAGAAGGACATGTGAAAATCCAACACAGTGACGGTTGCCTTCTCCTGGTATTGCGGGATGTTCTCGATTATGTACCTTCCCGGCCTCGGTGCCCTGCTTCTTCTCTTCTGAAGTTCCTTCCTGCCCTGACATCCTTGAGGTCCCCTGCCACCGAAGGCACTGCTTGTCATTGCTGAGTGCCTGAGCACCATTGGCTGTGCCACACTGTCCGGCTGCTTCCCTGAAATGTCTCCAGGCTGGGAAGGCACTTGGGATGCCCATCTCATCTGTAAGGATGGGAACCCCACAGCGGCCCCTCACATTACCCATAGCTTTCCCATAGAGGGTCACCTGATGCTCACAGTGGCCTTCTACAATGCAGTCACTTTGGAACTACGCAACTGAAGATGGGTGTGTGTTTTGTCACGCGGCTGATATCTGGCTGATAAATCCCGTGTTTTCAGTCACTAGGTATCAGTTATTGAGACGCGAGCTTTCGTTCACTTCAGTTTTATTGTGAAGCAGGAGGTGTTGTTGGGGGGGTGTTATGTGATGGTGTGTGAGGGTCACTGCAGGCAGGGATGGATGAAGGGGGGGGAGGGTTTGTGAGGCAGGCGTGGGTAGGCAAAGGAGGGGGCTAGGGTTTGTGAAGGCATAGGTGGTCATGGGTGGGGGGGCTGGGGGTACGCGTGACATGGGTCGAGGGTTTTCGAGGGTGGCCGGGGTTTGTGCGGGCAGGGGTCGGGGGTGCCAGCGTCTCGGCAGTTGTGGCGGGTCCTGTCTCCAGCGGCAGCCGGTCGCTGTCTCCTCTAGCCGCTCATGCCATTGCTCGTTCTCACAGCCGTCCCTGTCCGGCAGGAGGAAGCCCCGTCGACTTGTCCCTCCAGGCGTGGCTGGCCGAAGCGGCCCTGGGCCTCTCCCTCCGTGCCGGGCTGGGCGCAGCGTGTCGAGGATCTGTGGGGGCAGGGGTCGAGGTGGGGCCGGGGTCTGTGCGGGCAGGGTGGAAGGGGGGCCGGCAGAAGAAGGGGTGTGAGGGTCTGTGCGAGCAGGGTTCGTTGAAGGGAGCCTGAGGTTTTGTCTGCCATGGCCGGCCGAGTGACAGGTGTGACAGGTCCGGGCCGGCCAAAGGGGCCGCGGGCTCCCCGCTCCGTGCACGGCTGGCCGCCGCGGGGCCTGGATGTGTGCGGGCAGGGGTCAGGGGTCAAGGAGGGGCCGTGTGGAGCCAGGCAGGCCACAGTGGGGCCTGGATGTGTGAGGTCAGGGGTCAGGGGTCGAGGATGGGCCGGGGTGAGGGCAGGCCCTTAGGGGTCGATGGGTGCCCGCTGTGGCATTTAGGGTTGTGTTTGGGGGTGCAGCGCGCGCTCCCCTACCTGCTATCCTGTCCCGGAGGCGTCGGTGTTGGCGGCGGCGGCGGCGGCGGCGGCGGAGAGTCCGACTCTGCGGCGAGGTTCCCGGTGCCGGGCCTCGGCGGCCGGATCCGGTAGTAGGCCGTGATCCCCACCAAGCGTCGGCGCCGTTCTTCCCTCTCCGCCTTGTCCACAGCATAGGACCCGCGGTTCCCCATGCTGGTCTGAAGCGTTGCAGGTGCGGGTCCGAGGCTTCGGCCTTCTCCAGGCTAGGGGGGCTGGGCGGCGGGCCGGTAGGGGGGGCGGGCCGGTCATGGGGGGCGGGCCGGTCATGGGGGGCGTGCATTTCCTTGGTGCCAGGTGGCCGGTGGGGGGGGGGCGGACCGGTCAGTGGGGGGGCGTGCATTTCCTTGGTGCCAGGTGTCCGGTCGGGGGGCGGGCCTGTCCGGGGGGGTCGTTCATTTCCTTGGTGCCAGGTGGCTGGTCCGGGGGGCCTTTCCGGGCGGCGGGCCGGTCCGGGGGGCGCCTCACCCTAGGCCTCGGCCTTCACTCGGTTTCATTCACCGCACACCTGACCTTCCAACCACATTTGACTTTTAGTGTGGGGAAGGGGAGGAGGGGTGAGGGGGCACTGAGGTTAGTGCAGGCAGGGTTGCAGGGGGACCAGGGGTAGTGCAGGCAGGGCTGTCAGAAGGGGGGTCGAGTTTCCCACGCGTGCTGCTGGGGCGGGGGTGGGGCCTACCCGATTCCTGGGGTGCTTTGTCACGGCATCCTCCAAATGGATGGGTGCTGCTCCGAGCGGCGGGCTGCTCAGCCCGGCTGCCTGTGTACTCCTGCAGTGGCTCAAGTGTGGAAGGCTCCCCTTGAACTCAAAGAGGCTCATGGACTGTGACCAGGCCCTGAGTTTGTGCCCCACAACGATCAAAAAACAAAGCCCAGGGCTGGGGATATAGCCTAGTGGCAAGAGTGCCTGCCTCGTATACACGAGGCCCTAGGTTCAATTCCCCAGCATCACATATACAGAAAACGTCCAGAAGCGGCGCTGTGGCTCAAGTGGCAGAGTGCTAGCCTTGAGCGGAAAGAAGCCAGGGACAGTGCTCAGGCCCTGAGTTCAAGGCCCAGGACTGGCCAAAAAAAAAAAAACAAAGCCCAAGGACCTGGATGTGGGTGGGGGGGGTGGACCAGTGTACACCTCATGCTGAATTATCAAGATGTCTTCATTTTGTTATTATTTATTTTTACCTTTACATGTTACAGAGCTATTTTATACTGCCACTAATCATGTTGTCACTTAATCAGGTATACCTATGCTAGTGAAAGTTCTAGGCAATTTTTGAAGTACTGGAATATGTTAAATTTTACTGTTGGTGACAGTATAATTTTTTTTCCTTTTTCTATTGTCTAACTGAATTATAGACAGGTTACAGTTTCATACCTTAGGCATTTCTTTTACTGTTTGTTACCTCGTCCTTCGTTCCCCCTCCAACAAGAGTATGAAATTTATATCTTCACAAATGGAATTACATGTATGTGTCAAAAAATATTTACCACTTTGTCCTGCATAGTGAAGGTGATTCTTACTTTTAGGATGCATTGACTCCACTTTTAAACCATAGCTGACTTTCTGTTTGTGTTGAACTGTAAGAACTACCTTGCTTGTGCTGTGACTGCTAAACTGTACATTCCTTAAACAAAGCTATCTTAAAGCCTGCCAGGCCCCACTCTGTGCCTGTAACCTTGGGCCTGCACAAGCTCTGAGAAATGGCCATGCTGGCCAAAGAGAAACAAGCACTGCTATCCCACTCATGCCACCAAATACTCCATGTAGCAGGGCAGGTTGTCAGAAATCAGACAGCTGAAGAACTGTTTTGGTAACTACTGTTCACTATCCTTGAAGAGAGAAACTCAGAGATAGTGCCTAAGACATCAGCGTTTTCCTCAGGAGTGGCACACAGCACACACACACACACATACACACACACACACACACACACACACCAGGAACTTTCTGGGCAGGGCTTTGTGGCTCAACAAATTGTTAATGAAACATGCAAAGGAGATTGCATCAAACTAAAAAGTTTATTCACAGCAAAAAACATAGTTACTAAGCAGAAAAGGCAGCCGACAGCATGGGGGATCTTTACCAATTCATAATAGTCTAATATCGAGAAAATACAAGGAGCTAGCCCACCCACTAATTACCCTAGAATAACTGGATAAAGGGCTGGAGACTAATCAGAAGAAAAAGTGAGAATGGCCTCTTAACATGAGAAAGTATTCACCATCCCTATCCCCACCAAAAAAGGCAAATGAAATCTTCATTCGGTGTGAAAAAATTGAAGATGGAGTAACACTGTTAGAAAAGGAATGCAATCATTATATTGCTGTATATAACATTACATAACTGTTACTCATCTGCACATCACCTTTACAATACAATTTAATTAGATAAAAAAAACTATATTTACATTGCATCTCACCCCACTTAGATTAGGCAGCGTAGAGAAAACGAACTCTAAAAAAACTTGGTGGGGATTCTGGGGCAAAAATGAACCCCGATTCACTGTTGGAGGGGATATAAACTGGTGAAATCACACTGGAGGTCACTTTTAAGATCACTCAAAACACTTAACATAGAACTACCCTATGACATACTGATAGCACTTTGGGTCATCTACCTAGTCATTACAAGTAAGGACATGGTAAAGACACTTGAATGTGCATACTCTTTACCGCACTACTCCTGACAGCCGAGGCATTTAACTAGACCATATGCCCTGCAATGGATCAATGTGGCAAGAAAATAATGGATTTGTGAACCGATGGATAGAGAGATACGAAGTTTACTCACCTGCTAGAAAGAAAAATGTTATATCCAATTGCAGGAAAACAGAACTCGAAAAAGTATGGTAAGTGAAGTCTGGTTCAGAGAGACAAACATCACCTTTTATTGTTGTTGGTGGTGGCCAGGTGTCTTGAACTCTGGGCCTGGGCACTGTCTCTGAGGTTTTTCACTCCAAACCATGCAATGCACAAACAAAAAAAGTTCTGAATAGTATTAAAAAGAAATCAGCTAGTGTGCTCTGTACCTGACTTACGCAAATGTAACCCCTGTACACATATCTTTCATAATTATGATAAAAATACAGTTTCCATTGTTGCATACTGGAGCAGTCATTTGCAGCTTTTCATTGTAATACTAAGTTTCCTCTCTGTGTAAGCATTCTCTTGCTCTGGTTTATTCAGATAGGTTTGTGTTTTGATTCAGAAACCTTGTACTGCTCATGAAGATGGAATAGTTTGGAAATTAGTCAATGAAAACCTGAAAAACCTGAATACATTGTTGCAGCTTGGCCTTGATAATTAAAGGTAAATATCCTTCCCAGCTTTACCACACTTGTTCTGTGAATGACTTTCTACTACTGCTTCTGGTAATTTTCCAGAAACTGAATCACTCATTGCAGGGTATTGTCCTTGGTAATGTAGTAGTGTGCCTGGTGATATGTTATTCTATGTGTTATTGGCTGACTTGAAGGGTATGTAGCTGGGTAAACAACTGTGAAGCAAAACAGCTGTAGAAAACTGCAAGGTTCAGCTGACAGCTCTTAATCAAAACTAACCTGTCTTTCCTTTTTATATACATTACCAATGATAACGGATTTCTACAACTCAGATAGTTTTGTGTGCTGTAAATGATAATTTGAAACCATTAACAGATTCGAGAACTAACAGTCCCCCCACCCACCACCCCAAAATTCCAACCATAAATATACTCAGCACCATGGAGAGATGCTGTGGATGTTTCTGAACAAGAAATGTCTTCTGAAGGCCAAGCCTTCCTATCTTGGAAGAGCAATGCCTGCATGAGGCTTTGCTTCCTAGGCTGTCACTGACAATGGAAAGAGTCTCTGCTCTCCATGGTGATTCTTATTTCTTTATCTATTACCAACCCATCTTCTTCACCACGGGTATTAATATTTGTTTTCCCCTGCTTTTCATAAAAGTCGGTCAAAGTTACTACGTGTTAATCAATGATCAGTTCACTGTTGTAAGGTCCTCCCCCGAGGGCTACGTGCTGATCGATGCCGCACCTGGCTGTCTCCGCCCGGTTACCTAGGTGACCCGCACACCTGGGGGCGGTGGCCTCCCCGCCCCTGAGGTCACATCCGGGCCCCACCTCCCCATCAGTGCCCTATAGGAGGCCTCCCGCGGTACGGCTCGCTCTCGGTCCCGCCGCGTGCGCCGCGAGCTTGTGCGCGGGTCTGCGGAAAAAGCTCTCCTCTCCGTCTGGAGTCGGCGTGGCGTCCGCCTTTCCCGCTCCCCGCGCTACCCAGCTAAGCCATCGGGTAAGGAATGCGCGGTGACGGGAGGCGGAGGTTCCCCTCCTTAGCGGGGTCTGGAACTTCCGGGCGGTGACTGTCTGGGGCTCCTAACTCTTCACGGAGGCTCTGAACTCCAGGTGGGAAGCCCACACGGAGCCGCCGCGGCTTCTCCCGCGGAGTCCACGGGTGTTCACCCGCAGCCTCGCCGACCTCGCATTGGCACTGCGGGCGCGGCTGGGCGGGGCGCGGGGACCCGGGTCTGGAGGGGGCGACCCCCGCCCCCATCGCCACCCGGACCCGGGGAGATCTGCCCTCCCCTCGCCGCGCTTCCAGCCCCCTTTCCCGGCTCCCCGGTGTCCGCGCGTCCCCGAGCCGCCGGCACGGACGTGTGTGGTGGCGCGCGCCGCACCGAGTCCGGGTCCTCCCGGTTCCGGGGCGCAGGCTCGGGGTACTGGCCCAGACCCACCCGAGACGCCCGCCTGAGAGTCGGGCACACGCGTCTGCGGACGGGGCAGACCCCGCTCGGGGCCGGGCGGGGCATGGCCGAGTGCGCGCACCGCCCGGGGACCGGAGGCCTCTGGGCGCCGGGCGCCGCCCCTCCCCGCCCGGGGCCGGCAGGTGCGCGCGCGCCTCCTCTACCCGCCCGGCTCTCCCGGGGCGGAGCCCAAGGCCGGCGCCGCGGGGAGCCGCTCTCCTCTGCCTCCAAGCGCGGGCCGCAGCTCCTCTCCCTTCTGCCCGCACAGAAGGCGGCCCTGGCCTGGCTGGGGGTCCCGGCGCCGCCACGAAGGCAGCACCGCCGAACCACGAGCTGGGGAGGAGCGAAGGCCAATGAAGGACTCCCGGCTGTCTGTGTGCTCGGAAAACGGAGAATGACACGGAAAGGGGGTGAACGGGACGTCTGCTTTTGGTGAGTCAACACGCTGTCTAAACCACATGTTGTTGAAAATGCACTTTGGCAAGATAGGCGAGATTTGGGTTAGGCTTCAGGCGTAGGGCTTGGTGTTAATGGTAGGATTAAAATTTGATTAGGATAACCATGCCCTAATACATACCCTAAGCCAATCAGCAATCCTATGCCTTAGTTGATAGTTTTCATTAGCTAAACACACATAATAACTGTGCCTAATGCAGCAACCCTAACCCAGCCCTCAAAGATGGTAGAGAGAACTGGTTTGCCTGTATGTTTTTGTTCTTTCTTCCTTCTCTGGCCTGTTTCCCGACAGTGTCCAGGGTCTGTGTGGGCTGCAGGCCTTGGCTGGCTGCCTGCAGACGGCTAATTTTCATATAAACACTCCAGGATTCCATCCTTCAGTATGTAGCTTCTCAGATAACGTACACATATCTAACAGTAGGACTGTGGTTAAGGGGTCGGTTGTCGATGTCTGTAAGGAGTGGTGGTAGGTGGAGCACGCTAGGGTATGAGTACTGGCTAGGTTAGTGTGCAGGATGGGGATCCATGTTTGGGTATGGGGTAGGGGTAGGTGTAGGGTTGGGTTGGGTTGAAGGTGTATTACAGTTAGGGTACATGTGAGTGTAGGGTCATGGGTACAGTTTGGATTTGTGTTTTGGTATGGGGTATGAGATAGGGTAGGGTTTACAGTTTGTGAGTGGGCTCAAGATCCTCCCCAGGGTCTTGGTTTACTAGCTCTGCTTTTTCCCCACGTATTTGTCTTCATCTGGTGTCTCCCACTTATTAGGTAAAGAAGTGCATTTCCTCTCTCTGGAAGGCCTACTTTAGAGTACTTTTGTGTAAGTGTAAATTTTAAAGCTTAAGACAAGGGTCCTAGCTTTGAACGAAGCCCATCTGTACTCTCAGAAATGCCTCGGAAGAACCTAGATAGGTGAGGGCGGGTTGTGGTTTCCCGTGGACTGTGGCCTCATGTTTCAGGGCCCTTTACTCTTCCTTATGGTAATATGGCATCTGCTAGGGTGTGGTCTGGTCATGTATGGTTCTCCTCTCAATAGCTGTACAGTGATGGACGGTTCAGTCTGTGGAGAGCATTCGGTGGTGGTGCTGGTACCACAAGGGACCGGCTTCCTTTTTTTTTTGGTGGGGGTCCAGCCCTCTAGCATGGAGTCAGCACCAGGTTTTAGAAGCGGTTCTAATTGGAACACTAAAACTTTCATTTATTCACTCTGGTTCTCAGATTATCCCCGACAGTGGCAGGGCCTCATGTGCCTCCACAGAAGTATCCTGACTTTGTTTCCCGTCCTGTGTGTATACTGGCATAGGTGTCCACTTTCTGTTGCCGCTTCTAGACAGCCGAGGGCAGCTCTTCATCCGAGGTCTTCCTCGTCTTTGGCACCTGTGAACGTTCGCACCCAGGTACGGACTGCTGCGCTAGGGCTGGGGAGCAGAGCGGGACTTGAAGGGACTCCGGTTTCTGGACTGAGACCAGAGTGACATCTTTTGAGGGATATATAGTCTTGGGGGTATCGGTGACACTTGAGTAGTGGATTTGGACAGACATGACAAGAGCTTCCTAGAGAAGAGCAGGCTGCTGTATTCAGACTGGTTTCCCAGCATGTCGGCCAAAGTGTTACCAAAAACCTGTCTTCTGCTTCATGCCTGGCCAGGGTTGACACAGCCTCTAAAATGCCTTTTTTCGAGCAATTGGCCAGGAACCTGGGGTGCCATCACACTGCTTACCTACAGCCAGTGCACTCCTGGCATTCCTCTGGCCTGGATGAGGAGGAAGGCACTGGGCCTGCCCGCCGAGGGGTTCTGAGTACAGAGGATGATGTGTTGGCAGCAGAGGGCAGGTAAGGAGGTGGGTGGGCTGGGGGAGGTGGGAAGCTCTCTGGCTGCCTGCCCAAGGCGGACTGTATCCATTTTTTACCACCAGGCCGGCTCCTCCAGAGTCAGGGAGGCAGCATCGAGTACTGCGTTTTAGGCTGCTGGGGTGAGTGCCATCTGTCTGTGTTATACACGGAGAACCCCAGGCCCATTCCAGGCCCGTGCTCTTTCCTCTATCCATCATAGCCCAGGCACCCATCAAAGCGCTACTTGTGAGGAAGCTGGCCACCGTCAAAAGTGTAGAGTGCTTGGAGAGTCAAAGCTCATTTTTCTCTCTCCCATTCTTGTCATGCTGCAGGCTGTCTTTGACCTTGCCAGTTGTTCGTGTCCACATTGAGGAAAGTGGGTCAATGCCTCTGTTGCTGAGTGTCGGTGGGACTGTGCCTCCTGAGAAGGTCATTTGCACACTGTACAGAATCCCTTATGTGGATGGAGTAGGAGCCCTTCATCAACCCTCAGTTCTGTGGGGAAGGGTCGCGACCCTTAAGCCTCTTTCCTCCCTTTCCCCACACATGTCTCTTTAAGAAGGGTGTGGATACACATCCAGTTTCAGGATCCCCCCCTTTAAAAGCCCAGCCCTGGCTCGGAGGACACAGGTGAGATGCCATGACTAGTTGAAACAGCCTTTTTATGCATCTTCCTGACTCACATTTCCAACTCACCTCACAAGGGATGTCTTGGCTCTTCCACAGTATAGATGACCAAGCTCTGGTCGTCAGGGTAGAGGTTCACCGGCTTCAGAAAGTTACAACTCTTACTTGTCTTTCTTTTCCCACTGCCCCTGAGATTTAGAGCTTAGGCCGGGGATGGCAGACAGACTTAAATGACCCCCTGGCATTACCTGTGTCCTGTGTTGGTCCCTGCTTCCCACCACACCATACTGGGGGACATTGAGGGAGGGATGCACCCATGGTAGGGAGAGAGTGTAGACAGAACAAAACCTTAATGTGTTATTTTCCTAGGGCAGCCATGAAAAGGAACTGCACACTGGGAGCTATGGAGATCTTCTTTCACAGCTCTGAAGTCCAGCAGATTGGAAGGAAGCAAGGTGCATTAGAGGCCGTATTCCCTTGGGTGTTGCAAGGGCATGGTGTGTTCCAGGTCTTGTCCTGCTTTCCAAACCATTGAAGGAATACTGCAGTTTCTAGAGTAAATCCCCTGTGTGCAGTTCTGTGACTGAATCTGCCCCTTTTTTTTCCCCAGTGTTAGGCCTTGAACTACGATCCTGAGCACTGTCCCCGGCTGCTTTTTGCTGAAGGATAGCACTCTGCCACTTGAGCCACAGCGCCACTTCCAGCCATCATGCAGCAGGCGCTTTGCTGTGTGGGGAAGCATGGAGGACCGCGTTTGCATGTGCCGCTTGTGTGGAGAAGGCCGGACCGAGGTGCACCGAGCTGACCATGAGGCAACTCCAGAAGACAAGCAGAGCTAAGCCGAGCTTCCTGGCAGGTGGGGCCCACAGCATGGGTGTGGGGTGCTCGTGAATGAATGTGTGTGGAGAAGCGCAGCCTGCCAGTCCTGTTTGCGGCTTTGGGCCCTTCCTCAAGCGGCTTTGGTGAGGCTACGCCTCAAACCAGGCCTCCAGAGCCGCCTCGCAGTCAGTGCCGAGCGTTTAGCGGGCTTTTAGTCTCGGCAGGCCCAGGCCATGGTTGTGGGGTGTTTGTGAAAGTGTGTGGAGGAGCGTGGCCTGCCTACTTGTTGGTTTCGTGGAGCATAGTCAGTCCTTCGGTGAGGCTAGGGCTCAAACCAGTCTCGTGGAGCTGGCTCCCGGTCATCTCAGTCTGGTCAGGCCCGTGGCATGGGTGTCGGTATATATTTCCTGCCTTCCGGCCTGCCTCTCTGTATCTGTTTGTGTCCTTCATGAAGTGGCTTTTGTGAGGCCGGTCCCTAAACCAGGATTCGGGAGGTTGCTTTTAGGTGGCGCTTTCAGTCTCGGTAGGCCCAGGGCATCGATACAGGTGAGGGACAGTGTGGAGAAATAACGGCCTGCTTCCCGTGCCGTGGCTTGGGTGAGTCCAGTCCCCAAACCAGGCCTCCGTAGCAGGCTCCCGGTCATTGTCAAGCTTTTACCTGGCACTTTCAGACTATGCAGGACCAGAACATGGGTGTGGGGTGCTTGTGGTTGTGTGTGTAGAAGTGTGGCCTTCCTCTCTCGTTTGTTCATTTGTGCCCTTCCTGTAATGGCTTCAGTGTGTCTAAGCCCTGAAGTAAGGAGGTCAGGTCTCTCCGGTATCATCATGGCCGCACGTTGAACTGTAGGGTATGGCATCTTGTCTTCCTGGTGGAGGGAGGGAATTCTGACCGTCAGGTGTTGGTTGTGCTTGAATTCCTGGAGACAGGTGTGAGCACATACCTTATCGGTGACTAGACCATTTCAGTCCATGGCTTGGGAATAGCAGCTTCCTGATACCCTGTCCCCTGACTTTACCTTATTTAGGCCCCGACAAGCACCGGTGCCACTACACCTTACCATACATCTCCATGTTGGCATCCTGTGTCCTGTCTCCTGTCTCATCTCTGGTCATCATGGTGTCCCAAATCAGCTCTTGTGGCTGAATTGGTTTGTTAGTGTAGTTTTTTGTTTCTTCTTTCCTCTCTGGCCTGTTTCCTAACATTGATAAATATATTGGGGGTCAGCAGGCCTTTGTAACAATTGGCTGCCCGTAGACTGCTAGCATTCTAATAAACACTTGAAGATTTGAACCCTTAAAACTGTGGTTTCTTCAATAATTTACATTATAACAGGCCCAAACCAGGCTTCTGGATGTAGCTCCCAGTCACTGCAGAGACTCTAGATGGTGCTTCCAGTCTAGGCACGCTCAGGGCATGGGTGAGGGGGTATTTGTGAAACGGTGTGCAGAAGTTCGGCCTGCCTCTCTTGTGCATTCCACATTATACTTGGCATACCACGGTATTTTGTCTACCTCTTGGAGCATGCCTTGTCAGCCAGGCAAGGACCTTTATTCTGAGTCATGTCCCTTGGTGGTCTCAGTGGACCATCACTGCCCCCAGGCCTGGCCTGAGATCCGTCTCCTTAGGAGCTGGATGGATGTATCAGAAGGCAAGAGCAGAAAGCATGGTCTAAATGGCCTTTTTCTTGTTTCTCCCATCACACATGCTCCTGATCCCACTCTACAAAGGAGAGGCCTAAGTGCTGACCATTGGAATGGTAGGTGTTGGATCTAGGTGTCCAGTCCAATGTAGCTCGGTGGACCACAACAAATCTTGGCTTGGAGAACATAGGCCTCGACCCCCGTATTGAATAGGGCACGGAATTTAGAGTGGAGGGAATGTGTGGAAAGTGTTTTTTCCATATGTCTGTAATCCTATGTACTCGGGAGGCCAAGATCTGTCGATTGTAGTTCGAATCCAGCCACGGTAGGAAAGTCCATGATGGTCTTTATCGACAATCAACAACCATAAAGAAGCCTCCAGTAGAAGCAGAGCTGTGGCTCAAAGTGGTAGAGTGCCCATGCAAGCCCCAGGACCAGCCCCAAAAGATTTTATGGGGCTGAGAATGTGGCTCAGTGGTAGGTTGCTCGCCTAGCACTAATGAAACCCTGTTGGATTCATCAGATACACAGAGGAAGCAGGAAGTAGGGCTGTGGCTCTAGTGGTAAGTGTATTAGCTAGCCTTCGTCAAAAGAAGCTCAGGAACAGTGCCCAGACCCTGAGTTCAAGCTCCACGACTGGCAAAAACAAAACCAACACCACCAACAACAACCAAAAAGGTATTCATTTTATCATTGTATTTGTAGGTCTTAATACACCCTAGTGTGTTATTCACTTTAAATATTATTCTTTGCCGGCTGTGGTGATTGAACTCTGGGCCCAGGGGCTGTCTTTGAGCTCCTCATCTGCACGCTAGTGCTGCTCTGCCACTTGAGCCACAGCGCTACTTCAGGTTTTCTAGTGGGCCTTTGGAGATAACAGTCTTATGAACTTTCCAGCCTGAGTTGCCTTTGAACCTGGATCCTCTTGTCCCAGCCTCCTGAGTAGTTAGGATGACAGGAGTGAGCCACATTTTTTTAGGCATACAAAAGCATTTCACTTTTTTGGGGGCGAATTCCACTGGTATTGTGTTCCAGAGCCTTCCACAAGCTAGGCAAGTACCTCAGCTTTTAGCCATTGTTGTTTTTATGCAACCTTTTGTTTTCATGATTTCCATCCTCTGTAGGCATTTTAGGGAGATAATGCACAGGGTGTCTGAATAAAATGTGTACAGCCTGGAAGCTTGGAATCATGAATAGAGGCTCTGGCTCTATAGCCTAAGGTTGAACAATGTGGATGAACCCCATTAGAACCTGCTCTGGTGAACTCATGCCTTGCCCAGGACCTTGGCCTCTGTTCAAGACTGTATCAACTTTTTTTCTTTGTTGTTTTTTTTTTTTGGACAGTCCTGGGTCTTGGACTCAGGTCCTGAGCACCGTCCCTGGCTTCTTTTTGCTCAAGGCTAGCTCTCTGCCACTTGAGCCACTGCGCCACCTATGGCCGTTTTCTCTACATGTGGTGCTGGGGAATTGAACCCAGGGCATCATGTATACCAGGCAAGCGCTCTTGGCACTAGGCCATATCCCCAGCCCCTGTATCAACTTTTAATTTATACTTTTAATATAATTTATATTAATTAACATATCCTGGGTACTGGAGAAGGAGTTGAAGGCATGGGTGAGGAATGGCAGCCAATCTTTTACTGCTCGATAAGTTGGTTCCGATCAGAACAACTTCAGTGACCCTAGTCCCCTGCCCGGGCCTCTGACTCTTTGCTATGCATTCAGTTCTGCTTTTGGTCATGTCCTGCTCTGTGACGGTGTGCAAGGGGATGAGGGGCTGTGTGGAAATTTTTTTATTTTGATTACGTAGGTCTAACACACATTTTCTTCAGCGTACCAAGGCATTTATATTTCCCTTGGGTGGGTGAATTTAAATTTTATTGTGCTTCAGGGCCTCCCACAGCCCAGGCAAACAATCCAACACTGAACCTCTCTCCTTTAATATAACCCAGTCAGTTCCTTAAGACCGGTTTTATTCAAGTTTTCTAGTAAGGAGCTTCTGTGTGACTGTTTCGTTCTTCCCCTGTCGCCTACATAGGATCCCGCTTCCCTGTGGAGTAGTTCCAGCATGCCCATCCTTTGTTGACTGTTGATTTCTTCTGACTGTAAGTACTTTGAGTGCAAAATGTGTCTAATATCAGATGAAAACATGGAGTAAATACACTTGGAGTTTTGAGTGTAGTATCTGGAAGTATGGCCCAATGTAGGAAAGTGGCATGAATGACACCACCTCCCTTGAAGACGTGACAGCCATTCAAAACCATTCTGAAGTTGGCATCACTGTTGATTGCAGTTTGAATCCAGCCCTGTTAGGAAAGACCATCAGGCTCTTTATCACCGTTCAACAACAACAAACCCCTAGTAGAAGCTGAAAACTGTGTCTCAAGTTGTAGAGTGCTCATGCCTGAGTTCAAGAACCCGGACAAGCACAAAAGGATTCTTGTGGTTGAGAATGTGGCTTCATGGCAGGGTGCTTCCCTAGAATTCATGAAACCCTGTGTTTGATTCCTCAGTACCACATACACAGCAAAAAATGGAAGTGGTGTTGTGGCTCAAGTGGTAGAGTACTCCCCTTGAGCAAAAGAAGCTCAGGGACAGTGCCCAGACCCTGAGTTCAAGCGCCAGGATTGGCCCCCCAAAAATAAACGATTTTTGTTTTTATCGTTTATGTCTTATAATAATTTTTTAAAATTTTATTTTTTTCAAATCATTTCTTTGACTGATGTGGGTCCTGAACTCTGTGTCTGTGTTCTGTCCTTGAGGCATTCAGTTGAAGAGTAGTGCTCCACCACCTGAGCCACAGCACCATTTCTTGTTTTCTACTGTGCCATTGTAGATAAGAGTCTTATGGACTTTCCTGCCGGAGCTGCCTTTGAACAGGGATCCTCTTGTCTCAGCCTCCGTAGTAGCTAGGATGACAGGAGTGAGCCACATTTATTAGGCATACAAAAGTATCTCACTGTCTTTTTGGTGAGTTCCAGTGCTATCGTGTTCTTGGCCCATCCACAAGCTAGGCAGGTACCTCAGGTCTTAACCCTGGTTTTTTTTATTCCTCAGTTGTAGGCATTTGGAAGAGAAAATGCACAGTGTCTTCATAGAATGTGTAGAGCCAGGAATCTTGGAATCGTGAAGAGAGGTTCTGTCCTTATAGCCCAAGGTAGAGCAGTGCGGATGGCCCACATTCGAACCCGCTCTTGAGAACTCACGCATTGCCCAGGCCCCTGGGCTCTGTTCAAGTCTGCGTGAAGTTTTCATTTATACTTTCATATCCATCCTGGGTCCTGGAGAAGGAAGTGAAGGCATGTGTGAGGAAGAGCAGCCTATCTTTTACTGCTTGATAAGTTGGTTCCGATCAGAACCACTTCAGTGACCCTAGTCCCCTGCCCAAGCCTCTGAGTCTTTGCTATGCATTCATTTCCGCTTGTGGTCATGTCCTGCACTGTGATTGTGTGCAAGCGGCTGAGGGGCTGCGTGGAAATTTTTTTATTTTGATTACGTAGGTCTAACACACATTGTCTTCATCCTACCAAGGCATGTAGATCTCTTTTGTGAGAATTTAAAATCTGTTGGGCTTCATGGCCTCCCACAACCCAGGCAAGCAACCAAAAACTGAACCTCTCCCCTTTTATATAACCCAGTCAGTTCCTTAACACCGGTTTTATTCAAGTTTTCTAGTAAGGAGCTTCTGTGTGAATTTGTGTTTTGTTCTTTCCCTGTCGCCTACATAGGATCCCGCTTCCCTGTGGAGTAGTTCCGGCATACCCATCCTTTGTTGCCTGTTGATTTCGTCTGACAGTAAGTACTTTGAGGCCAAAATGTGTATAATTTCTGATGATAACATGGAGTAAATACACTTGGAATTTTGAGTGTAGTATCATGAAGTATGGCCCACTGTAGGAAAGTGGCTTGAATGAGACCCCCTCCCTTGAATTAGTGACAGCCATTCAGAAACATTCAGAAATGGGCATCACTGTGGATTGCAGTTTGAATCCAGGCCTGGTAGGAAAGTGCATGATGCTCTTTATCACCATTTAACAACAAACCTCTAGTAGAAGCAGAAATGTGTCTCAAGTGGTAGAGTGGTCATGGCATAGTTCAAGATTCAGGACCAGCAAAGAAGGATTTCTTTTTTTGGTTGAGAATGTAGCTTCATGGCAGGGTGCTTGCCTGGCATTCATGAAACCCTGTGTCTGATTCCTCAGTACCACATACACAGGAAAAAATGGAAGTGGTGTTGTGGCTCAAGTGGTACAGTAGTACCCTTGAGCAAAAGAAGCTCAGGGTCAGTGCCTAGACCCTGAGTTCAAGTGCCAGGATTGGCCCCCCAAAAATAAAAGATTTTTGTTTTTATCCTTTATGTCTTATATTCATTTTTAAAATTTTATTGTTCTGTAATCTTTTCGTTGACTGATGCGGGACATGAACTCTGTGTTTGCGTTCTGTCCTTGAGGTATTCAGATGAAGAGTAGTGCTCTACCACCGGAGCCATAGCATCATTTCTGGTTTTCTAGTTTGTCATTGGTGATAAGAGTCTTATGAACTTTCCTGCCTGAGCTGCCTTTGAAGCTGGATCCTCTTGTCTCTGCCTCCTGAGTAGCTATGATGACAGGAGTGAGCCACATTTATTAGGCATACAAAAGTATCTCACTGTCTTTTTGGTGAGTTACAGTGGTACTGTGTTCCTGGGCCTTCCACAAGATCGGCAGGTATCTCAGGTCTTAGCCCTGGTTCTTTCTTTGCTGCATTTATAGGCATTTTGAAGATAAAATGCACAGGGTGTATTCATAGAATGTGTACAGCCCGGAAGCTTGGGATCGTGAATAGAGGTTCTGGCTCGATATCCCAAGGTAGAGCAGTGCGGATGGACCCCATTCGAACCTGCTCTGGAGAACTCACGCATTGCCCAGGCCCCTGGGCTCTGTTCAAGTCTACGTGAAGTTTTCATTTATACTTTCATATCATCCTGTGGCCCGGAGAAGGAAGTGAAGGCATGTGTGAGGAAGGGCAGCCTATCTTTTACTGCTTGAAAAGTTGGTGCTGATCAGAACCACTTCAGTGACCATAGTCCCCTGCCCTAGCCTCTGACTCTTTGCTATGCATTCAGTTCCGCTTTTGGTCATGTCCTGCTCCGTGACTGTGTGCAAGGGGCTGAGGGGCTGCGTGGAAATTTTTTTATTTTTATTACATAGGTCTAACACACATTGTCTTCATCCTACCAAGGCATTTATATTTCTTTTGTGTGAATTTAAAATTTGTTGTGCTTCATGGCATCCCACAACCCAGGCCAGCAACCCAACACTGAACCTCTGGAGTAAATACACTTTGAATTTTGAGTGTTGTATCTGGAAGTATGGCCCAATGTAGGAAAGTGGCTTGAATGACACCCCCTACCTTGACTAAGTGACACCCAATCTGAAACATTCAGAAATTGGCATCACTGTTGATTGCAGTTTGAATCCAGCCCTGGTAGGAAAGACCATGATGCTCTTTAACACCATTCAACAACAACAAACCTCTTGTAGAAGCAGAAATGTGTCTCAAGTGGTAGCGTGCTTGTGCCTGAGTTCGAGACCCAGCACCAGTACAAAAGGAGTTTTGGGTTTGATAATGTGGCTTCATGGCAGGGTGCTTGCCTAGCATTCATGAAACCCTGTGTTTGATTACTCAGTACCACATACACAGAAAAAGCTGGAAGTGTTGTTGTGGATCAAGTGTTAGAGCACTACCCTTGAGCAAAAGAAACTCAGGGACAGTGCCTAGACCCTGAATTCAAGCACCACGATTGGCCCAAAAAATAAAAAAAAAAGGATTTTATTTCTTATCGTATAGGTCTGACATTTATTTTTAAACCTTTATTTATTTAAAATCTTTTCTTTGACTGATGTGTGGCCTGAACTCTGTGCCTGTGTTCTGTCCTTGAGGTATTCAGTTGAAGACTAGTGCTCTACCACCTGAGCCACAGCACCATTTCTGGTTTTTAGTGGGACAATGGAGATAAGAGTCTTATGAACTTTCATGCCTGAGCTGGCTTTGAACCTGGAACCTCTTGACTCAGAATCCTGAGTAGCTAGGACGGCAGGAGTGAGCCACATTTATTAGGCATACAAAAGTATCTCACTGTCTTTTTGGTGAGTTCCAGTGGTATCGTGTCCCTGTGTCTTCCACAAGCTAGGCAGGTACCTCGGGGCTTAGCCCTGGTTCTTTTTATGCCGCATCTGTAGGCATTTGCAAGAGAAAAATGCAAAGAGTGTCTTCATAGAATGTGTAGAGCCTGGAAGCTTGGAATCGTGAGTAGAGTGTTGGGCTCTATAGCCCAAGGTAGAGCAGTGCGGATGGACCCCATTCGAACCTGCTCTGGAGAACTCATGCCTTGCCCATACCCCTGGCCTCTTTTCAAATCTGCATCAACTTTTCATTTATACTTTCATGTCCAGCCTGTGACCAGGAGAAGTTGGTGAAGGCATGTGTGAGGAAGGGCAGTCTTATCTTTTACTGCTTGAAAAGTTGGTGCTGATCAGAACAACTTCAGTGACCCTAGTCCCCTGCCCAAGCCTCTGAGTCTTTGATATGCATTCAGTTCTGTTTTTGGTCATGTCCTGCTCCGTGATTGTGTGCAAGGGGCTGAAGGGCTGTGTGGTAATTATTTTATTTTTATTACATAGGTCTAACACATTTTTTTCTGCATAACAAGGCATTTATATTACTTTTTTGGGAATTTAAATTTTATTGTGCTTCAGGGCCTCCGACAAGCTAGGCAAGTAACTCAACTCTTAACCTCACACATTTATTATAACCCAAGAAGTTCCTTCATTAGATTGGTGTCACTCAAATTTCGTAGTAAGGACCTTCTGTGTGACTTTCTGTTCTGTTCTTTTCCTTTAGCCTATATAGGATCCTGTTTCCCTTTGGAGTACTTAGTTCCTGCATTCCCATCGTCTGTTGCCTGCTGATTTCTTCTGACTGTAAGTACTTTGATGGCCAAATATGTCTACTATCAGAAGAAAACATGGAGTGCATGCACTTGAATTTTTGGGTGTAGTACCCAGATGTATGGCCCAAAGTAGAAATAAAGCTTTAATGGTAACCCCTCCTCTGAAGCAGTGACACCCATTCATAATCATTCTGAAATAGGCATCACTGTAGGTCAAGGTTCTAAGACCCTGTATTCATTGTATCAAAATTATATGATGAGACATCAGGGAGAAGCTGACAAGGATCTCGTATGGAAAGATGGCCACTGTGTTTCGGAGTTGAGCAACCAGTGTGGCTGGGACTGAAGCACCCAGACCCTGGCTGGCCATGCTCCAAGGTAGTACTGGGCAATGGAGGGACTTGAAAGCTGTGCTGACGTAATGCCATGGTGTCCACAGGCAAATGGCCTCTGACACACTGGCAGCTATCTCTTGTGCTCATTAGTGCTCTATTTCAGACCGGAACTCCACCACAGTAGCCACACAGACACCTGGGGCCTCAATTGCTGCTATTATGCAGGATGCAGAAAGAGAATTGTCAAAACACACGTATTTTAGCTATTAAGGATGCCATGTGGACTGGCTGTTTACTCCTCGTTCTTGAACTGGGCCTGGGCGATTTTCCTGAGCTTTTTTTTTTTCCGTAATGATAGCAATCTACCACTTTAACCACTGCACCATTTCCTGCCTTTTCTGTTTTATCATTCTTTCTGTGATTCTTATGTGCAAATTCATTGTGTTCATGGTGATCCTTAGGGACATTTTTGGTGGTTTATTATTTCTAGGATCATCTTTGTTGGAGTAGGTGTTGGAATGTTAACGTGAAGGATACATTGGATGTTGTATTCCTCTAGACCAGTAGCTTTTACGAATTAGCACACTGAAGAAAACTGCACTTGTGCCACCTAGTGGCTCACTTAAGTGGCTCTCTCCTCTCCCATTTTCCTCTCTCCTCTCCTTCTCTCCTCCCCTCCTCTCCTCTTTTATTTCTCCGGACATTGTATTGCTGCATTCGACCAGGCGGGTCTCGAACTTGTCTTCTTGCCTCATCCTCCCAACTGTTGTGGTTACCTGCATTTATCCCCCCACCATGCTCAATGTTATGATCTAAAAGTTCCCGAAAAGGAACTTTGATTTCCCTTCATTTTCAGTAGCAAGATACTTAGCTGTAGAATAATGTTGGATGGGTTTTCATTGCACTTTGCTCTGGAAAACTACCTCTCTCCCACCTACCCTCCCCTCCTCTCCCACTCCCCTCTCCTCCAGTCCTCCTCCTCCTCCTCCTCCTCCTCCTCCTCCTCCTCCTCCTCCTCCTCCTCCTCTTCTCCTCTCCCCCTTTTCTCCCCCTCCTCCTCCTCCAACATTCTTCCTCCTCCTCCTCTCCCCCTCCTCTTTTCTGTT
The DNA here is from genome assembly GCF_023159225.1 of Perognathus longimembris pacificus. NCBI lineage: Eukaryota > Metazoa > Chordata > Mammalia > Rodentia > Heteromyidae > Perognathus > Perognathus longimembris. The sequence goes on from NW_025961413.1 coordinate 1,415,961, forward strand.
TTTCTCCTTCCTCCAGACATTGTATTTCTACATTACACCAAGCTGATTGTGAACTCTCAATCTTCCTGCCTCGTCCTACCTACTGTGGGCTTACCCCACCTTGCTGTATGTTATGATTCAAAAGTTGCTGAAAAGGGACTCTTTTAGGGTTTTGGAATATGGCCTAGTGTCAAGAGTGATTGCCTCTTACACATAAATCCCTGGCCTCTATTCCTTAGTACCACATATAGAGAAAGGGACAGAGGTGGCGATGTGGCTCAAGTGGTAGAGTGCAAAAAGAAGTCAGGAACAGTGCTCTGGGCCTGAGTCCAAGCCCCAGGACTTCCCCCCCACCCCAAACCCCCCCGGCACTCTTTTAGTTCTGTTTTAATAGGAAGAGACTTACCTGTAGAAAAGAAAAAGAATGTGATTTCATTCCCCTTTTCATTTGAAAACTTTTTCTCTTCTCCTTCTACCCTCCTGTCCACCTCCTCCCCGCCTTCCTCCTCCATTTCTCCCCCCCTCCCCTCTTCCTCCTTTCCTGTTCCTCCTCTTCCCCCTCTTTCCACTCTTCCACCTCTTCCTCCTCCAGGTCCCTGCTCCTCCCTTCCCTTCCCATCCTCCTCTTTTCTGTCTTCTTTCTTTTTTCTCCAGACATTGCATTTGTATTTCCACATTACACCTGGCTGCTTTTGAACTCTCCATCTTCCTTCCTCAGCCTATCAATTGTGGGGCTTACCTGAATATGCCACCCTACCTGTCTCAATTTTATGACCTGAAAGTTCATGAGATGGCAATTTTTTAGTTCGGTTTCATTAGCGAGAGTCTTAGCTACAGGATTAAAAAAAAACATGATTTCGTTCCCCTTTTCACTTGAAAACTTTATTCTCCCCTCTTCTCCTCCTCCCGCCCTTCCCCAGAGCCCAGACACCCAACAAAGTGCTGATTGTGAGGAAGCTAGCCACAGTCAGAGAAGTAGAGTGATTGAGGACTCAAAGGGCATTTTGCTGTCTCCCATTCTTGGCCGGCTGCCTGCTCTCCTGAAAGTTACAGAACTCTGACCTGGCCAGCTGCCTCATGTCCACATTCAGGAAGGTGGAGTAATGGCCCCGTTGCTGAGTGTCGGTGGGCCTGGGCCTCCCGAGAAGGATCACTTGAACACCGTACATAACCCCTTATGTTGATGGATAGGAGGCCTTCATCAATCCTCTGTTCTGTGGGGAAGGGTCCCTACCCTTAACGTCCTGACACCCAGCTTTTTCCACCCTTCTCCCCGTCTGGTTTTGCCTCAGTCATCTCTTAGAAGGGTGTGCATACACATCCTGTTCTATGGTACCCACTTTAAAGGTCTAGCCAGTGCTTGGTGGACACAGGTGAGATGGCATGACCAGGTGTAACAGCCTCTTCATGCATCTTTCTGAGTCACATTCCCAACATAGTTTACCAGGGTTGTCTGTGCTCTTCCAAGCCATAGATGACCAGGCTCTGGGTGATGCTGATGCAGCATCATCAGGGTAGAGGCTCACCAGATTCAGAAAGTCATACCTCATGTCCTATTTTTCCCAGTGTCCCTGAGAGTGAGAGCTGAGGCCAGGGATGGCAGAAAGACAGAAACAACCGCCTTGCAGTAGCCATGGCCTTTGAAGGGCCCTGATTCCAACAAAACAAGGTATATTATAGGCCACATTCCCTTGGTAGGTGCAAGGGCATGCTGTGTTCCAGGTGTTGTCTAGGTTTCTAATCCTGTGAGGGAATAGTTCAGTTTTTACAGTAACTCTCCTGTGTGGAGTTCTGTGATTGACTTTCCCCCTTCTTTGTTCAGTCATGGGCCTTGAAATCAGAGCCTGAGCACTGTTCCTGGCTTCTTTTTGCTCAATGCCAGCACTTTGCCACTTCCCCCACAGTGCCACTTAGAGCCATTTTGTGTACATGTGGTAGTGAGGACTGGAGCTCAGGGATTCATGTATATGAGGCAAGCACTCTTGCCACTAGTCCATACTCCCAACACCGGTTTCCACCGTTTAAGTGGCCCGATAAAACTGGTTTAGAGAGTGGAAGTGAAGGAATAGAAGGAGAGTGGAAGTGAGGGAACAGAGGGAACAGCAGCAACCTGCCCTGAGCACTGAGGCATCAGGACCAGCCCACAGCCCGGACCGTCCATCAGACGGGAGCAGCCAGCAGCCCGGACCAATGAGGCAGATGGACCAGCCATGCCTCGGGGCTGCGGGCTGGTTCTGCTGCATGACAGGTCTGGGTCGGGGGTTTCTCCGGATGGCGGGCCTTTCCGGATGGGGGGCCTCTCCGCCTGGCGGGCCGTTCCGGGTTGGGGGGATTCTCCTGCTTTCTGTGCTTTCCGTAAGGCGGTCGGGTGCGGGATATGAACCTGCATTAGGTCGCTCAGTTTGGTTACCAAAACGCTGAAAGATGTTTAGGGTAGGGATTAGGGCAGCTTCAAATAAAACATAGCTCTGTGGAGGAGAAAGTTACAATTAACATTACTTGAAGAGTGAGTAATAGAGAGATGTTGAGGTTTTTTCATAATACTGGTTCTTTGTATAAATGTCGTTGGATAGCTATGATTATAAGCGGAGTTAATCATGATGTTAAATTTAGAAGAGGGGAAGAAAGATTGTCTGAAAAGAATATGGTGGAATAATGCTCAGACAAATTGGGTGAGTGATTATCAATAACACAGATTAAAACAAAGATAAAAATGCAAGCAGTTGAGTTTACTCTGATTGACTCAGGGTTTGATAGTCATGGTATAAGAATGATCATGGGTATGGGATCCATGACTTTTTAGCATTGCAGGAGGTTTATGTTTTGGACAAAGTCGGATCCATACTTGTTTGAGATCAAAACTAGAAGGGCTAGGCCTACTGCTGCGCCAAACGCGATGTGTAGGTTTATTATTGTGAAGGACATATCTAGTAGTTATGAACTATCGTATTTTAATGAGCCAAAATCAATCCTTGTAGTATAAGGTAACTACTATATTAATTTCATTCTAGGACTTTTTGATATCGTTCATATGCAAGTCATAATGAGAGAATAAGAAGTAGGTCTAAGGCCATTGAGGTTGTTAAGTTGGTTGATGTATATTGAGAAACTCAGGTTAGTGGTAGAAGTAGTGCAAACTATACGTTACATAATAAAAAACTAATAGCTACTAAGAAATATTTTCGTGCTGAGCTGATTGGGTCAAACCCACATTCGTATGTGATAACTTTTTCAGAATTGACATGTATTGGTGGAATTCAGAAAGCAAAGATGATTAACATAGTAGCTAAGATAAAATTGGTCAGAGCAATAAACAAGTTTATTCTTCTTCTTTGTATTACACCAAAACTTTTCGGTTGAAAGTCAAAGGTACTGTTTACATTGAAAGCATATTTGCCTCATCACTATATGGCGATATAAAGGAACAGTCAGACTTCGTCTACAAAGTGTCAATATCTGGCTGCTGTTTCAAATCCGAAATGGTGGGTGGATGAGAAGTGGTAAAACAAAAATTGACGAATCAGTCATACAGAGAGGAAGGTAGTACCAATTATAACGTGAAGTCCATGAAAGCCTGTAGCTATAAAGAAGGTAGAGCCGTTAACTCCGTGAGCAGTAGTCAAAGATGACTCTATGCATTCGAATACTTGGAGAATAGGGAAGTAAATTCATAATGTAACCGTAATGGTCAAAGCTTGCGTTATGTGATTGTGGTTTCCTTCTATGTGGCTACGGTGCACTCCTGATCCTAATACTATGGAGGCATTTATTATGTAATGGTAATTCTATGGTGATTAATGGTGTAATTACTGTAGGTGGTCAACATCCTCAAAGCTCTGGGGTGGGGGCTATGCTTGAGTGATAAAATGCTCCATAAAAATTGCGAAAACCAACACTTCAGAAATACGAAGGAGGATTGTACCACAGCGAAGACCTTTTGGTACTGCTGGGGTGTGATGACCTTGAAATGTCCCTTCTCAGATAATGTCTCGTCATCATTGGTATATAGTCACGGTTGTTGTCAATAAAGCAATATATAAGAGTGTTTTATAATTAAAGTGAAATCACATCATAACTCCTGATGTAATTACCAGTGCTTATATGGCTCCATTTCGTGGTCATGGGCTACGATTTACTCTACGGAAAGCTTGTGTTTGTTGGGTCATTATCTCTTGTCCTTGACAAGATAATAGCAGATGTTATCAGTATGTAATTTATCAAAACTATGTACGTATTCATGACTTTTATTTTTCCCACCAAATGCTCTGAGAAGAACAGTCGCTCCCGGAGAGGAGGTTGTCTGGTGGGAATGGCAGTGGGCAAGAAGTAACTATTATGAAATCAAGAGGTTCTTTCTTCATTTCTTTCACGTATGTTTAAATGCCTTTGCTAGGGCAGAGTGGTGCACAGAAACGGAGGGACAAAGGGTGAACAAATCAGGCCAAACCCTAAAGCCCTAAACCCTGATCCTAGCCCTAGGCCTAACCCTAAAGCCCTTAACCCTGACTGTCGACCAATCCATAGCCCTAACCCTGACCCGAACCCTAAGCCTAACTATGTTTCCTAGAGTGGGGGCCCCCCTTACCCAAAGCCTGACCGCAGACCTAACCCTAACCCTCAGTGCGAGAGTAGGTGGGCACCCTAAGACTAAGCCCCACCCTAAAGCTTACCATGAACCTGAACCTAACCCTGACCCTGAGGGAGAGAGTGGGGGGGCCCCCTCTCCCTAAGCCACCCCCTAAACCTAACCCTGACACTAACCCCTGGCCCTAACACTCAGTGCGAGAGTGGGGCCTCCCCCCCACCCCAACTTTCCTCATCAGGCTAAATGTCCCCCTGAACCTAAACCCTGTCCTGTGTTGCTCCCGCAAGTGCAACATGGGCCAGGGATCCTGCAGGCAGTGATCACAGAAAGCGGGGAGTAGGGTTGTGGCACACAGGGTTCCTGGGGGCCAGGGTTTCTGCAGGCAGGGGTGGAGGGTGGCCAGTGCTTCTGCGGGCCGTGGCTGGCCGGAGCTTGGCGAGCGTTTGTCCAGCCTGCTGGCGGGGTTCAGGTGGGTGGGCCGACGTTTGTGTCAGTCACACACATGAGACACCATTTTCCACGCAAGCATGGCAGGTTTATTGTGCAGCAGGACGTGTTGGGGGGGGGCGGCTGAGGGTTTCTGCAAGCGGTGACGTCCGAAAGTGGGTGTCCTGGGTCCGGGTGGCAGGCGTCGGTGGCTGAAGGGGGGCCTGGACTAGAGTGTGCAGGGTGCGAGGGGGGCCTGGGGTTTCCGCAGTGTTCGGGGGAGAGGGTGCCCACTCCCACCGCTACACGGTTAGCCGGAGCCTCACAGGAAGCCTCTCTGGGATAGCCGACGCCTCTGGCTATGCCCCAACCTGACACCTAGCAGTATGCTTGAGATGGCCTGCAACCCCAGCCCCAGGCAAAGACCCACCCTATTCCCAAGCCACACCCAGAATCGGGAGGGTAGCCCCCGAGCACTAGCCCTAGGACAGGAATGTGGGCCAGAGAAGTCCTGGCCCTGACCCTAACCTGGTGTCAGAATGGAGGCTCCAACCCCCCCCCCCCCCACACACACACACTTGGCCTAAACCAACGTCCAAAATGGGGCACCAAAATTCCTGGCCCTGACCCTAACACGGTGTCAGAAAGGGGGCTCCTCCGTCCACTGAGCCTAATCCTAAACCTAAGTCCGAAAGTGGGCTCCCCGTCCACGAAACTACGCAGGCCAGACCCTAAGTGTGGGAGCACAGCCCCTAGCCCCAGCCCTAAGCCTGAGCCTAAGTCGGGAGTGGAGGCCCACACCCACCCCATAGCCCCAGCCCCTAGCGTAACCCTCATTGCGGGAGTGGGGCTCCTAGTCCCCGCCCTCTGTGTAACCCCGAGTGTGGAGGGTGGTGGGTCCCTATCCTTTAGGGTAACCCTGAGAGCGTTGGGGAGGCCAGGGTCTCTCCAGCAGTCACGGTTGCGATGGGGGCAGGGGCGGGGGGCGTCGCTTGGTCGTATCCACACGAGGCAGGAGCTTATGTTCACTAGACTTTTATTGTGCGTTCGAGCTCAGGGTGGGTGGTATGTACTTGTGTGTGCGTGAGTGCTGTGGGTGGGGCCGGACGAAGGGGGGTCGAGGGTCTGTGGGGCGGTCAGGGACAGCCGCAGGCAGGCCGGGGTTCACGTGGGCGTAGCCGGCCATAGGGGGGCCGGGGTCTGGGCGAGGCATCATTTGAGGGGTTTCGAGGGTGGCCGGGGTCTGCACGGGCATGGGTCGTGGCTGCCAGCGGTTTGTCAGCTGGGGCCGGGCATCTCTCCAGGGGTAGGCAGGCAGCTCTCTCCCCTACCGGCTCCTGTTCTTCCTGGCTCGAACCACTCTCCTGGCCGTCCTTGCTGAGGCGGTCTTGGACTCCTCTCTCCAGCCGTGGCTGTCCTAAGCGACCATCGGCTTCTCCCTCCAGGTGGGGCGTGCTGCAGCGGGCCCAGGATCTGTGGGGACAGGGGTCAAGGTAGGGCCAGGGTCGGTGCGGGCAGGGTGGCAGGTGGGGCCGTCAGAAGGGGGGTAGGGTCGGTTGCTGTGTGGTTAGAGAGGGCCTGCATCTCAGAGGGCGGTAATGGGCGACTGTTTAGCCCCGAACTGTGAGCAGCCGGGTCCGGCCGTGTGATGGGCCGCTCTCTCTCCTACCTGCTGCCGTCCTTGCCGTCTCTCACCGCTCTCCCGTCCAGGGTTGGTGGGCTTTCCCCTCCGATCTTGGCTGGCCGCAGGGTCCTCGTGCTCGTCCCTCCGGGCAGGGGCGACCGAGGCTCAGGCAGGCCCGTCTCTGCAGGCGCGTCCGGACGAAGGGGGGCCATGGTTTCCTCCGTCAGGTCCACCACACGGTGGTCGGGGTAGACGTGGCAGGCTTGATCCAAGGGTGGCCTGCGTTTCTGACGGTGGGAGTTGACGCTCGCGCGGCTCTCCCGTCCCGGCGGCCAGAAGGTGCTGAGGGTTTCCGCCTCCAGGCCTGGCTGGCCAAGGTGGGGCCAGGATCTGTGCGGGGAGGGGTCCGAGGTCAAGGAGGGGACGGGGCAAGTGCAGGCTGGGTCCGAGGTGGTCCGGCGACCGTGCCGGCGGGCACGGCCAAAGGGGGGCACGCTGTGGGTTTGGGGGGGGGGGGGCGGGTGGTTCGGCCCGCGCTCACATACCTGGTCTCGCGGTGTCCCTGCGGCGGCGGAGCCGAGGCGGTGGCCAGGTTCCCCGGGCCGGGCCTGGGCCCCGGCGGCCGCGGGTGGATCTGCACGAGCACCGAGCATCGGCGGTCCACTGCGGCCTTGGCGTAAGCGGAGCCGGGGTCCAGGAAGAGTATGGGGAGCAGTTCTCCCCTCTCCACCCGTGTTCCCGGAGCCTTGCCCGAAGCCGCGGCTTTGGAGGCCTGGTTACCCATGGCGGGCACGAGCGGCGGCGGCGGCCCTACACGTGCGAGGCGCGCGGCTTTCCCCGGGGCACACAGAACAGGAAGTGTGCCCGAGCGGCGGCGGGGTTCCCGGGGCCGGTCCCGAGCGTGGGTGGGCTTCGCGGGGCCGCGGGCACGTCGGAAGCGGCGGCGGGCCTAGCCGCGCGCGGCTCGCTGGGCCGCCGTGCGATGCCCGTGCAGCAGGCCCGGCGAAGGCGGAGGTGGGGGCGGCGGCGGAAGCCTTGTCCAGGCTCGCCACCAGCGGCAGCGGCGGCGGTGGGCTCCTAGGATCAGGGCAGAAGCGGGGCCGGGGTTCTGGCAGAGGGGGTGCCGTTCTCCACGACCTGCGCGTGCCCTTCTTCCAGGCTCGACGGAAGGGGCGGCAGTGTTGCCCATGCCGGGCGGGCCTGCGCGAAGCGGCGCGGACTAGGGGGGGGGAGGGGTGCTCCCGCTTCCTGGCCGCTCAGTGCTGGGCTGCTACGGGCTGGTCCGTCTGCCTCACTGGTCCGAGGCTGTAAGCCAGCATCCCGGAGCAGCCAGCAGCCCGGACCAGCATCGCAGCGGGAGCAGCAACCTGCCCGGACCAGTGAGGCAGCCGTACCAGCCTGCACCACGACCGGCCAGCAGCAGCAGCCTGACCGGACAGCAGCCGCGACCATCAGGTAAGCGGGAGCACCCCCCCTGCCCCCCAGCCCCTCATAGGCCCAGCTGTCAAAACAACCGCCCCGCCCCCTCGCGCAGGCCGGGCATGGGGAACATCGCCGGCTCTTCCGCCAAGCCCGGAAGAGCACGCGCAGGAAGGGGAGACCGGCACCCCCTCTCCAACAGTCCCGGCCAGGCTTCCACCAGGCCCGGGGAAGCCCGCTGCCGCTTCCGCTGGTGGCGTGCCCGGAGAAGGCCGTCGCCGCCGCCCCCGCCGCCACCACCTCCACCACCTCAGCCGGGCCTGCTGCACCGGCACCGAACGGCGGCACGGCGAGCTGCGCTTGCCTCGCGCGGGTAGGCCCGCCCGACGCCGCTTCAGAGTGGCCATAAAAAAGCCGCGGCCGCTTCACACGGGCCCGGCGCCCAGAACGGCCACGCCCCGCTCTGCCTCGGCTCGGGGGTACCCAGCCGTCGCTTCTGACAGGCCCGCGCCCTCGAGAACCTCCCCACACCCCCCCCAACTCCACCCCCCACTCCACCCCCCACCCCCGCTAGGGCAGGGCCTGGGGGACCCCGCCACCGCTCGGTACTGCATCCGGTTCCTGTGCTGGGCCCGGGAAAGTCGCTCGCGCACGCCTCGTGCGTGTAGGCCCGCCGCCGCGCAGGACAGCCATGGGGAACTGCGCCTCCGCGGCTTCGGCCGAGGCTCCGGGGACACCCGCGGAGAGGGGAGAAGGGATCCCCCTCGTCTCCCTGCGCCCCGGCTCCGCTTCCGCACCACCCGGAGAAGCCCGCCTACGCTCGGTGCACGTCCAGACCGAGCCGCAGCCACCGACACCGCCGCCGAGGCCCGGCCTGGGGAACCTGGGGGCCGCCTCGGGCCCAGCGCCGAGTATGGGACAAGATAGGAGGTATGTATGGGAGCGCGGGCTGCACACCCCACCCCCACCCCAAAAGCCCCGGCGGGCCCCCATTCACCAAGCCCGCCTGCGGGGTCCATGGCTCACCTCGAGCCTTGGGGCCTGCGCTCACCCTGGCCCCTCCTTGACCCCTGACCCCTGCTCCTCCTTGACCCCTGACCCCTGCTCTCACAGATCCTGGACACGCCACGGCCAGCACGGCACGCAGGGAGAAGCCCGGTGTCCCTTCGGCGGTCCTGGCCAGGACAGCGGCGCGAGCCTGGCCGGACGGGAGCGGGTAGGGGAGACGGCAACCATCCGACGCTCCACGAGCAGCCAGCCCCACCATCGGCAACGCTGGCCACCCTTGGAACGAGCCTACCGGATGGACCCTGACCGCCCTGACCCACGTCTGTCGTCTCTGCCTAAGGAAACCCTGACTCTCCTTCGGGCACCCACGCTTGGAGAGGTCAGCCTGCCTCAACATCGTTCCCCCCTGCATGGAGGGAGGAGCCCGAGTCCCCTTCGGCCGGCCCCACTTGCGGGAGGAAGCCCGAGGTCGCTTCGGCCACACAGCCCAGACGGGAGAGCACGACCATGGAAGGACGGGAACAGGTAGGAGAGAGAGCAGCCTGTCAAACTGTCGGCCCGGCTTCCGAAACCTCTACCCCCCCCCCCCCCTTCAGCCATCCACGCCCGTTGAGAAGCAGGCCCCCTCAAAACCTGCCCTCACCGACCCTCAACCCACCTTCGGCCGTGCCCCCTTCCACCCTGCCCTCACCGACCCTGGCACTACCTCGACCCCTTCCCGCACAGATCTGGGACCATCTTGGGCCAGCCACGACTGGAGGGAGAAGTCCTGGGCCGCTCCGGCAAGCCACGTATGGAGGGAGAAGACCGACGCCCCTTCGTCCCGCCTGGCACTGAGAGCGGTGAGAGCATGGAAGACCGGGAGCCGGTAGGGGAGAGAGTGACCAGCCGCCGCTGGAGAGACAGCCAGGACCACCTGATGAGAGGCTTGCCCCCCCGACCCCTGCCCGCAAAAATCCAGGCCACCCTCGAAACCCCTCGAAAGATGCCGTGCTCGGACACCGGCCACCACACGTCCGGCTACGTCAACGTGAACCCCGCCCCTCCTTCATCTAGCCTCGTCTGCCGCCCAATTCCTCCACCCTCCTTCAGCCGTCAACGCCTGAAGTGACCCTCACACACGCATATACCACCCCCTCCCCCTTGAACACCTTCTTCTACACAATAAAACTATACTGAATGGAAGCTCGTGTCTTCTGTTAATCCAACTGAGCGACGCCCCCCTCCGCCCCCCTTTGACCCCTGCCTGCTGGAGAGACCCTGTCCTCCACACCGGTTGCAGGGTTAGCCGTAGGAGGGCTAGGGCTTGCTCCCCGTTCCGTAATCGTGGTTAGGCTGAGGGCCGGGACTAGGAGCACCAATCCAGGAATGAGGATTAGGCTCGTGGCTAGGGGCTACGTGGGAGGGGGGGTGGCAGGGGGGACTCCCCTCCAGACTTAGAATCATGCTTAGGGCCCGGCGCTAGATGCCACAGACCCGCCCTTAGGGTCAGGTTTAGTCCTACAGTAATGTTGAGCACCTTCCCTACCTAGGGTTAGGCCTAGGGTGTGGGGGGGGGGAGCCCCCTCTCTGAGGTTCAGTGCCAGGCCTAGTGGTCTACCCATTCGGGTGTCAGGGCTAGGGCTAGGTGTGCCACCCTCCCTGTTTTGGGTGTTGCATGAGGTTAGGGTGGGCCTCGGCCACAGGGTTAGGTTCGCCTGCAATCCTTTGGGTGCTGCTGGGTGTTGGGGGGGAGGGTGCTCACCCAGAGGCTTCCTGTGACAGGCTACGGCTCCGCGTGTAGCCCTTGGAGCGTGGCAACCCCTACCACGAACCCTGTCTGCCGAAACACTGGTCCCCCCTCGAACCTAGCATGGAGTAGCCCCGACCCCTTTCTTCCACCCACACCTGCCTCACGGACTCTCGACACCACCCTCGGACGGCACCGCATGCAGAAACACGCGGCCTTCAACACCCGCTGAAGAATAACGCTGGCATGCCTGGAAGCTGGCGTCTCGTGTGTGTGACTGGCACAAACGTTGGCCATCCACCACCAACACCCGAACACCGCCTGCCCGCTGGTCAGACACTCAACACTGCCCAGCCACGGCCAGCAGAAGCCCTGGCTACCTTCCTATTATGCATGCAGAAACCACAGCTCCCCCCCCCCAACCCCCGGTACCCTGCCTACACAACCCTACTCCCCCTTCTGCGACCTTTGTCTGCAGAAGTCCTGGACCACCTTGAACTTGCTGGAGAAACCCTGGCAAGGGTTTAGGGTCAGGGGGAGGTTCATCATGCTGATGGTTAGGGGTGCACCCACTCTCGCACTGAGTGTTAGGGCCAAGGGTGAGGGTCAGGGTAAGGTTTTTGGTCAGTGGGTCCCCCCCGTGTTGCACTTAGGGTTAGGCCTCCAGTTAAGGTCAGGAACAGGATTATGGTCAGTGGGTTCCCCCTATCTCTGACCTAGTGTTAAGCCTCCAGTTACGGTCAGGGTCAGGTTTAGGGTGAGGCTTAGGGGCGGGGTGGGGGGCCCGTCTCTGACTTATTCCTCGAGTTAGGGTCAGGGTTCGGTTTAGGGACAGGGTTAGTGTCAGGGCCCCCCCCCCTCGGACTCATGGTTAGGTCTAGAGTTAGTGTTAGGGGGTTAGGTTGGGGGTGAGGAGCCTCTCTCTTGGACTAAGGGTTAGCGTCAATGATAGGGCAAATATTACTAATTCCCTATTCTAACGGGCGATCTGGAGCCCTAATATTAACTTGTACTATCACTTTCTTTGTCTCTACTACTCCTGCATTCCTTTACTCCCAACTACTCAGCTATCAATAAACCTAGGCATAGCTATCCCTCTATGAACAGCAGCTGTAATGCTAGGATTTCGCCATAAAACCAAAATCTCTCTAGCTCATTTTCTCCCACTAGTAACACCATTACCATTAATTCCTATACTAATTACAATTGAAACCATTGGTTTATTCCTCCAACCAATTGCCCTTGCGGAATGAGTGACAGCACACATTACAGCTGGTCACCTCCTAATTCACTTAATTGGAGGGGCTACCCTGACAATCCTACCTCTAAGTACATCTGCATCTTCAATTACATTCCTCATTTTATCCTTACTAACCGTTCTAGAACTGTCCGTAGCCCTTACTGAAGCCCCAAGCCTACGTTTTTACATTGTTAGTTAGCCTGTGTTTACCTGACAAGACATAATGACCCGGGGCTGGGAATATGGCCTAGTAGCAAGAGTGTTTGTCTCGTATACATGAGGCCCTGGGTTCAATTCCCCAGCACCACATATACAGAAAATGGCCAGAGGGGGCACTGTGGCTCAAGTGGCTGAGTGCTAGCCTTGAGCAAAAAAGAAGCCAGGGACAGTGCTCAGGCCCTGAGTTCATGGCCTAGGACTGGCAAAAAAAAAAAAAAAAAGACATAATGACCCAACAATCTCACGGCTTCCGTATAGTAAATCCTAGCCCATGACCACTAACTGGAGCCATATGAGCACTGCTACTTACATCAGGAATTATTACGTTATTTCACTTTAATTCTAAAACTATCCTATAAATTGCTTTATTGACATCTATCCTGACTAATCCTGACTATATAGCAATGATGATGAGACATTATCTGAGAAGGGACATTTCAAGGTCATCACACCACAGCAGTACAAGAAGGTCTTCGCTGTTGTACTATCCTCCTTATTATTTCTTAAGTGATATTTTTCGCAGATTTCTTTGGAGCATTTTATCACTCAAGCTTAGCCAGCACTCCAGAGCTCGGAGGATGTTGACCAACTAGAGGAATTACACCTTTAAACACCATAGAAGTACTATTAATTAATAAATACCTGTATACTATTAGGTTCAGGAGTGCACCGTAGCCTCATAGCAGGAAACCGCAATCACATAATCCAAGCTTTGACTATTACGATTACATTAGGAATGGACTTCACTATTCTCCAAGCATTCCAATGCATAGAGTCATCTTTGACTAATGCTGACGGACTTAACGGCTCTACCTTCTCTATAGCTCCAGGCTCTCACGTACTTCACGTTATAATTGGTACTACATTCCTCTCCGTATGCCTGAACCGTCAAAATTTTTTTTCCATTTCACATACACCCACCATTTTGTATTTGAAACAGCACCCAGATATTGACACTTTGTTGACGTAGTCTGACTGTTTCTTCGTATCACAATCTAGTGATGAGACAAATATGCTTTCAATGTAAACAGTACATTTAGCTTTCAATCGAAAAGTTTTGGTGTAATACAAAGAAGAAGAATAAACTTGTTTATTGCTCTGACCATCAATTTTATCTGTGACTTGGACTCAGGGCCTGAGCACTGTCCCTGGCTTCTTTTTGTTCAAGGCTACCACTCTGCCACTTGAGCCACAGCGCCACTTCTGGCCATTTTCTGTATATGTGGTGCTGATGAATTGAACCCAGGGCTTCACATATGCAAGGCTAGCATTCTTGCCACTAGGCCATATCCCCAGCCCTGGATCAGTTTTTTTTTAAACAATCAATTCACTCTTAGGATAGATGGACCTGCCTGGTTCTTAACTGTGTGCAGCACAGGAAAAGAAAAGCATTTACTATTTATGGTTATATCCGTCTAAACTAGTGTAAAAATAAAAAAAAATACTGTATCAATACAAACAACAGGTTTACCATGCACAAAGCCAAGAATGCTGACAATGGCAGACACTGGCTTTCTAGGGCACTGTCATTTGAACAGGCAAGCAGTAGTTAGCTGTGGGGTACGACCACACACTGGGAAGCCTGGGTCTTGTCTGCCCCCTTGTGCTCTTCGTGGTTACCAGAGTGTGCTGGAAAGGGGATGTGGGCCTGGCATCAGAACAGTGTGCTGATGGTGGGGTCAGTCACCATGAGGGACAGGACGTTACACCTGCTGCCTGTCCATGCGTAAGCTGGAACTCTGGCAGGTGCAGCTGACCTGTTGTTGGTCACTGCTGTTGGGAATGGAGGGTTACATTGGTTGCTGGTTGGTGTGGCCCCCGGTAGTTTAAGTACAAAGAAATCAGCTTCCACGGTGATTGCCAAGATCCATAAGTCCCTGGATTCTAAAGCCTGAAACAACAGGCCCTCCCTTTCCTCTCATGGCTTGGAACTGTAGTTCTCTGTATCTCATGGTCTAACACCAAGGCTTTGAGCACTGAAGGGCTGGGGACTTCCTGTAGTGGATCAACTACTCTCACAGTTTCTTTTCGAGTATGGCAACAGGACTCCAGCCAGCTAATTGGTCGCACTACCACTCTATTATCCAAACCCCAGTTTATGTCTTTTTTCTTTTATCTTTTTTTTTGGCCAGTCCTGGAGCTTGAACTCGGGGCCTGAGCACTGTCCCTGGCTTCTTTTTGCTAGCACTCTGCCACTTGAGCCACAGCACCAATTCTGGCCATTTTCTATATATGTAGTGCTGGGGAATCGAACCAAGGCCCTCATGTATATGAGGCAAGCACTCTTGCCACTAGGCCATATCCCCAGCCCCATGAGTGCATTCCTAATTCCACAAATACATGTCAATTCAGAAAAAGTCCATACGAATGCGTCTATGACACAAACAGCTCAGCACGACTGCCATTTGGAATGCAATGTTTCTTAGTAGCTATTAGTTTCTATTTATGAGACATAAAGAATGCAGTAGTTCTACCCCTACCCTGAGCTTCTCAATATCTATCAACAAACTTAACATCAATGGCCTTAGCCCTACTTCTTATTCTCTAATTATGACTGTCATCTGAACGATGTTAAAAAGGCATATAATGAAATGAATATAGTAGTTAGCCTATACTACAACGATTGATTTTGGCTCGTTAAATTACGATAGCTCATAACTACTACTATATATGTCCTTAACCAAAATAAACATAAACATTTCGTTTTGCTCAGCAGTAGGCCTAGCCATTCTAGTTTTGATCGCAAACAACTATGGATCATACTTCATCCTAAACCTGAACCTCCTGCAATGCTGAAATGTCATTGATCCCATATCATTAATCATTCCTATAACATGACTATCAAAGCCAGAGTCAATCTGAGTAAACTCAACTGATTACAGTTTTATCATTAGTTAAATCTGTATTATTGATAATCTCTCACCATACTTGTCTGAGCATTATTCCTCCACATTATTTTCAGACAATCTTTCTTCCCCTCTTTTTTTTTTTTTTTTTTTTTTTTTTTGTGCCAGTCCTGGGCCTTGGACTCAGGGCCTGAGCACTGTCCCTGGCTTCTTCTCGCTCAAGGCTAGCACTCTGCCGCTTGAGCCACAGCACCACTTCTGGCGGTTTTCTGTATATGTGGTGCTGGGGAATCGAACCTAGGGCCTCGCGTATCCGAGGCAGGCACTCTTGCCACTAGGCCATATCCCCAGCCCCACCCCTCTTCTAAATTTAACATCAAGATTAAGTCCGCTTGTAATCATAGCTATTCAACATTTATACAAAGAACCACTATTATGAATAAAAGTATACATCTCTCTATTAATCCCTCTTCAAGGATTGTTAATTATAACTTTGTCCTCCACAGAACTCATTATATTTTATATTTTCATATATTTATTTATTTATGTATTTATTTTGCCAGTAATGGGCCTTGAACTCAGGGCATGAGCACTGTCCATGGCCTCCTTTTGCTCGCGGCTAGCACTCTGCCACTTGAGCCACAGCGCCACTTCTGGCCATTTTCAGTACATGTGGTGCTGGGGAATCGAACCCAGGGACTCATGTATGTGAGGCAGGCACTCTTGCTACTAGGCCATATCCTCAGCCCTCCATATTTTATTTGAAACATCCCTAATCCCAACTCTAAACATCTTTCAGCGTTTAGGTAACCAAACTGAGCTACTTAATGCAGCTTCATATGCCAGACCGCCCGCCTCCGTAAATGCAAGACCGCAGGAGAAGCCCCACACCCGGAACGGCCCGCCTGCCGTAGATGCGCCCCACCCTGAACGGCCCGCCAGCCGGACAGGCCCCCCTACCAGGAACGGCCAGCCAGCCGTACATGCCCCTAACCCGGAACTGCCGGCAAGCCGGAGATGGCCCCAGACCAGGAACGGCCCGGCAGCCGGACAGGCCCCCCACCCGGAACGGCCCGATAGTCGTACAGGCCCCCCCCCCCCCCACGGAACGGCCCGGCAGCCGTACAGTCCCCCAATCCGGAACGGCACGCTAGCCAGAGAGGTCCCCCACCAGGAACGTCCCGCTAGCCGGACAGGCTCCCCACCCGGAACGTCCCGCCACCCAGAGAGGCCCCCCCCCCCCCCGACTCGGAACGCCCCGCTAGCCAGACAGGCCCCCCACACCCGGAACCTCCCGCCAGCCGGACATGCTCCCCACCCGGAACGTCCCGCCACCCCGAGAGGCCCCCCCCCCCCAACTCGGAACGCCCCGCTAGCCAGACAGCCCCCCCCACCCCCGGAACGTCCCGCCAGCCGTACAGTCCCCCAACCCGGAACTTCACGCTAGCCAGAGAGGCAATCCACCCGGAACGGCTCGCCAGCCGTACATTCCCCCACCCGGAACCTCCCGCCAGCCGGACATGCCCCACACCCGGAACGGCCCGGCAGCCGGACAGGCCCCCCACCCGGAACGGCCCGATAGTCGTACAGGCCCCCCCCCCCCCAACCCCACGGAACGGCCCGGCAGCCGTACAGTCCCCCAATCCGGAACGGCACGCTAGCCAGAGAGGTCCCCCACCAGGAACGTCCCGCTAGCCGGACAGGCTCCCCACCCGGAACGTCCCGCCACCCCGAGAGGCCCCCCCCCCACTCGGAACGCCCCGCTAGCCAGACAGCCCCCCCCACCCCCGGAACGTCCCGCCAGCCGTACAGTCCCCCAACCCGGAACTTCACGCTAGCCAGAGAGGCAATCCACCCGGAACGGCTCGCCAGCCGTACATTCCCCACACCCGGAACCTCCCGCCAGCCGGACATGCCCCACACCCGGAACGGCCCGGCAACCGGACAGGCCCCCCACCCGGAACGGCCCGATAGTCGTACAGGCCCCGCCCCAACCCCACGGAACGGCCCGGCAGCCGTACAGTCCCCCAATCCGGAACGGCACGCTAGCCAGAGAGGTCCCCCACCAGGAACGTCCCGCAAGCCGGACAGGCTCCCCACCCGGAACGTCCCGCCACCCCGAGAGGTCCCCCCCACTCGGAACGCCCCGCTAGCCAGACAGGCCCCCCACACCCGGAACGTCCCGCCAGCCGTACAGTCCCCCAACCCGGAACTTCCCGCTAGCCAGAGAGGCAATCCACCCGGAACGGCTCGCCAGCCGTACATTCCCCCCGCCCGGAACCTCCCGCCAGCCGGACATGCCCCACACCCGGAACGTCCCGCGAGCCGGACAGGCCCCCCCACCCGTAATGTCCCGCCAGCATGACAGGCCCCCCCCGCACCCGGAACGTCCCGCCAGCCGGAGAGGCCCCACACCAGGAACGGCCCGCCAGCCGTAGAGTTCCCCCACTCTGAACGGCACGCCAGCCGGAGAAGCCCTCGACCCTGATCTGTCAGGCAGCCGTACCAGCCCTCAGCCCGGAACTGTCAGGCCGAGAAGCCTCCCACCCGGAACAGCTCGCAAGCCGGAGCGTCACCCCGCCCGGACCTGTCAGGCAGCCGGACCAGCACGCAGCACGGACCTGTCATGTAGCCAGACCATCGCGTAGCCCACACCGGCACGGACAAGTGAGGCAGACAGACCGGCACGTAGCAGCCCAGCCCTGACCGGACAGGAAGCGGGAGCACAACCCCCCACACCCTTGTCCGCGCCGCCTTGCGCATCCCCGCCAGGCATGGGCAACACAGCCGCCCCTTCGAACATGGAAGAAGGGCACCCGCGTGTAGGGGAGAACGGCACCCCGTCTGCCAGAACCCCGGCCCTGCTTTCGCCCTGCTGGCAGGAGCCCACCGCCCCCGCTGCCGCTGGTGGCGAGCCTGGACAAGGCTGCCGCCGCCGCCCCCGCCCCCGCCTCCGCCTTCGCCGGGACTGCTGAACGGGCAATGCAGGGCGGACCTGCGAGCCGCGCGCTCCGAGCGTGGCTAGGCCCGCCGCCGCTTCCAACCTGCCCGCGGCCCCGCGAAGCCCGCCCACGCTCGGGACCGGCCCCGGGAACCCCGCCGCCGCTCGGGCACACTTCCGGTTCTGTGTGCCCCTGGGAAAGCCGCGCGTCTCGCGCGTGTAGGGCCGCCGCCGCCGCTCGTTCCCGCCATGGGTGACCAGGCTTCCACCGCCGCGGCTTCGGGCAAGGCTCCGGGAACACGCGTGGAGAGGGGAGAACTGCTCCCCATACTCTCCCTGGACCCCGGCTCCGCTTGCGCCCCGCCCGCAGCGGACCGCCGATGCTCGAGCGACCCGCGGCCGCTGAAGCCCAGGCCCGGCCCAGGGAACCTCGCCGCCGCCTCGGCTCTGCCGCTGCCGGGACACCACGAGACCAGGTATGTGAGCTCGCGCTGAACCACCCGCCCCCCCCCCCCAAACCCAGGGCAGGCCCCCCTTGGGTCGGTCCCGCAGGGAGGGTCTGAGAGACTTTGGTGGGAAAAAGAAAGTCATGAATACATACATTGTTTTGATCAATTTTTTACTTATAACATCTCCTAGTATTGTCAAGGACATGTAGAATGATTTAATGTTTGATAAAGTTTGTCTTGAGAACAGTCTGCAAATTTAGGAGCTTGGGAAGTAAGTTCTGATAATTCTAAGAGTGGACTGCTACACCGGTATCAGAATGTAGTATGGAACAGTATGCTGAACGATGAGGAAAAATAAGAATAAGGAATTGTTAAACATAGTGCTAAGGCAGCAATGTATGATCCCAACAAATGCTTTGCCCAGGAGATGTATGAACCTTTTATTTTTTTTTTCTGTGTTTATTTGCCAGTCCTACAACTTGGACTCAAGGCTTGAGCACTGTCCCTGCCATTTTTTGGCTCATTGCTAGCACTCTACCTCTTGAGCCTCAGCACCACTTCTGGCTTTTTGTCTGTTGTGGTACTGAGGACTTTAAACCGGTGCTTTATGTATACAAGGCAAACACTCTACCACTAGGCCATATTCCCATCTTGGTGTGTGAACTTTTTAGAAATGAAAGGATAAATACCAATGTGTCTGTTAAATGTCTTGAGATGTGAGAGTGCAGTTATAGGGCGCTTTAATTTGTGTGTGTGTGTTTGTGTGTGCCTTATTGTATTCCCTCACATTTGCTAAAGTGAAATAGGTTAGTTTGATGTTTAGGAAAATTAAAGATGTCGTGTTGGGACAGATTTGTTTCATAGAAAGGAAGGATGGTTTGAATTTCTGCCATTGCAGACAGTGTTGGCTACCTGTGTCTGATAGAAGGAGGCTTGGGGCAGAGGGAAGGAGCTCCTTGATTTCTCCATTGCATGGTCATGGATGGGCTGCCTAGGTGTGGCTGGTACAATGGAAAATAATGCCAGGTCTCTAGCACCTTCCATAGATGCATGGTTTATCACTTTAAGAAGCATTTCTTGTGAAGCCAAGGATTGTGAATGTGCCCCTTTTCGTGAATTTTCTGGATACATTCTTTTTAGGCTAGTAATCATCTTCCATAAGAGGTACACAGTGAAGATGAGGGTCCTCAAATTTTCTAGAAACAACCACCCATGTAAATCGCACACATTTTTTTAAAATGACTATTTAAAACCAAACTGCTGGTAGAGAAAGAAGGAGGTAGACAGGGAAAAGGAGAGAGTAGGGAGAGGAGAGGGAGAGGGAGACAGAGGAGTTTGTGGGGGTTGGGTTGGGTGAGGGATAGAAACAGACATAGGTAAGAATGTGGAGAGGCCAAAAGTATTTCACTGTCTTTGTGTCATTGGTGGTGAACAGGAGGAAGAGTTTGTGCATTCTGATGGCAAGTTTCAGCTCCTGCAGAACAATGTGCCATGGCAGCCTCATCCTGAGGAGTTCGTGGCCATTGCAGACTATGCGGCCACCGACGAGACCCAGGTAGCTATACTCAGTAGCATATGATTTGCCTGATAAGAAGAGACTTTTGCAATATCTCAACAAAGAAGTGTCCAGATGTTTCAACACTACAAGACCTGTGCTTCACTTTCACTTCTTAGTTCCAACTGAAGGTGATGGTGTATGAAAGAGGATGGGATCTCTGAGCAGCTAAGAAGGAAGAAGGACCTGTCCAGATCTTTCTTTCTAGATACTTTATTGCAGAACACTCACAATCAGGGGTGCAAGACTGATTACTACTAATCTGTGCACCAGTGGCTTATGCCCAGCTACTCAGGAGGCTGAGATATGAGGACTTAGGTTCAGACACTTATTTCCAGTTACTCATTACAAAAGTGGAGGTGGCACTGTGGCTCAATGTAATAGAGCACTAGCCTTGAGCTGAAGAGCACAGGCTCAGCACCCAGGCCCAGGGTTTTAGCCTCCTGATTGAACAATAAAACAGAAAACCACCCCCCAACCATAAAAAAAAAAAAGGCCGACTTGTAGAGACAGTGAGAGGCAGTGATTCATGTTTGAAATTCTAGCTACTCATGAGTGGAAAATCTGGAAGATTATTGTTTAAGACAAGCAATCTTTGTGTGAGATCCCATCTCAATTATTAAAAAATTTGTGAAACCACTATATCAACTACTACAGTGGCATGGTGTAACATGATGGTTATCTTAACTACATGGGGCATTTAAGTTGGAGATTCAAGGTCCAGGGAAGGTCAAGGTCAGGTCAAATAGTGAGACCATACTTAAAAAATAAATAGAAGTAGGTGCTGGTGGTTAACATCTGTAATGCTAATGACACAGTAGGCTGATGTCTGAGTATCATGGTATGAAGCAAGCTGGGGAAACAAATCCCAGAGAGTTATTTCCAACTAATAAGCAAAAAGCCAGTAGTATTTAAGTTACAGAACCTTGAGCCAAGAAGCTCAGGCCTTGAGTTGAAGCCTCAGTACTGTTGAGTGCATGCATCCATGCATGCCTATGTGTACACACACACACAACACATAAAGGGCTGGAGCCCTGGCTCAAGTAGTAGCACACCTGCAGAGAAAGCAAGGCCCTGAGTTCAAACTCACTATTATCCAAAATAGGGAGCAAAAAGTATATGCGTGTAGCAGGAACATAGCTGCCTCCCATAACTAAACCAATGTGTCATGGCTGTGCAGTGGAGAGCTGCTCAAAGAGTTATGTTTTGTGCTCTTGGAAAACTGTTCATTCATTCAAAGTGTCAACTAAGTGTGTCCTTTCAGATGGGTGCTCCATAAAAACCTAAATCCTGTTGTTATGGTTACAAATTGCATATTGTCATCACAAGCTGATTTCTTTCTTTGTTTTATTTTTGTGCTAATCCTGGTGTTTGGACTCAGGGCCTGGGCATTCTCACTGATCTTTTTTTGCTGAAGGCTAGTGCTCTACCATTTGAGCCACAGCTCCTCTTTGAGTTTTTTTGGTGGTTACTTGGAGATAAGAGTCTCACTGACTTTTGAGAATGGGCTGGCCTAGTCTCCTGTGTAGCTAGGATTATAGGTGTGAGCCATCAGTGCCTGGTTAGCTGATTCCTTTTGAAGTCTGATTGGATTACCAATGATAGGGATTTCCCACTGGTGAGATGCTAGTTACTGGGATCTCGGTTGAATCCTAACTTCTCGCTGTTTTCTTTTTTCAGCTCAGTTTTTTGAGAGGGGAATTCTTATCCTGAGACAAACCACAGCTGACTGGTGGTGGGGCGAGCGAGCAGGCTGCTGTGGGTACATTCCTGCAAATCATGTTGGGAAGCAGGTGGAGGAGTATGACCCTGAGGACACCTGGCAGGATGAAGAATATTTTGGCAGCTATGGGACTCTGGTATTGCTTTCCAAGTTCCCTGTTTAGCTGGTGGGGTCTTCTTGCCAGTTTTCTCCTGATGTCCTATTTAGATCAGGTGCAGGCCTTCTTCTTGGCCCAGTCTCCTACTGCTCAGCTCTTCCATTGTGTCCCAGACAGTTTAAAAGTATGTACAGCTTCTTTCCATGTGAATGTCACAGTGAGTAGAAGAAGGAAGATTTGGGCCATGCGTACTGGATTCAGTTCTGTAAAGCTGTCTCATTTATGAACAGAAACCAGGAGCAGAGGACCAGTGCCACTGAAAACTGTGGAGGTCCTGGTCAGAGGTGGTCCTGTGGCTGGCATGTGTTTGTGTGCAAGCTGGGGCATGGGGATTAGCTGTACTGCACCAGTACTTTTCATACACTTTCTCCTAGGCATGCTTTGTTCCAAAATTTACAATGTTAAAAGTGTCCACACAGTTTGGGATTTAGTCCATAAAGAAAAGCTAAAGTCTGCCTCCCCAGTCAGATGCCCACTTACAGAGCTTTTCTTCAGTGATGGTGCTCCTGCTCCTTTTTCCTTTAGAACTATATCTTGTTTTAAACAATGAGATGCCTAAAGTCACATGGTGTATATTTGTTGTTAAGAGTAAGGTAATTTCCTACCTTAGTTCCTCCTACAGGTGCCCAATTGCCAGTCCTAGGTTCAGTTGTGGACAGAGGCAGCGTTTATCTGCTTTTGTAGCTCCCAACTCATCATCACTGCCCCTATGGAAGGTTGGAGAGCCAGCAAGTCAGTAGCTCTGGGTTTTAGCAGCTTCCTGGCAGCCTTGGGTGTTTATGGCTTTGAGGTTATTTTTCATCATCATTTTTTGCTCTCCTCCATTGAATCAGTACTGCATAGCTTTGGAAGTGATTAGGGACAAGGGTTATTTTTGCTGTTGTTTCGTTTTGTGGTCTTGACCTTCTCCCTGGTGTGCAGGTCATATACAGGGCTTAATGGTTTCCTGTGATCTCAGCCTCAGTTGTGAACCTGTTTCTTCTTCTGCTCCTATTGGCTTTTCCTCTTTGTGTTTTGAAGCTATGCTGGTAGGTACAAAAATTATGAGAATTTGATGCTCTTTGGAAGAACTGATTCCTTCACTCTAAACTGATGTCTTCATCCCCGGAACATTATCTGCTCTGAAAAATGCCTCTTCAGATGTTCATGTACCAACTACAGCTCTCCTCTGATTGATGTGTTGGCATACCTTCTCCATCCTTTTGCCTTCAGCCCAATGTGTTTTTGTATTTAAAGTGGTCTCCTATACTATGAACAAGAGACTTTTCTATTCATGCCATGACTTCCTTTGGTCCATTCCATTGTTTCATTCTATGACAGTGTCTTTGTGGGGAGCCAGAGGGCTCTGCAGGCCTCTCTAGGCTTCCTTAGCCTTGTACCCACCTTGCTGGGTTTCTCTTCACCCTGCTGGTTTCACAGCAGTGTGTCATTATCTCTTACAATCAGAGTTCTACAGCCTTTGAAAGTACTTTTCTCTGCCTCATCAGGATCAGGTGTTTTTCTACCCCAGGCTGTGACCAGGCCCAACTTGGACATCACACTTCAAGCTATAGTGTCAGCTTTCAAAAATAATTAAGGGTAAATTACTATGAAGAGAGACCTTTGGGGGCTCTAGGCTGCTTCCTCCTAGGTTTATCCCATGATGTGTTCAGTATTTTCTCTTGGAGATAGGTCATGGGTATGTGATGCCTTTCCTGGTGGGGTGGTATCTGTTCCTCCATTCTGATGTTTATCCATACCTGTTCTTTGTTCACTTAGGTATTGAGGAGGGATAGAGAGAAGCAGTAGTTGCCTCTATATTAAACATTTTACTTTTGAACCTGTTTGTTGCATATACCTTTAAGTGTGGGATTGGGGGCATGAGCTGTGGCATCCTCTTCCTCAGACCAGATCTCGGCACAGCGCAGGTCCTTGCAGTGATTCTTGATATGTTTCCTCTAGAAACTTCACTTGGAAATGTTGGCAGACCAGCCTCGGAACACAAAATACCACAGTGTCATCCTGCAGAACAAGGAATCCCTGAAGGACAAGGTCATCCTGGACGTGGGCTGTGGCACTGGGATCATCAGCCTCTTCTGTGCACATCATGCCAGGCCTAAGGCGGTGAGTTGGACCAAAAGCGTTTGTGCTGAGGCCAAGGTCTAAGGTAGTGTTTGGGTTTGAAGATGGCTGCTGCATGGCTGTCTCAGGATGACTGTGTTAACCTCATTGGGACCTCATCTGTTTTGTTCATGTGCTTGAATGAGGCAGTTGGTCCAGCTGTAGTCTAGGCTCTGTGGTGTACTTTACCAGCTGCCATGAGTAGAGCAGCATGAGTAGAGCAGGAGAAGATGGAGTGATCAGCAATGCTTTTGTGGGACTGGGTCATGAGGAATCATTTCAGTTCAGTACAGAAAGATATGTGTCTATGCTTTGACCCAGCACAGGCCTCTTTTCCCCTGATGCTGGCCTTCCTCTCCTCCCTTTATTGCATGTCTGTGTTGGGCTATACTTCAGCCTGGTGACAGCTTGACAAGTGGACAAGATGTTTGGTGTATACTGCAGTGTTACTATGATGAAATTGTGCCAAGTAAGGACCATCATCCTGGTGCTTCCCCAGACCCTCACGTGAGAACTTGAATCTGGCTACAGATACGGCTCTTTAAAGATGTACTGTTTCATCTTGATGGGCATCTACTTTGTGGTCCTGGGTCAGTGAATGTTCTATTCACCAGCACTTGTGCCTGCATTTTGTGCAGGAGGCATGGAAAGGAGGCAGGATGCTGAGTAACCCTGTCTACACTGTCCACCACTGTTTAGAACACAGCATCCTTCTGCCATTGTTTTTTCTAGTGCTTGCTCTGTACAGAGTCAGGGCAAGGCTGATGGGCATCTTGACACTGCAGGTGTATGCTGTGGAGGCCAGTGAGATGGCACAGCACACAGGCCAGCTGGTCCTGCATAATGGCTTTGCTGACACCATCACCGTGTTTCAGCAGAAGGTGGAGGATGTGGTGCTGCATGAGAAGGTGGATGTGCTGGTGTCTGAGTGGATGGGGACCTGCCTACTGGTAAGGCTGTAATTGCTGGCTAAAGTGCTGGGACCTCTGCACTTCTTGTCCTGGAGTCTTCTAAAATCATGATTGATTGTGATTTTATTTTTGTAATAACATTGACTTAATATCTTAAATTTTTAACTGTTCAAAAAATAACTATGGGGCTGGGAATATGGCCTAATGGCAAGAGTGCTTGCCTCGTATATATGAGGCCCTGGGTTCGATTCCTCAGCACCACATATACAGAAAATGGCCAGAAGTAGCGCTGTGGCTTAAGTGGCAGAGTGCTAGTAGCCTTGAGCAAAACAGAAGCCAGGGACAGTGCTCAGGCCCTGAGTTCACGGCCTATGACTGGCCAAAAAAACCAAAACAAACAAACCAAAAAAATAACTATGGACAGTTTAGTCCATGTTAAAGTAACTTTCTCATGAATCTCCTCAAGATAGTATAGAACTCTAGGCCTTATGATAAGGTTGTTTCTTCAGTCATCAGTGTCTTTGCTTCTGTGGCTCTGCTTGCCTTAGGCTAGCCCCCTTGCTGCTCAAAAAACACAGCAACTGTGAGACTTGTGTGTGTTTTGCCATTCCTGTCTTACTCTCCAGTGCTCACTCACAGGTAGAGGTGAATTGCCCTTGTCTTTCTACTCTTTCCATAAAAATAAAGAAAACTAACATCTGGGGGAAAGGGAGTGGAATGTAACCGATGCTTCCAGCAAGGTCCCCTTTGTATAATAAGTGGTGGTTTAGTGTTACCCAGTGGCTTTTGGGTGCAGAGATTGATGGGATTGTAGCAGAGAACATTGTTCCTTTGGCTGGGTTGGAATTGTGTAATCCAGAGATAAACACCGGAAGACTTAATATCCATATTTGCTGGCTTATCAGTAACATTATGGGTTTGTAGGATAATACAGGAAAAGCGGGATTTTCTTGGTTCACAAAGCTAATATTTTCTTATTCTCCTATGTAAATGTTTCCAGTGTGAATTCTCACTTTGTACCTATTTCTGCTGTCCCAGTTGTGGGACAAAAAGAGGACAGACCACATGGCCTTGTGTGGTGCCCATCCAGTGAGGGAGACATGGCTGCTGATGGGTCCAGCTTTGATATAGGACTGGAGAACATGGGAAGCAAGTGGTATGATGAGAAAGAACTTGCTAGGTCCAGAGGGGTGGAGACCAGGTTCTTATCAGAGCTCTGATTCAGGAGTTGTGGCACTTTGTGCAGGTGGTGTTCAGAGTTTAGGCTGTGGTCAGGGGAGGGTTGAGCCTCCAGCAGTGATTCTGTGATGAGGTTGAGCCCTACAGCTGGTGGCTCTTTGAGGAGGCTATGGTACAGTTGTCATGGAAATCGTGCAGGGCTTTTCTGGTGGATTCATGGACAGTGGAAAAGATTCTATCAGGGCAGGTGGGGAGCTAGTGGATTTGCTAGTGTTTTCCAGTGGACATGCCTGGGAAGTATTGGGAATATCTTGAAGACACTAGACTTACAGTTGTTTGTCATTGTAACCGGGTACAGCTTTTGAAGAAACATAAGGCAGAATGTGTAAAACCAAACCAAAACATTAAGCATCTTTAAATAGAAAGATCTTAAGAAGGAAACAATCACATTTGCATTGAAATCTGTATTTTAAAAGGTTCACCATAGCCAGAAATGGTGGTGCACACTGGTAATCTTCGCATTCAGAATGCTAAGGCAGAAGGATGGGGCATTTGAGGGCAGATAGACCACATAGCCAGAACTTGATTCCAGAAAAAAGAAACTAAACATTGGCTCACACCTGTAATTGTAGCTACTTAGGCTGATATCTGAGAATCGAGATTTGAAACTATCTCTGGCTGGACAGTCGTTAAGACCCTTATCTGTAGTTTACCACCAAAAAGAGGAAGTGGACCTTTTAAAAATTCCATTTTCTTCTGTGGAGGGTGCACGGTATTGCATTGTGTTCCTGGGTCTGATAACATGGCAAAAGATGCCAGTCTAATCGAAGCCAACGGAGAACTAAAGGTCTTTATAGACCTGAACCTTAGTCCTGGGACAGGTGTGGTATCGCTGGTGGCTGTGCACCCATCCACAGTGAACACACTTGGAAAGCAGCTCTTGCCAAAAACCTTAGGGCAGTCTAATGTCAACATCACATAGCAAGTGGTGATTGGTACACCTCAGAGACCAGCAGCATCAAACACTATTGTGGTAGGAAGACCACACACCCCCAGCACTCACTTTCTGTCCCCAGAACCAGCCATCTGACTCCTCACCTTGGTCTGCTGGGAAACGTAACAGGAAAGGTGAAAAGAATGACAAGGGCTTGCGACATTTCTCTATGAAGGTGTGTGAGAAGGTGCAGAGAAAAGGGACCACCTCCTACGAGGTGGCCGATGACCTTGTTGCAGAGTTCAGGGCTGCCAATAACCACATCCTACCAAATGAGTCAGCTTATGACCAGAAGAACATCCGGCGGCGTGTCTACGATGCCTTAAATGTGATGATGGCTATGAATATCATCCCCAAGGAGAAAGGAGATCCAGTGGATCGGCCTGCCTACCAACTCTGCTCAGGAGTGCCAGAACTTAGAGGTAGAGCGGCAGCAGAGGCTGGAGCGGATCAAACAGAAGCAGTCCCAGCTTCAGGAGCTTATCCTCCAGCAAATTGCCTTCAAGAACTTGGTGCAGAGAAACAGCCAGGTGGAGCAGCAGGCCCACCAGGCACCCCCACCCAACTCAGTCATCCACCTGCCCTTCATCATTGTCAACACCAGCAGGAAGACTGTCATTGACTGCAGCATTTTCAATGACAAATTTGAGCACCTGTTCAACTTTGTCAACGCGTTTGAAATCCACGGTGACATTGAAGTGCTCAAGCGCTTGGGCATAAAGGTCCCTAGCCTCAGTCCCTTCCTGACCCTCTCTTTTTTAATGGGGTTCTGGTCTGTGCTGGGCCCACTGAGTCCCAGAGATGACAGGCCTCCTCGGTGTATCTTATCTTTAGGGTATGGAATTTGAGGAGGTGGTACAGGTGCTTTTCTGACTTAACATCTACAGAAAAGCCATGGGCAGCTACATGATTTCCTGGCTTTTGTTTGTTTGTTTATTTATTTATTTTTGACAGTCCTGTGCCTTGGACTCAGGGACTGAGCACTGTCCCTGTCATCTCTTTGCTCACGGCTAGCACTTGAGCCACAGCGCCACTTCTGGCCATTTTCTATTTATATGGTGTTGGGGAATCGAACCCAGGGTTTCATGTTTGCAAGGCAAGCACTCTTGCCACTAGTCCATATTCCCTGCCCTTTTTTTTTTTTTCTCTTTCTTTTTTTTTTTTTTTTCTAGTCATGGGCCTTGAACTCTGGGACTGGTCACTGTCCCTGAGATCTTCAGCTCAAGGCTAGCAGTCTTATCACATGAGCCGCAGCGCCACTTCTGGTTTTCTGGTGGTTAATTGAAGCTAAGAGTCTCCTGCCAGAGTTGGCTTTGAACCTCAACCCTCAGATCTCAGCCTCCTGAGTAGCTAGGATTACAGGTGTGAGCCACCAGTGCTGGCGATTTCCTGGCTTTTAAGGATGGATTTTAGCCAAAGGATTGTGAAAATTCTGGTAATACTTCACTAACTGATTGTTTGGCAGTTGTAGCCCTGCAGTACTTTAGGGGCACTTTGAAATCAGTACTTTGATGTCCAAATGTTTGGATAGGTGAGTGTGAGGATTTCTTCAGTTTGCTACCCTTGACTCCCAGTGTAAACATTCAGAAAGTCACAGGATTTGAATCCACGCTGGGTGTGTGTATGAAAAATGATGGAAGGGGTCATCTGATCAGGATGTATTATACATGTAATTGGACATGCTAAATTGAAACCCCCTTGTACAACTACTTGAAAATAAGAAAGTAAACAAATGCAGACTATGGCACTCCTTTGTGAGTGTCCCATGCATCTGCAGAAGAAACCCTCTAGTTCTTACATGTGCTGACCAGGCCAAGATGTTCCAACTGAAACTCTGTGCTGGGCTCCAGCATACTGACTATGACATGGTAAAGTGTTGGTGACATGCCTCTCATGTGTCTTTTCATCCTGTGTAGTTTGAGTTCATGATTGAGTCCATCCTGTGTGCCCGTGACACATGGCTGAAGGAGGATGGAGTCATCTGGCCAACCACAGCTGCATTATACCTGGTGCCTTGCAGTGCCGACAAGGACTACCACAGCAAGGTGCTCTTCTGGGACAATGCCTATGAGTTCAACCTCAGTGCACTTAAGTAAGTGTGTGTGACCTGCACACAGTGCGGGGCCACCATGGTGTTTCTGGCAAGAAGGAAGGGGCTGGGAGAGCAGTGTTCAAGTTTGATATGGGGCTTCTGTGTGGATGGAAGGAGTTGTGAGGGCAAGCCTGAATTTTACTACTTTGTATGAGTGTATCTGTTCCTCAGAGGCAGTCAGTTAATCCTCTGAGGAGCAGTCATTCTTGTTGCAGAAGAGTTGTCTCATATAGCTAGAGACTGCAAATGACCTCAGGAACTTTGCTATGACTTTTCACACCTTTTCTTCCTCGTCATTCCTTGAGTACTCATCCAGCTTCTGAGTTGGTTATTGCAGAACAAGCCTAATGTGGTAAGTGTGTTCTGTTGAGGGAAGACCTAGCAAAAAAGAGCAGGAGAAGAGAGTCCTGTGGGAATAAGGCTCTTGTTCTGTAGAGTGGACCCTGAAGCCTGGGAGAAGCCCCTGAGAACTAGACTGTGCTGCCGATTGGGCCCTTTGCTAAATTCTAGTGCTAAAGAACCTTGCAGATTTAAAGGTGAGTTGATACAGATGTGTTTTAATCTATCTTTCCAAATATAATGAGAAGGAAAAGGTCATGTTCAAAAGTGTAGTCTTTAAGAGTGTGGATGTCAAAATGTGGCAGCATGGCTAGGTTTGACTGTAGAATCTTAGGTCTGCTAGGCAGTTACTCTACCAATGAAGCCACATGTTTACCTTGCTTTACTGTAGCTATATTTTTCATTGAGCCTTGCTTTTTTTTTGTTGGCTATGGGGCTTGAACTCAGGTCCTGGGTGCTGTCCCTGAGCTTTTGTGACCAAGGTTAGTGTTCTACCCAGTTTGAGCCACAGCTCCTCTTCTGTATATCTTGCATTTTTTAATAGGACCCACCTTGGACCTTGATCCTCCTACCTATGCATACCACATAGCTGGGATTACAGGTGCCTTTCACCATGACCAGTTTTTTGGTTAAAATATTGTCTTGCTAACTTGGTGATCTGACTTGCCTTGATTTTAGATCTTCCAGTCTCTGCCTCCCAAGTAATAAGGAATACAGGTGTGTGCCACTGTACCTGTCTCTGTAACACAAATGCTTATATTCCCAGTGATAATTTTAATTTTTTTCAAAGAGTCAGGAAATATATTGGTGCTGTTTCTGGTATTTTGTGAAGAAAAGAATATTCCATGATCATTTCCTTGTTCTTATGCCAGGACACCCCTGTATGGATGAGCCTCTTGATTTTTTTGGCCAGTCCTGGGACTTGAACTCAGGGCCTGAGCACTGTCCCTGAGCTATCTTTTGCTCAAGGCTAGCACTCTACCACTTGAGCCACAGCACCACTTCCAGCTTTTTCTGTTTATGTGGGATTGAGGAATTGAACCCAGGGCTTCATGCAAGCTCTCTACTGCTAAACCACATTCCCAGCTGAGCTTCTTGATTTAAGAAAAATGATTTTCTGATGAGTCTTGGCCTTTTAAAGGCTGCCTGTGCTCTAAAGGGCCTGATGAGCCTTCCTCTTCTGAGAGCAGCATGGAGATTGGGGAAGGACTAATTAACCAGGAAGAACAGGGAATGTTCAATCCCGCCAATGAGGACCAGGTCAGTCCAGGCCTTATTGACACATGCATGGAGGTGATAACTAGATTTTTTTCCTTAAATAAAAACTTAGATAAAAAAGAAAAGAGAAAAGCAATATAAACATGCGAAATCTTCCCCTGTTAATGTATGGGAAGCATTAGGTCAAAAGTCAAGGGAACAGAGGTAGAGTGTCCTCAACAATGTCCTGTAGTTCATTTGGGAAAACATGGGTAAGAAGGCAGAGAGGGACTTCATCCAGGTGTTGAAATTTGCCAGAGGTTGAATAACTACAAGGTATGGGGCAGAACAGGAAAGGAGATTATGGGCCTGGGGTGGGTTGCAGGAAGTTTCAGGACAGGAGCAGTGCCTTGTGAATGAGAAGGCTGAGTCAGCCCACTGTGAGCCTATTGTGTAGCCCTTGGAGGAATGCCATTTCTTCTCCATACCAGACACTGACATGTATTTCATGCATAACACTGTAACATGCACTGTAGGAATTTGTGGCCTGTGTCAAATTATAGCTGTAGCGAAAATCACCCAGAAACCAATAACACAAACACTTCATGGCTCATGTTCCAGAAGTCAGCAAAACAGGATTATAAGACAATATTCAGGAAAAGATACTTGCTGGATAGTCTTATAGTCAAATAAAACTAAAGATGAATATTCACATGAGATTATTGTTAAAAATCAGTACAATTACTAGTAACAAATATTGAGCAGTTATGTTATAAGTAACTAGAATGGAAGTTTAATGATATTTTTATGTCCAAGATGGACAAAAGTGGAAACAGTTTGTGCATGCCTGTCAGCAGCCATCTGCATGTATGGTGATATGCAGAGGAGATATGTGTCATGCACCAGAGCTGTGGAGAAAGGGTATTAGAGGTGGCCAATCACTCACCATAGCCTCCCATCATGGGTTGTAGTTATGGTGAGCATGGAAATCTATGAAAACAAATAGCATTACATAACAAATGGCATTAACTATCTGAATGAAGAATTCACAGTTGTTTGAAAAAATAACATAAATTTTAAGAATATTAATGGTACTAGAAATTGGAGGTGATAAAGTTGCCAAGATAAACCATTTATACAGAATGACTTCTATTTGCATAAATACTTAGGACTAGGTAGGTATACATGGGGGGAAACTCAATGTATCTAAATGTTAGGAGTTTAGAAAATGGATTTTTTCTTCATACTTGACTATTTCCAATTTTATTTTACATTTTTATTGGAAATAAGTTCATAAATATGTATGTATAATATAGTCTGTATTAAAACATGTGATTTGATATTTCAGAGTTAACTACTGTTTTTAATTTTAAAAACATTTCTGGGGTACATAGATGGCATTCTGGCCCACACAGGAGGGTCAGGACTGGAACAGCAAGGGGCATGGGTGGGCACAGGGGTTGATAGTATAGGCAGGGAGGGGGGACACATAGGGGGAGGGAAGCAAGGAGGAAGAGAAAGGCAGAGGGTTTGGGTACAAATGGGTTGGTACAGGTGTTTGGGTGAGGTAGGCACAAGGGTTGGGTATGTGATTGGGAATAGAGAAAGAGTTGGTAATGGGCTGGGAGGGGTGGTTCCCGCACAAAGGAGTGGGTGAGCACAAGAGGGGATGAGCACAGGGCTAGGTATAGGAGTGGGGATGTGAACACAGCATGGGAGGGAAGGGTTAGGGTTAGCACTGGGGATGGGGACATGGGGAGCAGGCAGGATGGGGCAGCAATGCTAGGATGCAGGTTTGTGTAATAGTGTGGGCCCTGTTTGTTACTTGCTGCATTTGTTCTGTACCAGAATTTGAGGCTTGGGTGCCACTCCAGATCTGGACATACGGTACGTTTGTTTGAAGTAACCAGGAGTAAGAGTGTCTTATGTATTTGTGGTAAAGTAGGATATCTGAAAATAGAATCAAAAGCTACAGCAAACAGCTATAACTCGATCCTCTTGGTCATGTGATAGTTGGCATGTAGCTGCTGAAATCTCCACCTATGATATTAAAGGGTAACTGGCCAGCTCTGGGTACTGCTCCTACAAGTCTCAGCAAGGAGGTGGGTAGATCCTGCCAGGCAGGGGCCGGTCCTCAGGATTTCTTCAAGCTCAAGGTGAAGGCAAGAATGAATACTGTTTCCAAGGAAGAAGCCAGGCTGTTTAAAGCTTAATGACCTTGAGTCTGTACTTTGGCCTTTTCACCCGATCGTTAGCAATCAAGGAGTTTTTCTCAAAACCCAAGTGTAATCATATCTTGAAGCCAGAAGACTGGCTCTCTGAACCATGCACCATATTGCGGTTGGACATGAGAACTGTGCAGTTGGACATGAGAACTCTTACCTAGAGGTAAGAGGAGGGCAGCCTGCTCCTTCCAGATGTTAATCCACTGCCTGTGAATTTGCTAGGCACCTGCCTAACACAGTACAGACTTCAAGAGGGTGTGGATTGTGCATTATAGATTATTGTATTTTATGAATAAGTGGTTCATACTCCTTTTATATGCTTTTTCCTTTTGTTTGCATTTATGTTCTATTTTGATTTTGTCTTTCTGGTTTTTACGTCATTTTCTTTACAGTTAGTTTCTTAGTTTCTTCAGTTACTTGTAGGCCTACTTAATCTTGACATTTTCAAAATCATACTGTTTTCACTTTAATTACAGTAACTGAATTACAGCAAGTTCATTATACATGTTCTTTTAGTGTTTTCAGCTGTCATCGATTATAGAATTTCTGTCTTGCTCACGATTAGGATTAGGGGTAGGTCTAGTGAGTGCTATATATGTGTGCAGGCAGCTTCCAGCAGCATAGGAGTTTGGGATGGATATGTGCAGCAGAACCTGAATCACTTAAGGCTGTCTGCATGGTCCAGGGAATCTCATAGACTTGGGTTCAGATTAGGATTAGGTTGGAGTTGTCATTGGTGTAATTTTCAGTCTGTAGCCCCATCATGTATCCTGTGCTTGAGTTCAGACCATGCGTGGTGAGCTGCACTTTGATATCCAAAAGGCTGGCACCTTGCATGGCTTCACAGCCTGGTACAGTGTGCGGTTCCGGAGCATGGAGGAGGGGCAGCCGCAGCAGGTGATCAGCAATGGCCCACGGCATCCGTGAGTAACCCCAAGGGACCTGTGGTGGTGGTGGTGGTGGGCATAGGGGATGGACACAGGGAGAGTGATGGAGAGTGGGGTGGGGAGTAGATGGGGCCCCTGTGCTCTGGGTGTCCTTTGGCCAGGTGGTTCAAGAGAATTATGTGGCCACATGACCAAGAAGGTTTCCCTTCTTGCCACTGCCCAAGGTGGCCATATGCTGACTAGATCACTTGAAGGGTTTCTCTGATGTGGAAGTGTTGTTACACTGTGGAGGCCTTGACTGCTCACAGGTCCTTAGCCCATGAGACAGTGCTGATTCTATGCACTCCTAGTGGAGACCTGATAGACATGCTCCCTAACACTTGGCCCAGGTCAGGGGGAGAGGATGAACAAAGTGTTTTGGGAATGAAAAAAGCTGAGGGGATGGCTTAGGCTTTGTCCATTGGACACTGGTGGGCATGTGTGTGTTCGGCCCTGAGAGCTAGAGATGGTAGTAGACACAGCTGAGAACTCTGGAGTTCACGATTACCCAGGCTGCAGCTGTCTAAATTCACTTCTCATGGGCCTGGCTCAGTTGTGTGTGCCCCTCTAACCACAATTCTACCAGACATCTGTACCTAGCAAGGGATGCCATCCCCCTGGGTGGACACTAGTGTTGACTGGGAGTCTAGGGTGACCTTGAATTCCCTGTTCAGCTGCTGGCAATGATAAGCAGTCCTCACTTTCTAGAACCTGAACTGTGTCCAGAATCCCCCATCTGCTGTGTCTGAAGTAAGATACCTGCTTCCTTGTGGTCGCTTTTATACTGTTGTATCCCATAAAGGCTTAGATCTTATGGTTGGGATGTCTCTGTTACTTGATTAACCCAAGAAGTTGGGTTTGTGTCCCCAGGCTCTCAGGAGGGCACAGGATGTGAAACACAGAAAAACTGGGTCACCAGGAGGGCAGGGCCCTGTGGGGACTGATGGATCAGGCTTGGAGGTGATTGCACCCTGTCTTGCAGCACTACCCATTGGAAGCAAACCTTGTTTATGATGGACGACCCAGTTCCAGTCCACATAGGAGGTGTGGTCACAGGCTGTGTTGTGTTGCAAAGAAACCCAGTGTGGAGAAGGCACATGTCTGTCACTCTGAGCTTGGCTATTACCTCTGGTCAAGACCATACATTTCAAAAAGTAAGATATAGTTGTAAATTATGTTTGGTGGGTACAGGTCCTTAGGAAGATGGCTTCATAACCATGCTAGTGCCTCTTTGCACCTGGCATGGCTCTAGGCCCATACTTTTCTCACAGCACTTTATTTAATCCTTACCCAGGAAGATTGGTGACATAGCTGGTCAATGAGAGGAGACCTATGCCATGTGTGGCCATTTCTGTCCTGTCCTGGAAAGTTTAGTGTAGAGTCTTAGGCATCCTTTCCACAGCAATGGTGTATCATATTTGAGTGTGTGAGATGTAGAGTGTTGAAGGACTGCTCAGACTTTGCTTCTACTTGTGAAGTGGTGGTGAAACAGCACTGGATGAGCATGAGGTTGCAAATCTGAGAGGATACTGGGGAATGGAACTCTTTTGGAGTCAGGAGAGAAAGAAACCATGGTCCAAGGGTTCTTCTTCACTTTGTGATAATTGTGTAGTGAAAATTTAAATGTTTGTCATTTCAGTGTCTGTACTTGAATGCCATTCCTTGTTCAGTGATAATTTATTATGAAATGCTATTGTCAATAGGAGATGGTGAATTACCTGATTTGTTTTCTTTTATCTTTCAGATTGGAGAGAAAGTCTTTCCTATCTGGAGATGACAGTGAAGGCTTGCTTTGTAGGCATGGTGTACATCGTGAGGGGGTAAAGGTGCACCTGCCCACGTGCACACTGTTGTAACGGGCACATGGCATTCACTTCGTGCTAACAGCTCTCTGCCTGCAGGTGATGTCATGCCCTTCACAGACAAGCGCTTGGGCTCAACCCTAGTGTCGTCCGTCCCTCTAGAGTAGCCTGTGTGTGCAGCTATTTGACTTGTGGTGGCCCCTGTTCACCCAGGGGTGGTTGTAGTGTCTGTGTTCCCAGCTATGTGTAATTATAGACATCTCGGACACATGCATGTCAGCCTGAGTACCTGTACCTGTGGTGTCCACACCTTGTGCCAGTTGTCTCCTTGCTGCCCTTACTCAGCCACTCCCCCTGAAACGTGTATGGTGCAGAGTTGTGCTGTAGCTGTGTATGTGGCAGGCACCAAATGTCTATGGCTCAGTGGAGCGGTTGGCAGCAAGCAGTGCATGTGACAGGCTCTGCATGGGCAGTGAAGTGTGTAAATGTCTTTTAGGTAAATTATGTGTGGGACATATTACATGCTCAATAAATATTTTTTAATGAATGAGTGTTATCATCTGTCCTATTTCTGTGCAACATATATGTTGTGTCTTACAAGCATGGAAACAACACATAGTTTGCATTCCTTTATAACCTTTTCTCTGTATTACAAAGACTCTTCTATATCAGTAGTTGTACATATATGATTTGAATTTTTAGCATTTGTTTCTGTTTTTTTTTTTTGATCATGGGGCTTGAACTCAGGACCTGTCACTGTCCCTGAGCTTTTTGCTCAAGGCTAGCACTCTACCACTTTGAACCACTGCACCACTTCCAGTTTTTTAGTGGTTAATTAGAGATAAAAGTCTCACAGACTTTCCTGCCCAGGTTGGCTTCAGACTATGATCTTCAGATCTCAGCCTCCTGAGTAGGTAGGATTATAGGCGTGAGCCACCAGCGCCTGGCTTTAAAATTGTTTTGATAAGTACTAAAAGTCTATTATAGTTCTGGGGATATGGCCTAGTGGCAAGAGTGCTTGCCTAGGACTGGCAAAAAAAAAAATTAAAATCTATTATATGGGGTGCTGGAATGTGGCCTAGTGGTACAATACATGCCTCACATACAGGAAGCCCTGGGTTCGATTTCTCAGCACCGTATATATAGGAAAAGCCAGATATGATGCTGTGGCTCAAGTGGTAGAGTGCTAACCTTGAACCAAAAAAAGCCAGGGACAGTGCTCAGGCCCTGAGTTGAAGACCCAGGACTGGCAAAACACACACACACACACACACACACACACACACACACCCAAACAACAAAAAACTCCGAAAGCTTAGTATAAGGCATATGTTCAAAGCTCAGCAATTCTTAAAAATGCATACACAGACCCGTTTCCAGGCTAAGACTTCTGCCCTTCAGGCATGGTGCCCTCACTTGTAGCTGTAGACACGCTACCCTTTCTTGATATGTCAGTGGGATTTCACAGTGTATATTCGTTTGTCTGACTTCTTCAGCTCAGCATGGGTCTGTGAATGTGGGCCCTGTGGGATACTTTCTTACTGCACAGTGTTCTACTGTATGAGCATGCCAGGATTAATGTATTATAGTTCACTGCCAATGGACATCTTGGTTGTTCCCAATGTTCAGCTCTTATGATTAGCACAGATAGGGACATCTATATATCTTTTTGGTACATGTATGTCTGCATTTATACACATTATGCCAGTAACTATCATGTATTCAGAGGTCAGGAATCTCATACCCCAATCAGGCATGACAGGCTAGTGCTGCGCATTCTCATCAATACTGGTCTTATACCTTTTCTCCATAGTAAAGTAAGGAATGTGAGAGTTGGTCGGTACTTCTCGTCAGTGGGTACTTGGCTCATTAAGCAACAAAACCAAACCTGTCATCACTCAGCAGCACTTTTCTCACGTGTGCCCCAAGCACACCTGTACAAGCGTGCACTGGGAATGCTCATACACAAGGTAGCACTTTGTTGCCCTTGCTGTCTTTGAATTCCTAGACACAAACAATCTTGAGCAGCTGAGACTACAGTCGTGTACACCAAGCTGAAAATGTAGTTCTAAAGTCATGGATCTACTATCACGGGTATTTTACGTCCTGGGATAACAGGCATTCTTATTCGCACTGCTCTGGTCATCACTTGGGTGGCTTGGGCTCTGCCTGGCTGCCTGCCTCTCAGTCGGTCGCCCTGACCTTGCCTGAGCACCTGTCACCTGGCAAGACCACTGACGCAGCCCCTTCACAATCAATTTCCCGCTACTCCCTCCCCATTGCCATCAATTTCCCATACACGAGACTCCCTCTTCCTACAGGTTCTCTCCCCTATGATCACCGCCTTAGCACGCCGATGGAAGCAGCTTCTCGGTTTTTCTGACATTAAACCTGTCTTGCCCTTGTACCTGTGTGGCATGCTTTATTTGGTTGAGACTTCAACACGCCACAATTTTGCAAATACTAAAATTATTTAAAATTCCATTCTAAATTTAAAAAAGATGTTCTAGGCACCTCTTTCATAGGTTAGACATTATTGTTCAGGCAACTTTCTAAATCTTAAAAAGAAATTTTAAATTTTAGCTATATATACTACTTCTTTCTATAAGCAGTTTTTTTTAATGGGATTTAATAATTTTACAGTCTGCTCATGACCTGTAATGATATCCCTAATAGAATAAAGCACAAACTATGTATATTCTTTAGAATTTGTTCCTATTCCAGAAATAATTGAGGGCTAATAGGACTTATTTGCTTTATTTTCTGCTACGTCTTAGTGGAGTTAATCAAATATGTGTAACTTTCCAGATAAATTAACTTGAAGCTTTCTAAAGATACAGATGCTGAGGCCTTGGCTCAACATTTATAGGATCAGACTCTCCAGAGAGGAAGCCTAGAAATCTTATTTAACCAGTGCCCTAATGGTTCTGCCCCACATGCCACTCAAATAATATTTCAAAGGTGCTTCTTCCTGTCTCATTAGCTTTTTTTTTTTGCCAGTCCTGAGGCTTGAACTCAGGGCCTGGGCACTGTTCCTGAGCTTCTTTGGCTCAAGGCTAGTGGAGCCCTAGTGCCACTTTCAACTCTTTCTGTTTATGTGGTACTGAGAAATTGAACCCAGGACTTCATGCATGCTAGCCAAGGACTCTACCACAGAGCCACCTTCCCAGCACCTCACTAAGCATTCTCACATGTAACATAAAGTTCTAAGTAATACCAAACTGTCTTCTTTATAAACTTTGGAAATAATGTATGTGTCTTTTCCACTAAATGACAGTCTCTTGGGAGATATAACTAAATGGCAAAATATTCTCCAATAAAAATCTTTAACC
This sequence comes from Perognathus longimembris pacificus, assembly GCF_023159225.1. NCBI lineage: Eukaryota > Metazoa > Chordata > Mammalia > Rodentia > Heteromyidae > Perognathus > Perognathus longimembris. The sequence continues at coordinate 1,454,958 of NW_025961413.1, forward strand.
TTGTGCTGGGAGCATAGCCTAGTGGCAAGTGTGTTTGACTCGTATACATGAAGCCCTGGGTTCAATTCCCCAGCACCACATATATAGAAAACGGCTAGAAGTGGCGATGTGGCTGAAGAGGCAGAGTGCTAGCCTTGAGCAAAAGGAAGCCAGGGACAGTGCTCAGGCCCTGAGTCTGAGGCCCAGGACTGGCAAAAAGAAAAAAAAAAAAAAGAAGGCACATAACACATAAAAAAAACTGGTTGAAAGGTAATTCCTTTGATCAAGTACTTACAGATACTAAAAATATAATTGAAAATGTGCCTTCTAAACTTATAACACTTTTATATATTGGAGACAATGAAGATAAGTAAAGAATTACATTGTAGAGCCTTTAGAAAATACTCCATTTATTAACTGGTAAGGTCCTCATTTCCATAGATTTTAATCTCATGGAAACAATAGAATTGAGACATAAAATTTACCAGAGATAAGACATAAATATTAACCGTCTGTAGCTGTTTCACGAGCTCTTTAGTAGCAACAGAAGCCAGGGAGGAGCAGTAACTGTGCCACAGGAGGTTACATTCATTTAAGGCTTTAACGCACAAGGCAAAGCCTTCATAAAATGCTGTTTCATTAGACCATAGTTAATAGTGCTTTAACTATAAACAAAGAAATAGTAATTAATGAACTATGTAGTATGACAACTACAATTTTTTAAAATTGTGAATAAATGACTTTGTAAAACAGAAAAATATACTTTTAAAGCTACAATTTTAAGCCAGAAGCCAGTGCCTCATGCCTGTGATCCTAGTTTCCTAGGAAGCTGAGATCTGAGTATCCTGTTTAGAAGACAGCCAGAACAGGATAGTCTGTGAGTTTATCTCCAATAAACTACCAAAAAGCTGGATGTAGAGCTGTGATTCAGGTGATAGAGTGCTATCCTTGAGCACAAAAGGTCAAGGACAGTTTATCAGGGCGTGGGATCAAGCCCTAGAACCAGTAACACACACACACACACACACACACACACACACACACAAAACCTACAACTTTATTTTTTATTTATGTATTTATGTATGTATGTATGTATGTATGTATGTATGTATGTATTTATTGCCCAGGGCCTCATGTATACGAGGCAAGCACCATACCCCCAGCCAAAACCTACAACTTTATAATGTAGATTTTTTCTAATTTAAGATAGTCATAAATTTATATAGCTAAACTGTGCCCTAAAATTCTAATTTTTGTGTACAGATATTGAATCACTTGTTAAAATGTAGGGCACGTAAGTATTCTAAAACCATGAAATCTACACTTGAATAGTAGTGGACTACAGATGAAGATCCAGAAATGGGCACACATGTAAGTAAAGTAGATTGCCCAAAGTTTGCATTGTAGTTCTTCATTTTCATATTATAACAAATTCAGTGACTTGTTCTACTGACATCAGTTGTTGGTAGGAAAGATATTTCCTAAAAGCAAGAGATAACTGTTGTAGGGAGCAGCTGACTCCATCTTGATTAGGGAAACTCTGGGAGATGTGGAATCTCCTCCCTCCAACCCTGTAACAACCCTGTAACTGTTGTTGAGGGCTCATACTCTGCTGATAAAGAGGCAAGTAGAGCCTGGGGGGCTGGTTACTCATCTGTAATCCTAGCTACTCAGGAAAATGAGATCCTAGGATTGTGGTTTGAAGCCAGGAAGCAGGAAAGCCCATGAGACTCTTCTCCAATAAACAACTCACAAAAAGCCAGATGTAGAGGTGTGGCTTAAGTGGTAAGTAGCCTTGAGAAAAGAAGCTCAGCGACAGAACCCAAACTTGGAGTAGGAGGATGAGGAAGAAGTGTGGGGAACAAAGTGCAAACTCAAGAATTAAGAAACACTGGAGCTGTGGCTAGTGGGTCCCACCTGTAATCCTAGGTAGTCAGGAAGCCCAGGTCTGAGCACCACAGTTCAAAGCCAGCTCTGGCAGGAAAGTCCTGGAGACTCTTATCTCCAATTAACCACCAGAAAGCCACCAGTGTCAGTGTGGCTTAAGTGGTAGAGCATTAGCCTTGAGCTGAAGAGTTCAGGGACAGCACCCAAGGGCACAGTTCAAATGCAATGACAAAAATAAATTGGAATCACTGTCAAATCAAATAATGATTTGACAATAATAGTCACAGTGCTAGATAGTCCATAAAAGCAATGAATTCCTCAGCAAGAGGATCTGAGTGACTAATGTCTAATTAAACAGTGAGCTAGTTTCCTCAGCTGTAAACAGAAATAATAATCTCTCTGCTCACCGAGCTCACAGAGCCCTGCTCACAGGGCTGCTAAAATTCAAATGTCATTACTCTTGTATCTAGTGGCTTATACTGCACTTACAGTGCAAGTCTAGTGCTGGTGCCTCACATCTGTAATCTTAGGTACTCAATAGGCTGAGATCTGAGGATCCTGGTTAGAAGCCAGCTTGGTGAAGAATAGCCCCTGATATTCTTATCTCCGATAAACTATTCCGAAAACTCCAGAAGTGGTGCTGTGGCTCAAGTGTAGATGGCTAGCCTTGAGCACAAAGAGGCTCAGGGACTGTGACCAGGCCCTGAGTTTGAGCCCCACAACCAACCAAAAACCAAGCCCAAGGACCTGTGGGGGGAGGGCAGACCACTATATACTTCATGCTAAATTATAGAAATGCTTTTGCTATTTATTTTTACTCTTAGAGTTTAAAGAGCGATTTTACCCATTAACCCTATTGGTACTTAATCGGGTATACTTTTGCTATTGAAAGTTCGAGATAATATTTGAAGTCCTGGAATATGTTAAATTTCACTGTGGGGAACACTATGAAATTTAGATCCTCAGGCATTTTCAGGGAATTACTTCTAGTAAACTGGAATTAAATGGAGGTGTCAAAAAATAATTAGGACTTTGTCCCAGACCAGAGCTTTTTATTAGCCAGCAGGCCTTCAGCAAAGTCACTCAACTGAGTCTTCTCAGCATCTCTTAGGCTCACTATCACAGCGTATGTAGTTTTATAACAGGATAGTTAACATAATCACTTATAGTTAACAAAACTGTAGTCGTATAAAAACACTTTTATGTCATCAAACACTGGAACTCCTACTATGCGAGACCTGTATTATCATATAGAAAAACAACAGGAAAAACGTCAGATTTGAGGTCAGGATCAGGGGTTTGGGTCAAGGGTCAAGGGTCAAGGTCAGATTCAGGATCAGGATCAGGGGTTAGGGTCAAGGTTCAAGGGAAAAGGATCAGGGTCAGGGTCCGGGTAAAGATCATGGGTTAGGGTCAAGGGTCAGGGGTCAGGGTCAGGGGTAGGGGTCAGAGTCAGGGAGAGGAGTTAGAGTCAAGGGTCAAGGTCCGGGTCTGGGGTTAGGGTCAAGGGTCAAGGGTCAAGGTTCATGGTCAGATTCAAGGTCAGGATCAGTGGTTAGGGTCAAGGGCCATGGTCAAGGTTCAGGGTAAGATTCAGGATCAGGATCAGGGGTCAAGGGTCAACAATCATGGTCAGGAGTAGGGGTCAGAGTCAGGGTCAGGGTTAGTGTCAAGGGTCAAGGGTCAAGGTTCAGGGTCAAGGGTCAAGAGTCAATGTTCAGGGTCAGATTCAAGGTCAGGATCAGTGGTTAGGGTCAAGGGCCATGGTCAAGGTTCAGGGTCAGATTCAGGATCAGGATCAGGGGTCAAGGGTCAACAATCATGGTCAGGAGTAGGGGTCAGAGTCAGGGTCAGGGTTAGTGTCAAGGGTCAAGGGTCAGGGTCTGGGGATAGGGTCAAGGGTCTAGGGTTTGAGTCAAAGGTCAAGGGTCAAGGGTTAGGGTCATGGTCAAGGTTGGGTCCGGGTCAGGGTAAAGAACATAGGTTAGGGTAAAGGGTCAAGGGTCAAGGGTCAGGGTCATGTTCAAGGTCAGGGTCCAGGTCAGGGTAAAGATCATGGGTTAGGGTCAAGGGTCAAGGGTCAGGATCAGGGGTAGGCGTCACAGTCAGGGTCAAGGGTTAGGGTCGACGGTCAAGGGTTTGGGTCAAGGGTCAAAGGTAAGGGTCATAATCAGGGTCAAGGGTAAGCGTCAGGGTCAAGGGTCAGGGTCAGGGTCAAGGTCAATAGTTACTGTCAAGGGTCAAAGGTGAGGGTCAGGGGTTAGGGTCAAGGGTCAGGCGTCAAGGGTCTTGGTGTCAGGGTCAGAGGACAAGGGTCAAGGGTCTTTTGGACAGGGGTTAGGGTCAAGGGTCCAGGATCTTAGGGTTAGGGGTTAGGGTTAGGGTTCGGGTTCGGGTTAGGGTTAGGGTTCGGGTTCGGGTTAGGGTTAGGGTTAGGGTTAGGGTTAGGGTTAGGGTTAGGGTTAGGGTTAGGGTTAGGGTTAGGGTTAGGGTTAGGGTTAGGGTTAGGGTTAGGGTTAGGGTTAGGGTTAGGGTTAGGGTTAGGGTTAGGGTTAGGGTTAGGGTTAGGGTTAGGGTTAGGGTTAGGGTTAGGGTTAGGGTTAGGGTTAGGGTTAGGGTTAGGGTTAGGGTTAGGGTTAGGGTTAGGGTTAGGGTTAGGGTTAGGGTTAGGGTTAGGGTTAGGGTTAGGGTTAGGGTTAGGGTTAGGGTTAGGGTTAGGGTTAGGGTTAGGGTTAGGGTTAGGGTTAGGGTTAGGGTTAGGGTTAGGGTTAGGGTTAGGGTTAGGGTTAGGGTTAGGGTTAGGGTTAGGGTTAGGGTTAGGGTTAGGGTTAGGGTTAGGGTTAGGGTTAGGGTTAGGGTTAGGGTTAGGGTTAGGGTTAGGGTTAGGGTTAGGGTTAGGGTTAGGGTTAGGGTTAGGGTTAGGGTTAGGGTTAGGGTTAGGGTTAGGGTTAGGGTTAGGGTTAGGGTTAGGGTTAGGGTTAGGGTTAGGGTTAGGGTTAGGGTTAGGGTTAGGGTTAGGGTTAGGGTTAGGGTTAGGGTTAGGGTTAGGGTTAGGGTTAGGGTTAGGGTTAGGGTTAGGGTTAGGGTTAGGGTTAGGGTTAGGGTTAGGGTTAGGGTTAGGGTTAGGGTTAGGGTTAGGGTTAGGGTTAGGGTTAGGGTTAGGGTTAGGGTTAGGGTTAGGGTTAGGGTTAGGGTTAGGGTTAGGGTTAGGGTTAGGGTTAGGGTTAGGGTTAGGGTTAGGGTTAGGGTTAGGGTTAGGGTTAGGGTTAGGGTTAGGGTTAGGGTTAGGGTTAGGGTTAGGGTTAGGGTTAGGGTTAGGGTTAGGGTTAGGGTTAGGGTTAGGGTTAGGGTTAGGGTTAGGGTTAGGGTTAGGGTTAGGGTTAGGGTTAGGGTTAGGGTTAGGGTTAGGGTTAGGGTTAGGGTTAGGGTTAGGGTTAGGGTTAGGGTTAGGGTTAGGGTTAGGGTTAGGGTTAGGGTTAGGGTTAGGGTTAGGGTTAGGGTTAGGGTTAGGGTTAGGGTTAGGGTTAGGGTTAGGGTTAGGGTTAGGGTTAGGGTTAGGGTTAGGGTTAGGGTTAGGGTTAGGGTTAGGGTTAGGGTTAGGGTTAGGGTTAGGGTTAGGGTTAGGGTTAGGGTTAGGGTTAGGGTTAGGGTTAGGGTTAGGGTTAGGGTTAGGGTTAGGGTTAGGGTTAGGGTTAGGGTTAGGGTTAGGGTTAGGGTTAGGGTTAGGGTTAGGGTTAGGGTTAGGGTTAGGGTTAGGGTTAGGGTTAGGGTTAGGGTTAGGGTTAGGGTTAGGGTTAGGGTTAGGGTTAGGGTTAGGGTTAGGGTTAGGGTTAGGGTTAGGGTTAGGGTTAGGGTTAGGGTTAGGGTTAGGGTTAGGGTTAGGGTTAGGGTTAGGGTTAGGGTTAGGGTTAGGGTTAGGGTTAGGGTTAGGGTTAGGGTTAGGGTTAGGGTTAGGGTTAGGGTTAGGGTTAGGGTTAGGGTTAGGGTTAGGGTTAGGGTTAGGGTTAGGGTTAGGGTTAGGGTTAGGGTTAGGGTTAGGGTTAGGGTTAGGGTTAGGGTTAGGGTTAGGGTTAGGGTTAGGGTTAGGGTTAGGGTTAGGGTTAGGGTTAGGGTTAGGGTTAGGGTTAGGGTTAGGGTTAGGGTTAGGGTTAGGGTTAGGGTTAGGGTTAGGGTTAGGGTTAGGGTTAGGGTTAGGGTTAGGGTTAGGGTTAGGGTTAGGGTTAGGGTTAGGGTTAGGGTTAGGGTTAGGGTTAGGGTTAGGGTTAGGGTTAGGGTTAGGGTTAGGGTTAGGGTTAGGGTTAGGGTTAGGGTTAGGGTTAGGGTTAGGGTTAGGGTTAGGGTTAGGGTTAGGGTTAGGGTTAGGGTTAGGGTTAGGGTTAGGGTTAGGGTTAGGGTTAGGGTTAGGGTTAGGGTTAGGGTTAGGGTTAGGGTTAGGGTTAGGGTTAGGGTTAGGGTTAGGGTTAGGGTTAGGGTTAGGGTTAGGGTTAGGGTTAGGGTTAGGGTTAGGGTTAGGGTTAGGGTTAGGGTTAGGGTTAGGGTTAGGGTTAGGGTTAGGGTTAGGGTTAGGGTTAGGGTTAGGGTTAGGGTTAGGGTTAGGGTTAGGGTTAGGGTTAGGGTTAGGGTTAGGGTTAGGGTTAGGGTTAGGGTTAGGGTTAGGGTTAGGGTTAGGGTTAGGGTTAGGGTTAGGGTTAGGGTTAGGGTTAGGGTTAGGGTTAGGGTTAGGGTTAGGGTTAGGGTTAGGGTTAGGGTTAGGGTTAGGGTTAGGGTTAGGGTTAGGGTTAGGGTTAGGGTTTAGGGTTAGGGTTAGGGTTAGGGTTAGGGTTAGGGTTAGGGTTAGGGTTAGGGTTAGGGTTAGGGTTAGGGTTAGGGTTAGGGTTAGGGTTAGGGTTAGGGTTAGGGTTAGGGTTAGGGTTAGGGTTAGGGTTAGGGTTAGGGTTAGGGTTAGGGTTAGGGTTAGGGTTAGGGTTAGGGTTAGGGTTAGGGTTAGGGTTAGGGTTAGGGTTAGGGTTAGGGTTAGGGTTAGGGTTAGGGTTAGGGTTAGGGTTAGGGTTAGGGTTAGGGTTAGGGTTAGGGTTAGGGTTAGGGTTAGGGTTAGGGTTAGGGTTAGGGTTAGGGTTAGGGTTAGGGTTAGGGTTAGGGTTAGGGTTAGGGTTAGGGTTAGGGTTAGGGTTAGGGTTAGGGTTAGGGTTAGGGTTAGGGTTAGGGTTAGGGTTAGGGTTAGGGTTAGGGTTAGGGTTAGGGTTAGGGTTAGGGTTAGGGTTAGGGTTAGGGTTAGGGTTAGGGTTAGGGTTAGGGTTAGGGTTAGGGTTAGGGTTAGGGTTAGGGTTAGGGTTAGGGTTAGGGTTAGGGTTAGGGTTAGGGTTAGGGTTAGGGTTAGGGTTAGGGTTAGGGTTAGGGTTAGGGTTAGGGTTAGGGTTAGGGTTAGGGTTAGGGTTAGGGTTAGGGTTAGGGTTAGGGTTAGGGTTAGGGTTAGGGTTAGGGTTAGGGTTAGGGTTAGGGTTAGGGTTAGGGTTAGGGTTAGGGTTAGGGTTAGGGTTAGGGTTAGGGTTAGGGTTAGGGTTAGGGTTAGGGTTAGGGTTAGGGTTAGGGTTAGGGTTAGGGTTAGGGTTAGGGTTAGGGTTAGGGTTAGGGTTAGGGTTAGGGTTAGGGTTAGGGTTAGGGTTAGGGTTAGGGTTAGGGTTAGGGTTAGGGTTAGGGTTAGGGTTAGGGTTAGGGTTAGGGTTAGGGTTAGGGTTAGGGTTAGGGTTAGGGTTAGGGTTAGGGTTAGGGTTAGGGTTAGGGTTAGGGTTAGGGTTAGGGTTAGGGTTAGGGTTAGGGTTAGGGTTAGGGTTAGGGTTAGGGTTAGGGTTAGGGTTAGGGTTAGGGTTAGGGTTAGGGTTAGGGTTAGGGTTAGGGTTAGGGTTAGGGTTAGGGTTAGGGTTAGGGTTAGGGTTAGGGTTAGGGTTAGGGTTAGGGTTAGGGTTAGGGTTAGGGTTAGGGTTAGGGTTAGGGTTAGGGTTAGGGTTAGGGTTAGGGTTAGGGTTAGGGTTAGGGTTAGGGTTAGGGTTAGGGTTAGGGTTAGGGTTAGGGTTAGGGTTAGGGTTAGGGTTAGGGTTAGGGTTAGGGTTAGGGTTAGGGTTAGGGTTAGGGTTAGGGTTAGGGTTAGGGTTAGGGTTAGGGTTAGGGTTAGGGTTAGGGTTAGGGTTAGGGTTAGGGTTAGGGTTAGGGTTAGGGTTAGGGTTAGGGTTAGGGTTAGGGTTAGGGTTAGGGTTAGGGTTAGGGTTAGGGTTAGGGTTAGGGTTAGGGTTAGGGTTAGGGTTAGGGTTAGGGTTAGGGTTAGGGTTAGGGTTAGGGTTAGGGTTAGGGTTAGGGTTAGGGTTAGGGTTAGGGTTAGGGTTAGGGTTAGGGTTAGGGTTAGGGTTAGGGTTAGGGTTAGGGTTAGGGTTAGGGTTAGGGTTAGGGTTAGGGTTAGGGTTAGGGTTAGGGTTAGGGTTAGGGTTAGGGTTAGGGTTAGGGTTAGGGTTAGGGTTAGGGTTAGGGTTAGGGTTAGGGTTAGGGTTAGGGTTAGGGTTAGGGTTAGGGTTAGGGTTAGGGTTAGGGTTAGGGTTAGGGTTAGGGTTAGGGTTAGGGTTAGGGTTAGGGTTAGGGTTAGGGTTAGGGTTAGGGTTAGGGTTAGGGTTAGGGTTAGGGTTAGGGTTAGGGTTAGGGTTAGGGTTAGGGTTAGGGTTAGGGTTAGGGTTAGGGTTAGGGTTAGGGTTAGGGTTAGGGTTAGGGTTAGGGTTAGGGTTAGGGTTAGGGTTAGGGTTAGGGTTAGGGTTAGGGTTAGGGTTAGGGTTAGGGTTAGGGTTAGGGTTAGGGTTAGGGTTAGGGTTAGGGTTAGGGTTAGGGTTAGGGTTAGGGTTAGGGTTAGGGTTAGGGTTAGGGTTAGGGTTAGGGTTAGGGTTAGGGTTAGGGTTAGGGTTAGGGTTAGGGTTAGGGTTAGGGTTAGGGTTAGGGTTAGGGTTAGGGTTAGGGTTAGGGTTAGGGTTAGGGTTAGGGTTAGGGTTAGGGTTAGGGTTAGGGTTAGGGTTAGGGTTAGGGTTAGGGTTAGGGTTAGGGTTAGGGTTAGGGTTAGGGTTAGGGTTAGGGTTAGGGTTAGGGTTAGGGTTAGGGTTAGGGTTAGGGTTAGGGTTAGGGTTAGGGTTAGGGTTAGGGTTAGGGTTAGGGTTAGGGTTAGGGTTAGGGTTAGGGTTAGGGTTAGGGTTAGGGTTAGGGTTAGGGTTAGGGTTAGGGTTAGGGTTAGGGTTAGGGTTAGGGTTAGGGTTAGGGTTAGGGTTAGGGTTAGGGTTAGGGTTAGGGTTAGGGTTAGGGTTAGGGTTAGGGTTAGGGTTAGGGTTAGGGTTAGGGTTAGGGTTAGGGTTAGGGTTAGGGTTAGGGTTAGGGTTAGGGTTAGGGTTAGGGTTAGGGTTAGGGTTAGGGTTAGGGTTAGGGTTAGGGTTAGGGTTAGGGTTAGGGTTAGGGTTAGGGTTAGGGTTAGGGTTAGGGTTAGGGTTAGGGTTAGGGTTAGGGTTAGGGTTAGGGTTAGGGTTAGGGTTAGGGTTAGGGTTAGGGTTAGGGTTAGGGTTAGGGTTAGGGTTAGGGTTAGGGTTAGGGTTAGGGTTAGGGTTAGGGTTAGGGTTAGGGTTAGGGTTAGGGTTAGGGTTAGGGTTAGGGTTAGGGTTAGGGTTAGGGTTAGGGTTAGGGTTAGGGTTAGGGTTAGGGTTAGGGTTAGGGTTAGGGTTAGGGTTAGGGTTAGGGTTAGGGTTAGGGTTAGGGTTAGGGTTAGGGTTAGGGTTAGGGTTAGGGTTAGGGTTAGGGTTAGGGTTAGGGTTAGGGTTAGGGTTAGGGTTAGGGTTAGGGTTAGGGTTAGGGTTAGGGTTAGGGTTAGGGTTAGGGTTAGGGTTAGGGTTAGGGTTAGGGTTAGGGTTAGGGTTAGGGTTAGGGTTAGGGTTAGGGTTAGGGTTAGGGTTAGGGTTAGGGTTAGGGTTAGGGTTAGGGTTAGGGTTAGGGTTAGGGTTAGGGTTAGGGTTAGGGTTAGGGTTAGGGTTAGGGTTAGGGTTAGGGTTAGGGTTAGGGTTAGGGTTAGGGTTAGGGTTAGGGTTAGGGTTAGGGTTAGGGTTAGGGTTAGGGTTAGGGTTAGGGTTAGGGTTAGGGTTAGGGTTAGGGTTAGGGTTAGGGTTAGGGTTAGGGTTAGGGTTAGGGTTAGGGTTAGGGTTAGGGTTAGGGTTAGGGTTAGGGTTAGGGTTAGGGTTAGGGTTAGGGTTAGGGTTAGGGTTAGGGTTAGGGTTAGGGTTAGGGTTAGGGTTAGGGTTAGGGTTAGGGTTAGGGTTAGGGTTAGGGTTAGGGTTAGGGTTAGGGTTAGGGTTAGGGTTAGGGTTAGGGTTAGGGTTAGGGTTAGGGTTAGGGTTAGGGTTAGGGTTAGGGTTAGGGTTAGGGTTAGGGTTAGGGTTAGGGTTAGGGTTAGGGTTAGGGTTAGGGTTAGGGTTAGGGTTAGGGTTAGGGTTAGGGTTAGGGTTAGGGTTAGGG